>NC_048596.1:175959579-176559579 GCF_003668045.3 Cricetulus griseus
GAGAGAGAGAGAGAGAAGAGAGAGAGAGAGAGAGAGAGAGAGAGATGAAGCCAGTATTATCTTCATACCAAAATCATATATAGACTCACCCATAAAGGACTATCATATGACTCACCCATAAAGGACTATCATTGGGAAATATGATGAACATATACACAAGAATTCTCCTCACTATCATATCTATAAACTCAATTCAAGAAGACAGCAAAAAAGATTAACCACCATTATAAAGTGAGTTTCATCTAAGACATGCAAACATTGTTCAGTATGTGTGAAAAAAATTAATGTAAAATAAATACAATCCACAACATAAACAGACTCATAGGCAGAATACAGAGGATCATCATGTGTTTTTGAAAGATCCTTTAAGAAAATCCAGCAAACGTTAAAAGTCATGGAGAAGCTACTGATACAGTAGCAATATTTCTGTATACTCTAACTTCACACCAAACATCATTGTAAATAGAGAAAAACCTCAATGCATTTACAACAACAGGAATCACAAAAGGTCCTTAATATACATAATAATCTTAAGACAGAAACAAAAACTAGAGCTATTAATTTTCCTGTTTTCAAAAGAATATTTCAGTGCTACATAAATAAATGAGTATGGCACCAGTACAAACACAGAGCCAAAGACTATTGTAACGTAATGCAGATAGTGGAAATGAATCAGTTCACTTAAGCTTACAAAGAATACTTGGAGCACAAAATGTCTCTTTAAGAAACACTGTTAGAAAAACTGGAAAGCCAGAGTTAAAAACATAAAACATGACCTTATCATACAGTGTCTGCTGAAAGGTTGGCACAAAATAGGTTAAATATCTGACACAACATGTATTCTACTAGATAAGACAAGGGGTAAATCAAATGTTGATTTGAAAATAATATGCTGGTACATAAGCAAAAGGACAAAATAAATTAGTAAGTTATTCAAACACAAAACATCTAGTCAATAAAGGCAATTTCTGGGAGGGTTAAAAATTATGTATGAAATGGGGAAAATCATTTGCAAATAATGTATTCATGCCAAAACTATAATATAGAATAATCCCTCATATGTAAAGAATTTATAGATCACAAAGCACAAAGTTGTAACACAATTTAAATGTGCCCATTCTGGAATATGATTACATTTTTAAAGGAGACAAGTAACAAGTAAATGGCCAAGTGTTAAAAGAAAATTCTGCTCAAAAGAATTTCTTACCAGGGATAGTGAAGTCAAATCCAGAACTGACCTATCCTATTACCTCAAAAGGACACACTATTTGAATCTCTTTGTGTAATACTAAGATGAAGCAATGGTTCTGACTGAGTGTTCCTGATTTTCATTTTTCAGTTTTATTCTTAGCATATATTAATATACTTAGATATGAGTTTCATTACAACTGGGGTAATGTCTGTCTTTGAAGTTGAGGTGTGTTTCTTGTGTGCAGCAAAAGGATGGATCCTGTTTTGTATCCATCCTGCTCTCCTGTGTCTTTTTATATGTGAATTGTGTCCATTGATATTAAGAGATATGAATGGACAGTGATTGTTAATTACTATGATTGTTTGGTTTTGTTGTTGCTGGTGGTAATGTGTATTTCGCTTCTTTGGGATTTTCCAATTCTGAGATTATCTACTGCCTGCCTATGTTTTCATCTGTGCAGCTATCTTCCTTGAGTTGGAGTTTTCCTTCTGGTATTTTCTGTAAGGGTGGATTTGTTAATAAGTATGTTTTAAATCTGGTTTTATCATGGAACATCTTTTTATCTATGACTATGGTGAGTGAAAGTTTTTTCTGGGAATAGTAACTGTGGCAAGCATCTTTGGTCTCTTAGGGTCTGCATGACGTCGCTCCAGGACAGACACTGTTTCAGTGTTTCCATTGAGAATTTGGTTGTTTTCTGAGTGAATGCTGGTGCTTGAGAGGTGTGGTTGGGAGGGGGACCTGTGGTTATTATGTAAGATAAGAAAATAAAATTTAAGAAAAATAAAAATACAAATGTGACTCAGAATTGATTCAATAAAAACAAAGTACATGAATATTTTCCCATTAAAAACCTAAGTGATAAGGACTTAAGGAAAATAATTGTGATGGATCATCTCAAGATTTTAGAAGCATACTCAGTCAGCTTTTACATGATGAAGTCTCTTCCAACCTATACCTGCTTAAGTTTTTCTAACAAAGTAATGACCAGAAGATAAGAACATGACGATATTTTCTAGACAACATTTAGTTTATGTCTTACTCCATCATTTATTAGCCAATATGAAAGAGTAGCAAGATTTCTCTATGATAGTATAAAATACCTGATTATTTAAAAGATATGACATACGGATATTGAAGACAGAGCTGTCCAAGCGAATCTGAATGCCCTGTGGAGCTCCATGGTTATTTCACAAGAATTCTCACTCTTATGCACACAAATCAATTAACATAAATATTCAGACATACAAATTTTATCTATAACTGCATTATCATCTGTCTATATAACCATTATCCATCTATCTATCTATCTATAATCGACCTGTCTTTGCCTAATATAGATCTATAAGAAATATTACAAATTAACACTAGAGAAAAGCAGAGAACGAGAGCAAAATTATTACGAGCACTTCAAAACCATGCCAGGCTATACCTCATATTGTGGTGATATCTTGATTGTACAAATAAAGTGTGTCTGAAGATCAGAGGGTGGAGTTCGCCACTAGCTAACAGACACACAAGAAGTGGGATTACTGAGTTGGGAAAGGATTATAGGCAGGAGGAAACAGGAACTCTCTCTCTTTTCAGCTTGGAAGTTATTGAGGTAGGGTGTGACTATTCAATGTAGGGAAAAAACTTGTTCTCTGTTGTATTGCATGTATAATTAGAAAATATAATTTGTTTTCTGCTACAATGAAGAGCAAATCCTAGAATTTCTGAACTGGTACAACAGGGAGTTAGTGTCAGTCTGTTCAGGCATTGAAGAAAACAATTTTGAGGAAAAAAATGAAACAACCAACCAAACAAACAAACAAAAACCCACTTAAACTATTTTGAAACAGAAAATAATATAAATTACAATGATAATTTAGGTGTTATATTTATTTTATAATTGAGTAAGACAATGAAGTAGTCTAATAGAAGAAAAACAGCTATTTAAATATTAAAGAAAGGATAAAGTTTTAGAAACAAGTTTATAAACTGAAGATCCAGCAAATGCTTGCGAGCAACACTGGTGGTAAATAGATACTCCTTGACAGGTCTCAGTAGATACCTCCTCTTAGGACATATTATAGTCAAATATTACATGCAATTTCCCTGGCTTGGGTTTTCTTGTTTACATTAACTACTGGGAGTCTTTAGTGCAAAAATTCTACAAGGAGACCAGAGTCTTGCTGACTACACAAACATAATGTATGCACAGCAACTTTTTCAGAAGCATAACAGTTTTAGCAAAGGTGCCTTGGGCATATTATCAAGATGCTATTAGAAGCCACGCTGCATTCATGGTTATTGATTTTCATATGTATTTGGCCAAGGAGGAACATTCATATGTATTTGTTTATTTGAATTACATAGTAAATATTTTTGTATTGCACAAAGAACCCGATGAGTCATGTGAAAGAGAAGGTGATTTTCCCCCAAACTCTCCTTGTATCTATGGGAAGTGACTAAAAACAAAATTAAATATTCATCAAGTATTTTAAAATGCATCACTATCTTTAGATTTGTCTCTATAAAAGCATTGTAAACAAATTTTGATAATAATTAAGTGCAAAGTAATTTTAGGAAATAAATATTAAAAAATTCTCAACATGCCTTCATGATGATAAATAAATTGATTAATTCAATATCATATATTTATTTTCCTGTTTTTCTGTGCTGAGAGATACTGGCTCCCTCTCACTTGTCATAATGGCTTGATTTGAGTCTTATTTTAAATCGATGATCATATAAGGGAAAAAGTTTATCTGACATCAGTCATATCAATATGACAAGTTAGGCATTTATAAAACATATAGAGTGAAAAAATCAAGGCTTAGGTTTTATCATCTAATTTTGCTTACAAAAGCAACACAATAAAAAATAATATGTATCCAGCATCTACTTAGAGTAATTAATATTAATGATGAGTATGAAGAAAATTTGCTGATACAATTTTTAAGAATTTATCAGAACTTTCAGATGAAATAGTTATGTAAGATATAATGAAGTTATAATATTTGAAATAAATGATACAACATGTGTAACTTATTTGTTCAGTCTATGAAACATACTGACTATAGTCAAATAGGTACTCATAAAGAAATTAGATACTATAAGTTGCTGAGCATATTTATAAATGTAGAGATCAACTCACTGTGTAATTTTTAAAATTAATTTCCTTGACATTGTGTATTATTTTTATGTTTTCAGATTTGATGTTATGGCTTCTATTTTGGTTTGCCATTTTGTGACAATCATAGAATAAATATAAGATAAAAACTGAATGGTTTTAATTAGCCTTGGGTACATATTCAATCAATGGCTGTTATGTGAATTAGATTTTAACAAGTATTGCTGTTGTAAAGAAACCCAATTGTGTAGCAATTATAAAACATAAAATAAATGGTAACATGTATGGTAAATAATTTATTATGAAAGATATGTGAGCCTAATGAATTAGTGCAACATAATGAAATAAATACCTTAGAAGACATTAAAGGATTAATATAATTCACCTCCAGAAGTCATAAGGAAATAAGAACTCATATAAATCACAAAGTAAGATTTCTGGACATAAAAACACATGCTATGTTTGCTGAAGCAAAAATGAAGTTAGTAGAGTATATCTAAATGTCCTTACTGGAAATGGATGGAAATTGTACCATAGGAGAGACATCTGAAATGCTTCCTGTTTAAAAAAATAATAACAAATGGTACATATATTGCTATGGAAGTATTACACGATCATAAAATTGTCTCAGTTTTGAGGGTTCCTAGTTAATTTCATGGCCTATGAGAAGTAACAGGAAATCCACAAAAAATACCTTGGCCTTTGTTTTCTCTGCTTTATTGTGTCTTTAACCTTAATTTGATGATTGGGGTTTAGTAGTATTTTTGTGTTTTATTCTGTTTTGTTTTGTGTTAATGCTAATTAATCAGCAGACTAGTCCCAGCAACAGTGGTAATCTACCTTATGAGGCTCAGAAAGCCTACAATTCTGCCTTTACTTAGATGAAAGTCAAATAATGGCCTGTCTTATTTAGTTCAATATTTCTTAACCTGTGAGGAGCAAAAGAAACCATTAAGATCTATGTTAGGGCCAGGCATTGGTGGCACATGCCTTTAACCCCAGCACTGGGAGGCAGAGGCAGGTGGTTCCCTATGAGTTCAAGGCCAGACTGGTCTCCAGAGCGAGGGCCAGGATAGGCTCCAAAGCTACACAGAGAATTCATGTCTTGAAAAAAGTAAAATTAAAGATCTATGTTAGGACTCATGAGTGACACATACATGACATTAAGTTTAATTGCTGATGCATAGTAATTATTTACCACTTACAGCTATTATTACTGCTATTTATGAAAAAACAGATAAAATCAGGAGGACCCCATGTTTTCATGGATTCCCACTATCTGACAAATCGATTTCTCAAAAGGGTTTACAAGTATGTTGTGTCCAGAGCAGTAAGAAAACATTCACTTAGATATTGAAAATCCTTGTACATTTTAAAATGCAAGACCAGTTCCTTTCCATAGCCACATTTGTGGATACTGTGAGAAGGGATAACTTGATATGAATGACTCCTACTTTTTAATATGTGAAATCTTTTAGAATAATTAAAATTTTGAAAAAGTGGATATTCAGCTTAAAGAATCAATGTTGATATTTCAAATATCTTCCTTCATGGAAGATATGCAAACCAAAAGTCTTTACATCAGAAATATGCAGAGACATAAGAAAGACACTCTCATTTGCTTAAACAGGCTTCAGTGGCCTAGGATCAGGCCTTCATTTTCACACATGTACTTATTTTCTCTTCTTTTCAGATTTTTCATTCTGTTATTTCTGATTTACCAAGTCAGATTACAGAGGTCTGAGCTTCCAAAACAAAAATTTTCCAAATGAATTTCTAAAATCATTACAAATCTGTGTGAACATTTGTTGGAATTTGTTACAAGCTACCTATTCAAAGGGGAAATAAAGGGAGACCCATATTGAGGGAAATGGAACAGATGGATTTAAAAAAATTTAAAAATTTGACATTCCTGGACAATTGCAGTATATATGTTAGTAAAAAGAAACAGTGCTTGTTAAAACCGACTCAAGAGATTATTCCATTGATTAGCCGACGTCTTCGTACTTCTCAACTAGTCTTCGTCAACCTTGTCACACAAAACGGCAATTCAATATCATTTTAGTAGTTATTTTTTAACAAACTAAAAAATAGGATGACTAAATTTTAAAAAAACTTCTTTAAATTATTGAAAATATTAAGTCCTTTACTTTCTTCATTAAATTTATTTTTACTCAGAAATTTACTTGTCATAGACATTTCCCAGTGAAAAGTATTCTACCCGATTATAACCTGAAACTACATGAATAGAAGTTCATACTGAGTCATAAAAACACAGCAGTGAGGGTGTGTGTGTGTGTGTGTGTGTGTGTGTGTGTGTGTGTGTGTGTATTATTTAATCAAACACTGTTAGGAAAAGTAGTTTGAATTAGATATGTGTAACTTTAAAACTATTTTATTTCAAAGTGATATCTTAAAACATGTTTCTATAATTTTATTTTTTCTGAGAAATAGAAAATTCAAATTCCACCATGAACTTCAGTTAGTTCTATAGAAATAAAAAAAAAAAATAAGGCTCGAAGATGAATCTCATGAAAGACTCGCTATGTGGGAGAGGCAAGACAAGTATTTCATTGGTGAAAGATTTTAGGTAACTCTCTGCAATTTTCCCTAGTGTTTATATAAATAAAACCTATAGGTAAAGTAGTTCCTCTACTTTATGTCTCTTAGATCTAGGAAAGATAAAAGGTAGAATTGAAAATAAGAGACAGAAGTCTCCAAAATTTGCATATAAACATTCTTCCAATATGTTCCTCAAATACTGATACAAAGTGGTGTGCTGATGAATACCCAGTTGGGCAAATTCTGCTTTCTGCTATATATGAAGTTTACTTGACTGTTTCTCTCTTGTTTATAAATCCAAACTCAAATACCAATATGGCATAATAGCAATTGTAAAAGACAGTATCAATTTGCAGAACTCAGCAAGCAATTCACAAGAATAAAGTAGGTAAACCTTTAGAAAACATGACTTCACTAATGTGTCACTTTATGTGTATAAAATAAGAAAAAAGGTAAATAAAGCACCATGAGAATGTATAATCTGAATTAATGACCAAGGCAGTTCAGGAAATGGATTGTCCAAATTCTCCCTGTGTTTTATCTTGCACACTTTTGCATTTAAGTCATATCTCATTCAGTTTCTAATTGTAACATTTCATCCATGTGTTACCTCTTTCATAGTGGTTAAAATGCATTACTTTTTCAATGTCTTCTACCATAAAGAGTATATTTAAAATACTCACCAGTATCAAACAATCGCAATATTATTAGAAGAATTGTAGGTAAATGTTCCTCTAGACTGAGCTTGTGTTTGTGAGATCAGTGTCCCCAGGATATGAGAAGACAGTCATAATGTACAAAGCAACAAACAAAACCAAAACACCACTACAATCAAAGCAAATGACTTGTCTTTTTCCTACTTCAAGCATTTTGCTGTTTTTACCCACTGGTTTAAGTCAAAATATATAAAGGAAATACTTCAATAAAGAGAAACAACCATAGCTGGGCTTTGGTGGTGCACGCCTTTAATCCCAGCACTCGGGAGGCAGAGGCAGGTGGATCTCTGTGAGTTCAAGGCCAGCCTGGTCTCCAGAGCGAGTGCCAGGATAGGCTCCAAAGCTACACAGAGAAACCCTGTCTTGAAAAACCAAAGAGAGAGAGACAGAGAGACAGAGAGAGACAGAGAGAGAGAGAGAGAGAGAGACAACCACTACTCAAAAGCTGAAGGAAAATTGGTAAGTCATATAAAATATTTACATCTCCCTCATTATCTCTCATGTTGGAGAAATTTTATGTTATTGATATTATTGTTACACATAAATATTGATAGTGTATATTTAATAATAAAAACAGTAGAAATAAGATGGAGAAATTATTAAAACAATAGAGCTTTAGATATTGTTTGGAACACTTCAACTGAATTGTGAATATAATGATTTCAAGGTACTTCATAAACAAAAGGAATGAGGTCTCTGGTCCCCTCTCACTTTGACAAAAGTTGATCTGTTCAAGTAGTATAAGTAAACAGAGACCATAGGAAATCCTGCATGGAGATACACATTCAGACACAGGCACAGGCACAGGCACAGACTCAGGCACAGACACAGACACAGACACACAGACACACAGACACACAGACACACAGACACACAGACACAGACACACAGACACACACACACACACACACACACACACACACACACACACATACACACACACACACACTTCTCAAATAGCTCCCATGTGGCAGTAAGACCTCAAAAGCAGAAACTAACTTGGTCAGGCTAGTTTAATTGGATCACTGTTGCCCAGATGACAATCTTCATGTATCAATAGGTCATAACACCAATGCAGTATTCTAGTGCCTCCAAGTGGGAAATTCCTATACCAAAGACAGCATTCAGCACAAAGGGGATAAAAAAGATGCTAGCATGTCTGAGGAGATCTATGTGTCCAAATGAGAATGAGAGCTATCTGTTTCATAACCTTGAAGTAAGAAGAGAACAGCATCTAAGGCTAGGCGTCAGGTACCAAGCATTCTTGCTAAAAGAGAAAAGAAAAAATTTAAACAACTTATGTGTAATTTTTGGTTACCATGGTAGACTAATGTAACCTAGTAATGAAAATAACCTTGGTTAAGTTAATAGACAATAAAATCTATTGCTGTGAACTAGGACATAAATTTGTCAGAGAAGCCACATTCTCCCCTCAACTTCCAAATGATTTTATTTCTATAGATAAATTCTGTAACAAAAGTTATGAATAACTTCTATGGATTTGGTCTTTGTTGTATATGCAAACTATTTTACTGTCATCTAGATGAGCATCACTGATGGTGACATTCATCATGATCTCTGATGTATTCTCTCTGCTCCCTCTCTCCTACCTTGCCCTTCCTCTCCCTGCCTTCCTGCTTCCATCCATCATATAGTGAAGGATGTCACATGATGGCTGTGAGCATTACTCTTCCAGGAGGAGTGTTATCAGGAGTTATCATAGTGTTATCAGGAGTGTTATCATTATACACCTGATATCAAAAAGGAAAGGTTCTTTAAAATTCTTGTATCTTTGCTATTCCACCTTAAAAATAACTGAGTGGGCATCTGTCCATTAAGCTCATAAAGTCCTAAACACCCCAGGTGTATCAATATTGATCCTTCCTGAACAGAATTGCAGAAAAGTTTCTGTGGATGTGACCATTCTCATTATAGGAAAACAGTATGTGTCCAGGCATACTTTTATCAGGTGCATATATGAATTCCAAATAGGAGAGGGAGACAGAGACAGAGACAGAGACAAAGAGAGATAGAGACATAGGCAGAGACACAGAGATAGGGAGAGACAGAAACAGAGAGACAGATTGAGACAGAGAGATCAATAGAAACAATCTATTTCTTAATTTCCTTTGTGAACACAATAGCCCATATCTACCTAACCCTAGCACTATATTCTAAAATTCTTCAGGGGATGTCATGTATATTGTAATTTCAATTTATAGCATGATACAACATAGATGTTAAATAATATTTTAAATCAACTTTTGAATTCTGTAGTTTTAATTATCCCACTTCATAACAGTGTCTTGAATCCAAGTTGTCATTTATAAAAATATCAGTTGTAGACCATAATATACTATGAATAGAGATGTATAATATTACATATTGCTATAATAGTAAAAAACAACCTTCCGTATAGGTAGATACATATAATAACTTACTCATCGCAAATAAATAAAAATGACCATACAATATGCCAAAATTTTGATATGTAATTACATGAATGCAGGGAGAAAATTATGGTAATGAACAAACATTCTCACCAAAACAGGAGAAGGGTCTGCAGAGAGCTGTCAGAGGACACTAGCTCTTGATGCACTCACAGAAGAGTGATGTCCAGTTGCTAATACTCACATCAGGGCTCTAAACTGCCTGGAACTCTAGCTCCAATGGATCTGATACCATCTTCTAACACTGACTGGCACCAAGCACCCATGCACAGGTAGGCACTCACAGACATATATAAAGTTTTAATTAAAAAAATAGAAACAAAGCTCAGAAATAAACATAGGATTTTATTCAGAGTAAAAAAAATAAAAAGTAAAATTAAGCATAACTCAAAAGTAGAAGAAAAATCAGATTTTAGGAGAAAGAAAAATTGGAACATATGAATACTCAATGAAATAAGGTCCTTTATAATATAAACACTTCAGCTTGACCAACCAAAGAAAAGAAATGTCAAGAATTATAAAACTCATAGATGAAAACAGAGTCAATAAAAGTAACAGAGAAGATGGAATCATTAGGGACTATTATGAATAATTCTTGATGGGGAAAGTACTTCTGTGTATGTTTATCTTATTGATTGTTAAATAAAGTTCTGATTGGCCAATGAAATAGCAAGTTAGGCAGGACTAGGAATCAAAGAGGATTCTGGGAAATGTAGTAGAGAAGAGCTGATCCAGGCTGGAAGTTACATAGCAAGGAGACTCATATTTAGCAAGGAGAAACAGGAAGTGTCCCCCTTTTCCCCTTCCTCCTCCAGTGGCACAATGTGATCCACCTGCAAGGAGGTACACCAATAAGGTGTTTGATAAGATAAGTCTTATAAAATATAATAGATGTAAGATAATTGTGACTGAGCTAACAGATGAGAATCCTAGTCATTGGCCAAGCAGCTTTGTACGTAATATATCTCTGTATTATTTTGTCCATTCACGTGGTGGGCAGAACTGGGCAGATAGCAGAGACCGCCCACGTGGCGTTAGGGCTCGGACAGCTTTGGCAGAAAGATTTATTGTAACAAATTCTAGTACAACAAATAGGAATAATTAGCAGAAGCAGTTAAATTTTTACCGCATGACCCAGGCAAATTTAACCCAGGCAGATCATTAGTATGCAACAATCAAATCAGCAATAAGGTCTCCCAACATGGACTTGCTAGAGAGTGGATGGATTTAATGCTGACTATGAAATAATTAAAGAAGAATTCCTCTCAAATCCTTAAAAGGAAATGTCTGGGTCTCTTCTAGACCCATCACTTGATGCCATTGTTACCATGTAATTAAAACTACATAAGCATGGGAGGTCTTTCCATTTTCTGGTATCTTCTTTAATTTCTTTCTTTAAAGACTCAAAGTTCTTACTGTACAGGTCTTTCACATTTTTGGTTAGTGTTACCCCAAGATATTTTATGTTGCTTGTGGATATTGTGAAGAGTGATGTTTCTCTGATTTCTCTCTCAGCCCTCTTATCATCTGTATATGGTAGGACTACTGATTTTTTTGAGTTAATTTTGTATTCTGATACTTTGCTGAAGGTGTTTATCAGCTGTGGGAGTTCCCTGGGAGAGTTTTTTGGGTCACTTATGTAGAATATCATATCATCTGCAAATTGTGAAAGTTTGACTTCTTCCTATCCAATTTGTATGTTTTATCTCCTTTTCTTGTCTTATTGCTCTAGCTAGAACTTCAAGTACAATATTGAAGAGATATAGACAGAGTGAACAGCCTTGTCTTGTTCCTGATTTTAGAGGAATCACTTTGAATTTCTCTCCACTTAGTTTGATGGTGGCTGCTGATTTGGTGTATATTGCTTTTATCATGTTTAGATATGTTCCTGTTATTCCTGTTCTCTCCAATGAAGACTACTTTGTATGCCATCCTAGAGCCCTCATCCACTGGGTGATGGAAGCGGAGGCAGATGCCCACAGATTTACACTGAAGTGAGCTCTGGAACCCAGTTGCAGAGAAGGAAGAATGAAGATCAAAAGGGTCCATACCAGGCTGGTAAAACAGATGGAGACAGCTGGCCTTAACAAAGAGGAGCATATTGACCCCAGACAGCTGTCTGGGAAGTTAGCATGGGATTGATCAGGACCGCTGAACATGGATGACAATGAGGAGGCCCCTGAACTCTATGGGGCCACTGTTGGTGGATCAGTATTTTTCCCTGGTGTAGGACAGGACTTTGAGAGCCCATCCCTTGTGAAGGGATGCTCTCATGGCCTGAACACATGGGGGAGGGCCTACGCCCAGCCCAGGATGATGTGGTGGACTTTGGGGAGCCCCAATCCAGGGCCCTTACCTGCCTGGGGAGTTGAGAGGTGGTGGGGTAGGAGTAGGTGGGGGGTTGGGGGCAATAATTTGGGGGAGGGCAGAGAGAGGGAGAGAGGATTCACATGTGAAGCAGGCTTGTTCCTAATTTGAACTAATTAAAAAAAACTACATAAGCATCTAACTATAAAGAAAAGACAAACATCAATATTACAGTGGGTGATAAGTGAGATTTACTCAAGTCAGTAAGTTTCACACATAAAATAAATAACAAGACATCAACAGAATGAAATCTGTGTGAAAATTTCAAAAGATACAGAGGAAGAATAACTTAAAATTCAATACTCATTCAGGACAAAAATCCTTAGCTAGTTAAGGAGAAAGGGAAAACACTCTGAAACAGTTGAGACTGTAGCAATCTTACAGTCAATATGTTTAATGGGAATAGGTGAAATGGTTTTCTCAAAGATATGGAATATGACAAGAGACTCATGTACAACATTGAAATTCAGTGTACTGGAAGCTTTGGCCTGAGCAATTAGGAAAAAGAAAGAAATGATGTACATCTAAACTTAAAAAGATGTAAAGTATCCCAGTTAACAGATAATATACAATTATTTTTATGTACAGAAAAAAACTAAATAGTGTATCAATAGAATATTAAAAGTGGTAAAATCAGCAACAAAACATAATACAAAATGACATGTTAAAAGCAGTTATACTTTACACACCAATAACACACCTCATTAAAACAAATAGAAAAAACAATCCCATTTTCAAGAGTTACAAACTATGGGTAATTTCATCCAATTAAATGAATGACACCATAAGAAAATTTATCAAACATTAATGAAAAATTTAAAAATAAACATAGTATAAAGACATATGCTGATGAAATAAAATAAATAATGTTGTTAAAGTATCAATATCACCCAAATTTATTGTTTTAATATAATCTTCATTGAAATATAAACAGAAAATACATAAAATTTTAAAAAGTTCTAAAATTCACAAAGGAGGTGAAAAATTTCCTTGTAGCCAGAGAAGAGCTTAGGGGAAAAGGAAAAAAGAAGAATGAAAGAGAAAATTGGATTTTTTTTAAAGAAATACCTTTTCTCAAGACACATTACACACCCATGAAAAGAATGACAGTTGAGTGTTGGGATAAAAGCCAACATGTCAATCAATGAAGAGTAAGATTGCAGCAACAAATGCATAACTGTTTAGCCAATGTACTTTTAGGAAGTCCCCAAGTACATACATTTGAGAAAGGTAGGTATTTCCATGAATGCAGTAGAGAAAATGCAATACCCACAAGGAAATGTTTAACAGCTCATCTCTATACTTCAGAATACATCAAGACTTAAGTCCTAAATTTATGTAGATACTAGAGGAAGACAAAGTAGTAATCTTTCAAAATTTAAATCTAGGCAATTATATTTTTAGAAAGGAGCACAAAGTGTGGGTAATGAATGTGAAAGTAGGGAAATTATATTCTAATCAACTAACAATCTACTCCATTGAAGGAAACAACCAATGAAATGAAGAGGCAGCCTTCAAACATGGATGGTGTATTTACAAACTATTGATCTAACAAAATGATAATAGTAAATATAGAAGAGGTCTTAAGCAGCTCAATGGCAAAGAAATAAAAAATCTCTGGTTATAACATGGGCAAAGAAACTAAGTAGGCATTTTCAAAATGTATTATGAAAATGCTCAATATTGTTAGGCAACAGAAAAACACAATGTAAACCACAATACTGTAACACAGACTGGATCCTAACAAAGAGAACATGCATATTACAAGTGCTAGAGAGGTTACTGCAGAAGGGGAATGATTATTCTTTGATGGTGAAATTGAAAATAATACAGCAAATATGGAAAACTCTTTGGAGACTGCTTAAATATTAAAAGTGCAATTGTTTTCTAGTTGACCAGTTCTATCTACTACTCATTAGATGTCTGAAGAAAATGAAATGAATAGACCAGTATTTATGAAACTACTTCCTCACCCAGTTCTTGATTAAGGAAATTCCTTGCACATTATTCCAGAAAAGAAAAATGCAGAAATGAAAATGAAGATTTTTTTGTTTGTTTGTTTTTTGCTTTTTCAAGAAGGGTTTGTCGCCGGGTGTTGGTGGCACACAGCTTTATTCCCAGGACTAGGGAGGCAGAGGTACGTGGATCTCTTTGATTTCAGAAGCTACAATATGGCTAGCAGACATATTTACTAAGGATAAAAAGAACTGATAACATATAAATTCACTGCCATCTGGATTAAGATGACAATGTGGTAGAAACCAACTAGGAAGCACCTGTAAAACTTTTAAGTCCTACTGAGCCAGCTACTTCGCATCTTATCTCCTTTTTAGACTACAAAGACAATGGCAGGTCTCCAAAGCACTTTAAATTATATGGATTTTGCATAAATTCTTACATATAAAAGGTCTACTCAGATTAAGAGAAACTTACTTACAGATGTATGTCTAACTACTTTGCTAACTGTCCAATATAGTGTTCTAAAGTTTTTTTTTTATTTAAGTAAAAGCATATGGTTGATGAATGTTATGTTTAACAAATAAGGTTTATATATTTCTGAGGTCTATTTAAATTAACAACTGACTTGAAGATATATGCCTAGTCTTTTTGTCTTTGCTAACTTTACTAAGCTTTAGCTATTTGGACATACAAGTCTGGCAAGAAAGTGGTATTCTGTAAATGATGCTCTATAAAAGGATCCTGACATTTCCCAGTCTTCATGTGGACTGTATTTACGGTTTAAAATTTAATTCTTATATGAAATATTCTTCAATTAAATATTCAATTCAAATTTTTAAGACTCAAACTTAACAGGGGTTCATCTATCTAGCTATACAATACTTAGACACATACCCATAGGATGCTCCAGCATGCCACAAGGAATCTTGTTCAATAATGTTCACTATGACTTTATTTATAATGACCAGGAAGCAGAAACCATTAGATGTCCTCAACAGAAAAATAGATTAAGAATGTGTCACACATTTACACAATGTAGTATTAACCGGCTGGCTAAAAATCACATCATGGAATGGGAAGGCAAATAGATAGGACTAGAAATAATCATCCTGGGCCCCGGGAACTGAAGGCAGACAGGATCGGTCCCTGAGGACCCTGGGATCCTGTCTCTGCTGAGATCGCTGGGCCATTCTGTCCCCCACAGAGTGCAGAGAGTCCAGAGGACAGCTGATTCAGCCCCTAACTTGGGCCCAACTTCAGCCTGCATGCCCTGGCAAATCCTACACCAGGAACTGCAGGCAGACAGAATCGGTCCCTGAGAACCCTGGGAACCTGTCTCTGCTGAGATCACTGGACCAGTCTGGTCCCACACAGAGTGCAGAGAGTGCAGAGGTAGGCTGATTTGGCCCCTAACTTGGGCCCAATTTTCATCTGCCCACCTTTGCAAACCCTCCCCAGGAATCTTGGACAGAACAACTCAAACTCTGAGGACCAATTAACCCAGAGTCTGCTGACATCTCTGAGCCAGTGCTGCACTTACCCACCTGGAGAGCGAGTGCCTCAGACCTGCCTGCACCCAACTTGAAAACCATCAGAGTATCAAAGTCAATTGCACACACCTGAAGAGAACACCAGACCCACACACACCAGGAAAGGACGTGACACCAACTATACCCACTGGAAGAAGAAATGGGAAGACCACAATATAAGAACACATCCAACAACAGGAAAACCAATATGACACCACCAGAATCTAAGGACTTTACACCAGCAAGACATGAACATACCAACACAGAAGAAGAAGAAAAAGAAGAAGGAGGAGGAGGAGGAGGAGGAGGAGGAAGAGGAGAGCAACCTTAAAAACAACTTCATGCAGATGATAGAGAACCTGAGAGAGGAAATCAGAAAATCCTTTAGAGAAATGGAAGAAAAGACAAACCAAATGATGCAAGAAATCAAGGAAAGCCAAAAAAAAAAAAGCCAAGAAAATACAATTTAATAGCTGAAGTAAACAGTTAAGGACCTGAAAACTGAATTAGAGACAATAAAGAAAACACAAACTGAGGGAATGCTGAAAGTGGAAGAGCTTAGTAAACAATCAGGAACCACAGATGCAAACATAACCAATAGAATACAAGAGATGGAAGACAGAATTTCAGATGCTGAAGACAAACTAGAGGAAATAAACACGTCAAGCAAAGAAAATCTGAAGTCTACCAAAACCATAACACAAAATATTCAGGAAATATAGGACACCATGAAAAGACAAAACCTAAGGATAATAGGAATAGAAGAAGGAGAAGAAACCCAACTGAAAGGTGCAGAAAACATATTCAACAAAATCATAGAAGAAAACTTTCCCAACCTAAAGAAAGACATGACAATGAAAGTACAAGAAGCCCACAGAATGCCAAATAGAGTGGACCACAAAAGAAAGTCCCCACGTCACATAATAATTAAAACACCAAACGTACAGAATAAAGAAAAAATATTAAGAGCAGCAAGGGAAAAAGGCCAAGTAACATATAAAGGCAAACCTATCAGGATTACACCAGACTTCTCCATGGAAACTCTGAAAGATAGAAGGACCTGGATAGATATTCTATCAACTCTGAGAGAACACGGATGCCAGCCTAGACTACTATTCCCAGCAAAGCTTTCAATCACTATAAATGGAGAAAACAAGATATTCCACGACAAAACCAGATTTAAACAATATGTAACCACAAATCCAGCCCTACAGAAAGTACTGGAAGGAAAACTCCAAACTAAGGAAATTAACTATACTGGCATAAACATAGGCAATAGATAATCCCACTCTACAAGAACACAAAATAAAAGGCAGGGTAAATCCACACACAATAACAGTACCAACAACAAACCAAAAACAAACAAGAATAAACACTGAGTGGAACTTAATTTCCCTCAATATTAATGGTCTTAACTCGCCTATAAAAAGTCACAAGCTAGCAGATTGGATACAAAGGCAGAATTTATCCTTTTGCTGCATACAAGAAACATACCTCGATTTCAAAGACAGACATTACCTCAGAGTAAAAGGTTGGGATAAGATACTCCAATCAAATGGACCCAAGAAACGAAGCTGGGGTAGCTATCGTTGTATCTAACAAGATAAACATCAAACTAAAACCAATCAAAAGAGATGAAGAAGGTCATTTCATATTCCTCACAGGAAAAATCCATCAGGAAGAAGTCTCAATTCTAAACATCTATGCCCCAAATACAAAGGCACCGACATTCATAAAAGAAGCATTATTAAAACTCAAATCACAAATAAGGCCTCACACAGTTATAGTGAAGACTTCAACACCCCACTCTCACCAATGGAAAGGAAAAACAGACAGAAACTTAACAAAGAGACAAAGGAACTAACAGAAGTTATGACCCAATTGGGATTAACACATTTATAGAACTTTCTATCGAAACACAAAAGAATATACCTTCTTTTCAGCATCACATGGAAACCTCTCAAAAATCGACCACATTCTCAGCAACATAACAAACCTCAACAGGTACAAAAAATTGGAATAATCCCCTGTGTCTTATCAGACCACCATGCTTTAAAGATAGAAATCAAAGACAAATCAAAGTGCAAAAAACATACCAATTCATGGAAATTGAACAACATGTATTTGCAATATACCTGGGTCAAGTAAGAAATAAAGAAACAAATTAAAGACTTCCTAGAATTCAATGAAAATGTTGACACAACATACCAAAACTTATGGGACACTTTGAAAGCAGTACTAAGAGGAAAGTTCATAGTTCTAAGTGCTCACATGAAGAAACTAGAGAATACCCACACCAGAGATCTGACATCACAGCTGAAAGCTCTAGAAAAAATGGAGGCAAAGTCAACCCAGAGGAGCAGACGCCAGGAAATAATCAAACTGAGGGCAGAAATCAGTAAAGTTGAAACAAAGAAAACAATTGAAAGAATCAATATGACAAAGAGTTGGTTCTTTGAGAATATCAACAAAATAGACAAACCGTTATCCAAATTAACCAAAAGGCAGAGAGATATCATGCAAATTAACAAAATCAGAATGAAAAGGGAGACATAACAACGGACACTGAAGAAATCCAGAGAATTTTCAGGTCATACTTTGAAAACCTGTACTCCACAAAATTGGAAAATTTAAAGGAAATGGATAATTTTCTGGACAGTTATCACTTACCAAAATTGAATCAAGAACAGATAAGCAACTTAAACAGACCTATAACCTCTAAGGAAATAGAAGCAGTCATCAAAAGTCTCCCAACAAAAAAAAAGCCCAGGGCCAGATGGATTCACTGCAGAATTCTACCAGAAATTCAAAGAAGTGCTAATACCAAAACTCCTCAAATTTTTCCCCAAAGTAGAAGCAGAAGGGACATTGCCAAACTCTTTTTACGAGTCTATAATAACCTTGGTACCCAAACCACACAAAGACACAACTAAGAAAGAGAACTACAGACCAATATCCCTCATGAACATTGATGCAAAAATTCTCAATAAAATCCTAGCAAATCCAATACAAGTTCATATAGTGAAATCATGCACCATTATCAATTAGGCTTCATCCCAGGGATGCAAGGATGATTCAACATACAAAAATCTATCAGTGTAATCCACCATATAAACAGACTTAGAAAAAAAAAAAACACATGATCATCTCACTAGATGCCGAAAAAGCCTTTGACAAAATCCAGCACCCCTTCATGATAAAGGTCTTGGAGAAATCAGGGATAACAGGAACATATCTCAACATAATAAAAGCTATATACAGCAAGCCAAAAGCCAACATCAAATTAAATGAAGAGAAACTCGATCCAATTCCTCTAAAATCGGGGACAATACAAGGCTGTCCACTCCATACCTCTTTAATATTGTCCTTGAAGTCCTAGCTAGAGCAATAAGACAACAAAAAGAGATCAAGGGAATACAAATTGGAAAGGAAGAAGTCAAACTCTATTTGTAGATGATATGATAGTCTACATTAGTGACCCAAAAAACTCTACCAGGGAACTCATACAGCTGATAAACACCTTCAGCAAAGTGGCAGGATACAAGATTAACTCAAAAAAATCCATAGCCCTACTATACAACGATGACACATTGGTGGAGAAAGAAATCAGAGAAACATCACCCTTTACAATTGCCACAAGCAACATAAAGTACCCTGGAGTAATACTTACCAAAAATGTGAAAGACCTGTACCATAAGAATTTTGAGTCTCTAAAGAAAGAAATTAAAGAAGATACCAGAAAATGGAAAGATCTCCCATACTCTTGGATAGGTAGAATCAACATAGTAAAAATGGCAATCCTGCCAGAAGCAATCTACAGATTCAATGCAATCCCCATCAAAATCCCAACCCAATTCTTCACAGACCTTGAAAGAACAAAACAAAATGGCAGCTCACATAATGGTAAAAAGTATCCATGAACTCTGTCAATCTGACAGAGCTGATTTTCAAAATATACAAAGAACTCAAGATGCTAGTCACCAAAAACCCCATCTAATCCAGTTAAAAAGTGGGCTACAGAACTAAATAGAAAATTCTCAATGAAGGAATTTAAAATGACTGAAAGACACATAAGAAAGTGATCAACATCCTTAGCCATCAGGGAAATGCAAATCAAAATAACTCTGAGATACCATCTTTCTCCTGTCATAATAGCTAAAATCAAAAACACCAATGATAGCTTATGCTGGAGAAGATGTGGAGAAAGGGAAACACTCATTCACTGCTCGTGGGTGTGCCAACTCATACAGCCACTTTGGCAATCAGTATGGAAGTTTCTCAGGAAAATGGGAATGAGTCTACCACAAGATCCAGAATTTCCACTCTCAGGCATATACCCAAAAGATGCATTCATACAACAAGCACATCTGCTCAACCATGTTCATAGCAGTATTATTTGTAATAGCCAGAAACTGGAAGCAACCTAGATGCCCCTCAACTGAAGAATGGATGGAGAATATGTGGTACATTTACACAATGGAGTACTACTCAGAGGAACAAAACACAGCAATCTTGAAATTTGCAGGCAAATGGATGGAACTAGAAGAAACCTTCCTGAGTGAAGTAACAAAGTCACAAAAAGACAAACATGGTATGTACTCACTCATATATGGATTTTAGACATATAACAAAGGATTACCAGCCTACAATCCACACCACCAGAGAAGTTAGGAAGCAAGGAGGACCCTACGAGAGAACTGCATGTTCCCACAGAGAAGGGGAAAGGGACAAGATCTCCTGAGCTAATTGGATGCATGGGGGCGGAGGCAGCTAGAAGAAAGAGAGGGGGAGAACAGGAGGAGAGAGGAGCACATAAGAGAGCAGGAAGATTTAGTCAGGGGAAGAACTGAGGAGAGCAAGAAAAGAGATACCACAATAGAAGGTGCCATTATAGCTTTAAAGAGAATTCAGGCACTAGGGCAATGTCCAGCGATCTATGATTTTGTCCCCAACTAATAATATAATCAGTTGTTTAGAGACTACCTTAAATGCCCTTCTCCAATAATGAGATTGGTGACTACCTTATATGCCATCTTAGAGCCTTCTTCCAGTAGCTGATTAAAACAGAGGCAGACACCCACAGATAAACACTGACCTGAACTCTGGAATCCAGTTGCACAGAGAAGTGATGAACAAAGGGGTCAGAACCAGATTAGAGACACCCACAGAGACAGCTGACCTGAACAAGGGGTTGTTCATGGACCTGAGACTGACAGCTGGGAAACCAGCATAGGACTCTTCAAGACTCCCAAGAGAGAATGTCAGTTTAGAGTTCTGGGCAATCTATGGGGCTCCTGGTAGTGGAAGAGTATTTATTCATAGCATATGAATGGACTTTGGGAGCCCTCTAAAGAGAGGGATACTCTCTCAGCCTAGACACACAGGAGAAGAGTCTAACCCTTCTCCAAATGATATGACCAACTTTGAAGATCCCCCATGGAAGGCCTTCACCTCCCTGGGGACCAAAAGGGGTTGGGATGGGAGGAAAGGGGACAGGGGAAGAGGAGAGGGAGAGGGAACTGGTATTGATATGTTAAAGAAGCTCGCTTCTAATAATGAAAAATGAAAAATATTGAATCTAATTAATATCTGATTAATATTTTTCTTACTATAATTACCAATGTATATATCACAGGAATGGTCCAGAACAGCCAATAGTCTGTATATGTTTCTCATTTATATTTAGTTTTTTTGTAATTTTTTTATTAGTTCAAATTTGGAACAAGATTGCTTCACATGTCGATCCCTTCTCCCTCTCCATCCTCTTCCACCCAACCCTCCCCACAATCTACCACCTGCCCCCAGCCCCATCCACCCTTCACTCCTCAGGCTAGGTAGGGCCCTTGAAGGGGGCTCCCCAAAGTCCACCACATCATCCTGGGCTGGGCACTTAGTGCTATGAACTTTCCTCTTAGCACAGCTTTCAGAGTGTCCCATAAGTTTGGGTATGTTGTATCTATATTCTCATTAAATTCTAGAAAGTCTTTAATTTATTTTTTATTTCTTCCTCAACCCAGGAATGGTGCAATTGAGTGTTATTCAATTTCCACAAGTTTGTAGGTTTTGTGCAATTTGTATTGCTGTTGAATTCTAACTTTAAAGCATTGTGATCTGATAAGATACAGGGAGTTATTTCAATTCTTTTGTATCTGTGGAGGTTTGATTTGTTACCAACTATGTGGTCAATTTTAGAGAAGGTTCCATGTGGAGCTGCGAAGATGGTATATTCTTTTGTGTTTTCTGTTATCCTGTATGTTTTTATAGGCAAGTTAAGACCATTGACATTGATGGATATTAATGTCCATTGATTGTTGGTTCTTGTTTGTTTTGGTTTTCTTGTTGTTGGTGTCATTGTGTGTGGGTTTTGCCCTCCTGTTTCTTTTTGTGTTTGGTAAAATTGGATTATCTATTGCCTTTGTATTTTTGAGTGTAGTTTTCTGTGTTGGGTTGGAGTTTTCCTTCCAGAAATTTCTGTAGTGCTGGATTTGTGGATATGAATTGTTTAAGTCTAGTTTTGTCATGGAATATCTTGTTTTCTCCAAATATAGTGATTGAAAGTTTTGCTGGGTACAGTAGTCTGGGTTGGCATTCATGCTCCCTTAGTGTTTGTAGGATATCTATCCAGGAGCTTGTGGCTTTCAAAGTTTCCACTGAGAAGTCAGGAGTGATTCAAATAGGTCTACCTTTATATGTTACTTGGCATTTTTCCTTTGCTGCTCTTAATATATTCTCTTTATTCTGTAGGTTTGGTGTTTTGATTATTATGTGTCTAGAGAACTTTTTTTGTGGTCTGGTCTGTTTGGTGTTCTGTAAAATTCTTGTACTTTCATAGGCATATCCTTCGGTAGGTTGGGGAAATTTTCTTTTATGATTTTTGTTCAATATGTTTTCTGTACCTTTGAGCTATATTTCTTCATCTTCTTCTATACCTATTATTCTGAGTTTCGGCCTTTTCACGGTGTCCCATATTTCCTGGACATTTTTTGTTAGGGATTTGTTGGACTTGAGGATTTTTATTGGTGGATGATTCTATATCCTCTAAACAGTCTTCAACAACTGAGATTCACTCTTCCATATCTTGAATTCTATTGGTTATACTCACATCTTTAGTTCCTGATTGTTTATCCAGCCTTTCTATTCCCAGCATCACCTCATTCTGTATTTTCTTTATTGTTTCTATTTCAGCTTTCATGCCTTGAACTGTTTACATTGCTTCCTTCAGATGTTTGGTTGTTTTTCTTGGCTTTCTTTAGATTATTTAAGAGATTGTTTACTTCTTGAGTTTTTTGTTTTGTCTTTTCCTCCACTTCATGTAAATTTTTTGCTTCTTTTTTCTTCTATTTCTTTAAGGGATTTTCTTGTTTTCTCTTTAAAGGTCTCTATCAACTTCCTAAGATAATTTTTGAAGTCCATCTCTTCTTCATCCTGTGTTGGGCTTTTCAGATTTTGCTGATGTGGAGTCCCTAGATTTTGGTGGTATCATATTGGTCTTTCTGTTGTTGAGTGTGTTCTTATTCAGTCTTCTTCGAATGTTTTCTTCCAGTGGGTGCAGGTGGGGTCACTCTATCTCCTCTTGTCACCCAGTGGTGTGTGTGGCCAAGACTTTAATGTCTGCAGCTCTGGATGGTCTTGCCTCTCCTGGTAGTCTCCTCACTCCGTAAGAGTCAGGCCAGAGAAAAGTGGAAGGAACAGTGATGTGTTTCCCAACTCAGGGAGCTCCTCCCTGCCTGGGTAGGTCCACTCTAAGCAGGCACTGGCCCAGGACCAGAGAGATCCGGGATGAGTAAGAAGTTCAGTAAGAGAAGGGCACGAGCAGAGGGTACACTCACCTCGGTAGGTTTTAGGCAAGTGGAGGAGCTATATTTAGTTTTAATGTGCACCTAATGTTTTTGTTTTTTTTATGACAGTCTCATACAGCACAGGCTAGTCCCAAACTCTGACAGCTATGAAAAATTTTAAACTTATGCTGCCTTCCCAGGGCTAGGATTACAGGTACCAGCAGTCTCATCTTTCATATGCACATTTCTATTTTTTATTGAAATTAGAAACAACATTGTTTTACCTTTCAATACCCCTTCCCTCTCCCTCCCCTCGTCCCCTTCCCCTACTAATACCCTCCCTATCCAATACCATTTCTGCTCCCAAGGTAGAATGAGGCATTCCATGGGGCGGGTCTTTAGAGTCTGTCATACTTTGGAATAGGACCTAGGCCCTCCCCCCAACCATGTGTCTAGGCTGAGGGAGTATCCTTCTATGTTAAAGGGGCTCCCAAAATCCATTCCTATGCTAGGGATAAGAGGGATAAGTACTGATCTACTACAAAAGGCCCCATATATTTCTGAGGCCTCCTTACTGACACATACATTCATGGGGTCTGGATTAGTTCCATGCTGGTTTCTCAGTGATCAGTCTGGGGGCCAAGAGCTCCCTCTTGTTCAGGTCAGATGTTTCTGTGAGATTCACTAGCATGGTCTTAACCCCTTTTCTCATACTCCTCCTTCTCTGCAATGGGATTCCAATTCAGTTCAGTTTTTATCAGTTGGTATCTGCTTCTCCTTCTATCAGCTGCTGGATGAAGGCTCTGAGATGGTATTTAAATTAGTCTTCAATTTCGTTATCAGGGGAGGGCATTTAAGATAGCCTCTCCACCTTTTCTTAGATGGTTAGTTGGTATCATCCTTGTAGATTTCTGGACATTTCCTAGTGCCTGATTTCTCTTTAAACCTATACTGGCTCCCTCTTTGATGATTTATCTTATTTTGTTTTCCTCTATTCTTCCCCTACAAACCTTCCTGCTCCCTTATGTACTTCTCACCCCTCCTCTTCTTCCCTTCTCATTCTGCTAGTTCCCTCTACCCTCCCCACATGCTCCCAATTTGCTCAGAACAACTTGGTATTCACATTTTTCTCTTGAGAATAGACTTCTTAGTTTTTAATTGTCTATCATATTTCAAATTAATATTATTGAAAGTATATATAACATTTTTTGCCTCTGTCCTGTCTCTATGTTTCTACCCACACCTTCACATAAACTATATTCATAACAAAAGTCTCTTTCATGTCCTTGGGCATTCTCAATACAAGTAGGGAATCTTAAAAAGACACAATAAGAATGAGCACCGGTCTCCTCTGTAGTGCTTTGACATTTATGTGGTAATATTATAATCATAAAAAATAACAAGGTCATTATTTAATCATTATTGGTTTATTCACTTTATGTTTATTGGTTTAAATTTGTGCCATGTGCATGTTAAGTGCTCAGTTAGAGACTTTGGTGTACAACATTTTATTCCCAGATGTAAAACTGAAGCACCTAGAGAAACTGTGGTAATTATCAAGCATGTTAAAAGAGCATGCATGCAAGCACTTGTTCCCCTGTTTCTCATGCTGCATGATTTAGCCTTGTTTCTTCTTCTTTAAAACTTTCCATGTGGTTAAGGATTGTTTCTGTGATGAAAAACAGAGCATAGCACACAAAGGTGATTCCAAGCACTGCATGTGGTATTTTTACCCTTATTTATTATTAATAGTAATGATAAAAATAAGAGAATCTATTGACCAACAGCACTGTAGCTACCATTATTTATGGTAGCACATTCTTATTCTGGTTTTTATTTTTCTATAGGCACAAAGACTAATGACCAGGATAACACAAAACTTACCCAAGGTCACAAAGCAAGTATGGTGCTTTGTGATTTTCAAAAGCTGAGTCTACTGACTTCCTCTTCATTAAAATAAAAGATTACATTAGAATATTTAATTAATAGGTACTTTCTTTCTTGGTCATTTATCCTTACCCCCAATTTCCTTTTTTCTCTTTCTTGTCTGAGACATATTGAATGTCAATGGGATCAAAGAAAGAGTTCATGCTGTGAACAGATAAAGGTCCTGTAAACTGGGCTTTCTGTGTGCTGTCAAGAGGGGCTTATATGACTTGAGGAAAAATGAAAATCAGAGCATGGAAATAAGTACTCTGAGGAAATGGTGCCTAGATGAAAGCTGCAGAGCAAGCTTTCTCTGCCATTTTTCTTGCTCTTCTCTCACTTTCCATTCTTTCCCTAGGCAATCTGCAAAACTCAAATTTCCGTTCTCAAGGTTGATCATTGAAACCAGAACTGCTTTTATTCCCAAGTGATAATAAAAATTTTAACACTATCATCTTCACTATTTGCTACTTTTCTATGCAAAATTGACCATAAGGAATTACTTTAATCTACATTATTTATTTGTAGGTAAATAGATACCCATGAAAATAGAGTCCTTCACAATCTAGAAGGAAGGAATCCATATGGAAATATGCAAAACCTGGTGGGTATCTGACCCATTATTTTGCAAGCATCTACGAACATAGTCCTCAGTGATAAGAGGCCCCAACCCTGACCTATTGCATTGACTGCCCTACTATCTTACTCATGCAGTTTCAAACAGAGCCTCCTTTGGTAGAACTACTTAGCCCCACACAACTGCTTTCCCCTGTGCATTACCCAAGCATTCATACAAGCCATTGGTAATAATGCAGCCACAACCCAATAGCCGATAAATTGGAATAACTGCACCCTTCCCATTAGTTAGCCAAAGCCAACTGACCACAGGACTAAGGTTTGAGTCTTTCCTACCTGATCTAGAAGCAGTAAAGTAAGAGAAATAGTAAAAAAAAAACCAAACACATTTTGGTAGTTTGATAAGGAATGACCCCAGAGACTCATATATTTGCATGCTTAGTCTACAGTTCATGAATTGTTTAAAAGTATTAGGACATGTGGCCTTGTTGGAGTTGGTATATCTTTAGAGGAGGGGGTCACTGTGAGTGGGCTTTGAGGTTTTAAAATTGTATGTGTGTGTCTCTGTGTCTGCTGTCTATGAATGGGGATGTAAATTTCTCAGCTACTGCTTCAGCATTATTCCTGTACGTGTCCTTCCAAAATGACCCAATGACCATAGACTAAACCTCTAAAACTGTAAGCAAGATCACAATTAAAATTTTC
Organism: Cricetulus griseus; assembly: GCF_003668045.3. Taxonomy (NCBI): domain Eukaryota; kingdom Metazoa; phylum Chordata; class Mammalia; order Rodentia; family Cricetidae; genus Cricetulus; species Cricetulus griseus. The sequence continues at coordinate 175,986,455 of NC_048596.1, forward strand.
CTTTTATAAAAGTTGCATTAATCATGCTGTCAGTTCACAACAATAGAATGGAATCTAAAACACTCACACTCAACAGCTGGAAACTCATATGCAAAAAATACAATGAATAAGCCAACTCCAGATGTACAGATTTTATCCCATAAACACAAGCAATATGAAAATCTAAGACTGTATATTCCTTACCAAAGACTATCGGCCCTACAACTAAGGTCCCCAATAAGAAAAACGTAGATGAATCTGAAGACCCAGAATTGAAATGAACAGCTAAAAATATCTTCACAGAGTTCAAAAGTTCAAATAAGACACCCAACCTAAAGAAGACAGAATAAATTCCTTACTGAAGTTAAAAAAAACCACAAACAGCTGAATGAAATAATAAAGGCAATTCAGGATATGAAAACCAAATTCAAAAGAGAGAAATACAGAATTAAATTCAAACTATAATAAGCTGGAATTGAAAAAATTCAGTGAGTCAATTAAAAGGACTCAGTGGAATTCCTCACTGAGAGAATCAATCATATATAAGATGTAATATAAGAACTAGAATAAAACATAGAGAAATTCTAGGTAGATAGCTCAATCAAGGTAAATGAAAGTTTTTTTTTAATTACCCAAGAGCAGAATATTAAGGACTTTTTGTGTGTCATGGAAAAAACTAACTCTATTAATTATAGACTTAGAAGAAGGAAAAGTCCAGATCAAAGATATTGCATATCTTCAGTAAACTCCCAAAAGTTAGGAAAGGAATCCCCATGTAGGTATAAAAAGCTTACAATATAAATTTTCTGGATAGAACTAGAAAATAAAACCTCCATACCATACCAGAGGTTAAAAACTAAATATATAGACCAAAGAAAATGTTTGGAATCTCCACAAGAGAAGTCACATGTTACATATATAGGCAAGCACATAAGAGTAACAGATGATTGGCTAGTGGCAGCTTTAAAAGCCAAAGGTGCTTGGAGTGGTATACTTCAAGCCCTGAAAAACTGTACATGCCACCCCAAGCATGTATACCTGGCAAACTGCCTGCTGTAGCTGCACAATAAAGAAAAAAATCCCATGCTATTAACAGGATAAAGTAATCATGTGCAACAACCAGAACACTGGCAGGAGAACTTGAGACTGAAGAGAGGCATAAAATTTGAAGAGACCACACAGGACGATGACAATACAGCAATAACTGATATGAAAAGTAGGATTAAGTCAAATAACAAAGGCCATATTATTTTCTTGACTCTTGCTGCTCTTAGAAGTAAAAGACATAAAGTTGAATGGATGTTTGTTTTAAAAGAACATCCTGAGTTCAAAGGCAAACTGAAAAATATGCTTCACAAGAGACTTCACACACTTCCCTATTGGTAAGTTCAAAGGTCAGTCTTATCCCATTACCAGGAGATTGACTTTTAGTGGAGGTATGACTATCAGAGATATGTGAGGAATAAGCAGGGACAAAATTAGGGAAGTGAGTGAAATAGGGTAATCAAAAGAGGAACAAATTTAACCACTTGCTGAATATGTGTGGAATTATTTAAGGAAATTAGAAATAATGTACAGTGGACAATATCTACAGATCTGTCTAAAGGATGTGTAGAGACTGACATCTGGATCTGACATGTCTCTTACAGACTGGTGAATTAAAGGCTGGGTTCTAAACTTCAAGCTGTTGGGGATTGTTGGGGGTCTTTGTGATGTGTGCTTTAGAATGGAAGGACATAATGTCATCAAGAATGTGATTTTCAAGGGAAGAATAGGTCACCAGCCTCTTCCTTTCTCTATTTTGCATGATGCAAGTAGTTTTTTCTTATTGCATGCTCCTTGCAAGAGCAGCCTGGTCAAACCTGTTATGGATTCTGCTGGCATAAATTGTGAGCCAAAAGTAATTTCTTTCCTTCATTGGTTTATAGTCTCAGTTTGTTTTGTTGTTGTTTGTTTTAAATTTGAAATTGATAAATACATTCCACTTGGATGCTTGATTTCAAGGGAAGAAGGGATACAAAATATAACTTAATTCATATTGATATTACTTGTTCTTCAATACATATAAGTTCTCATATGTTTTCACTTCAAATATGAATTGCCTCACCCAATGATGTCCAAGGAACCTGAAAATTACTGGTTACATGAATGTTTTTCCCCTTCTCTTCATCTCTTCTTCTATCCCTCCTTCCGCTCTTCCCCTTCCCTCACTCCCTTCTTTCCTCTCTTTCTTCCTTCTTTCCTCTCTTATTACCTGACAATATAATTTTGATAATACCATTAGGAAGCAAAACAAAAGGATGCAAGGATAAATGACTTAGGTGTAGATATTAACAATTCCTTAAAAGTTCAAATAATTCATTTAATTTTGTGCCTTGGAAAATATCTTGAAACACTAAAGGTCTATTTTAATATACTAAATACAGTTTAGTTGTTCTTTCTCCCTATCATTGTTCACTTTACTCTTAGTATGGATCTGAGGTAAGGCCCATATGTATCACATTTTTGAAGAGAACAGATGAACCAATTATAAGGCATTACAATACAAAACAGCTTATACATCAAAGGAGGTGAGATATAGTTCATGTTGGAGTCAAACAGGAGTGACCATGATCCAGAAACACAGACTTAGCTTATCCCAAATTACTAGGACACAAACAGAACATTATGAGTCAAAATACCTTTAAAATGCAGTGTTGGGTCCATAAGGTAGGCATATTTTAACCAAACAAGAAATCCCTGTTATTGGCTTCAGATGCTATCCAATGGCATTGTTAGATTTTGTGTTGATGGAAAGTACCAATTCCAAATGACTGATATAACAATCAGAGGGATGTTAAACCTCTTGTAGTGGTGGAGAATAAATGATCACTTAATGAGGTTCAAGTTAGCCCAAGATGAATTGTAATTAGACTGTAGATCTGCAATATTCTAACCTCTCCAAATCATTGATGCTCTAATCAAACAATCAGCCTTGCAAATTTCTCTAGAAACTTCTGCTCACAAAGTAAATTCAAGATGTTGGAAAAGCCTATTCACTAACTTAAATTGAATGTTTCAACCAGAATGCTATAATAATGCAAAAGTAAATATAGGGAAATGTCCTAGGTTTCATACACATCTCAGCATTCCCAGGTCTTTAATGTATTCATCATATTTTGACACTGATTATTTACCACCAATCGCATGATATATCCAAGGACAATATCCTGTTTACAGCCACTTTGATATATGAAGTGCTTAATACAAGGTGTTCTCCAAGTGTTTTATATTTTCCAAGAGCTCATTTGAAGAAAATATTTTTGGGGGAAAGTTGCTAGATAATTCTTTTTCTGTTAGACCTGCTGAGACACAAATGATCACTTTTAATTCAACTAATTGTGTAGCTGCAAAGCCTTTTGTCTTTATGAACACCAGAGGCAGAAAACTTCCCTGTCAAAACTAAGCTCCTAGCTGTCTCCTCTGCTAACCGATGTTTTTATCACTAGCCATTTCAAAAGCAAGCTGCACAGTGGCTAAGGAAATGCCTGTTGGAAAGCCAGAGGCAAAAATCACCTCTCCTTAAATGCGAAAATACGTGACAAGTGTGCCACTTACAATTATAAATTAAAATGCCTTCGGCAAGTCTGGAAGAAGTGAAATAGAAGAAAATATCTGACACCAAAGTATATAACATGTACTCCAAGTTACAGGTAGAAAAGTGAGCACAAGAGAAGACAATGGAAATCAGTTGAGAGAAAACAACACTGGAAGTGATAAGAAAATCAGCTAACATTTGCTGATGTTTACCAGGTCCTGTCTAATATTTGAAAGTATTTCTTACTGCTTTTTCTACAGCATCCTCATGGAAAAAGTTCATGTATCATATACAATACCTTGAGAAGGGATCTCAACCAATTTTGAATTATCATCAACCAGATCACCACTGACAAACACAGATTATACATGTGCCCATTCCCCAACTACTGTCCCTTCTCTACATAATTCAAAAAAAAGACAAGGGAGAGAGACAGCTTTTCTTTTGTCTTTTTGGCATAGCTGTTTTGATTAAAAATACCACCCTATCTTTCCAGCATCATTTTCCATTTGATTTCCAGGGCAAGAAAACCTAAATTTTGAGACACCATAGGGTTAGGTGTTTGTCTCAGGATTCTGGTGCCATTATTTACTTAAACCTACAAAGAGGTAAACATCTGCAGGGATTGATTTTTCTCAAGTAACAAGAGATAATATGTATACTAAACCAGGAAGTAGTATACAGTAGTATACCTGTCTCTCCCTGTCTCTGTCTGTCTGTCTGTCTGTCTGTCTCTCTCTCTCTCTCTCTCTCTCTCTCTCTCTCTCTCTCTCTCCCATCTCTCTCCTGTCTCTCTCTTTCTCACTCACTGTAACCCATACTTGTGAACCTATGTGCACTCTCAGCTACTGATCCAATACCATGTTTGTCTGCATACTCCCACCCTCCCCATCATGATGGTCATGGTTTCTAAATCACTGCTATTAAAACTATTATTTTGAGAGAGCCATTTCTTATTGAAATCCATGTTATAAAACCCTATTCCTTCTCACTCGTGGAAAGGGTGTAAGTAGTATATCCATGTTTAATTCCTTATAGTTTCTAATTACCTTAACTCCTTCACCACCCATGCTAAAGAACTTTCTATTGCATTTACATTCTGTTTCCAAGAAATCTCTTTGGGGATTAGTGTTTTGTCCCCAAATGAAAAGTTGCAAATTAGGCATTTTTCTTTTAAACATTTTCAGCTTGAAGAAATCATGTATCCAGGCAGGGGACCCTGCTCACTGACCCCAACATGTGGGGACCAAGAGCATTGAGTGCTGAGCTATAGTTTCTTGAATTTCAGAAAAATACCAAAAGATTAGCATTACAAGTTTTCTATATGCAATACAGAGTAAGTGATGCATTCTTCAAAGCATCAGTATTTGTGCTGAGTGACTAATCACAAGTGGTACAAATTCTTTTGCCATTTATATTCCTAGGAACTAGTATGAAAAAAGTTAAATTCCTGATTTTTTTATGTCTTAATTTTAATAAAAGTGGGTTAAGCAGCATTTCTGATGAAGTTAAAAGGATTATTTCCTCCCAACTAATGAAATATCAAATTTCAAATTGACTTTGACTTGTACATCCATGTTTGTGGAAATGGTTATTTGTATGTACATCACCCCTGAAAGCCAGGGGAGAAATTTCTCTTTCTAGAAGCCTTTATGTAACATTCAAATTATATTATGAAATTCCAGGTAATTGTCATTTTATTTGAAATAACTACAATTCTTCTAGGAATCCCTAAATTGTGGAATTTTCAACCAATGAAATGGAGAAAAAGTAGAAAGACAAGGAATATTATGGGGGCAATGGAGCTTCTCATTTTACAGTGTGATTGAAGTGTTTCACCAGTAGACAGGAATTCCAACAAGATATTTGCTGAAGGCCGATCTCTCTTCACAGTTGAAAATTTTCTATTGTATAGTACTCTCATTGGAAACACCATTTAAGATGAAAGAACAAAAACATAGGTGGTTTGATTTTATTTTAACATATTAAAATCTCATTCAGGAGATCTCTAGAGCCACCATACAATCTCACTGATCAATAAAAGGTGAGTAGTGCCCTGATTTCTAAATTTCCTATTCCCTGAAGGTGCTTTGCATGCTGATAGAGGAGGAAAGGAGTAAGTGCCTATCCTAGCTGTGGACCCTCTCAATTACAATAGCAAGGCACATGAGGCCAGGTGTGTCTACCATAGTGATAGTGGTAGAAATATGGGAGCAACTAATGGATCTCTAATTGACCTTGTGGTCTTCAAGGCTGGTACTGTAAACTCTGTCAGAAACCCACAATTGGGAAGATCATAGGCCCCAGAGGGGAACCTAATACTGTTGTTTAGATAAATTGACATGGCTTAAACTTTCTTATGGATATCCTTCTTGATACCCAAAGACAATTGATACTCAATGAATTAAGCAGAGAAGCTTCATTTACAATGAACTGTGGTGAATGCAGAAACTTTTAGCTGTTCAGTTCCAAGAAATAAACTCATGTATGTTGTGATAACCACAAAAAAGGCTTTGACATATAAAGGTAGATGTAAGGAGACAGTTGAGGATGGCAGTTCTGTCACAACCAATTTCATATACCCCCAAATACTGTGAAAGTGGTAATTGAATATAAACTAACACTTAGAAGAAGAATGAAATGGGAATAATACACCAAACAAAACAAAAATGCAAGAGAAAAGAGCAATAAAGAATCCTCCATAATGAACATTTTTACTTAAAGGGATACTATTACTATAAAATTCAAAATTGGTCTATCCATTAAATTACGATCCATAAAGTTTACATATGATCTCTTGAAAAGAAAAGAGATAGAAAATCAATAAACAAGCATGGTTACTCTGCATTTCTTTAAGTTTTCATACATATGCAGCATAAGACATAAGCATGTGAGCAATGAGAACATATACTGGGCCATGTGCTTTATCTGTCAGCATCTCTGAGAGTTTTAAGATTATTTTATTACATTTTGATAACTTAGAATAATGAGGATATGGAAGAATGGACACTAGCCCTTATGTTACTAATTTGATGTTTTATAAACTCATGCTGAGTGCAGAGAGCCAAAGGTCAGTGTCCATTTTGCCAGAAACAAAAGGGATGAAAGAGTTGAAATCTATACAGGAGTCAGAAATGTGTTCAAAAGCTCCCTCACCATCTCTCTGAAAGTCTTAGCACCACATAAATGCTGCTGACTGCATTGCCGAGTGCTGTCGATTTTTTACCTTAAAAATAGATTTGAATTCATTTACCACAGGGCAGAGAGGAATGGAGAATAAGTCAGGAGGATCTCAAAGTGGAGATGCTTAGACACAAGAGACAGAAGACAAGCAGGAGGTAAAATGTAATTTTGAGGGGAAAAATCATAAAATAAGATTGGATTTTTTTGGTATAATTTTTTTTTTCTGAAAATGCAATTTGTAACAAGTTATATTGTCTGTAAAGGGATTCCTACTGCACTTCTAATGTGTTTTTTTTTAACATCTGAAACATGAAAGCACATCAGAATACTTCATGTGCAAACCATGGCATTAAACAGATTAGAAAAAGTAAATGTCACACGGTAACATGATCGGTTCTTGTGCAGTTAATTCAGTAGAAAGCCAGAGAATCGCTGCAGGAGACACTTTCTCTAGTGATGCACCCTGCAGCTAAAATACCTTGTATACCTTTTTTTTGAAGGAACAATAACTTTGCTGAAGTGATACATTTAAAGCTTGTGTGGTTTTTGGATTGCACCTCAGCAGAATTGTGCCAAACTGGGTTGTATATTAAGAGAAATAGATGTAAGAATGAATAAGATTCCAAGTTCCTCAGTCTCCCATAGTTGTCCTAACACAAACCTTTCTTTGTTGAACTAAGTGGCTGTTAGTTACTCCAAAGTCATTGGTTCTTTGATTAGGACTACCTTCTTTCCATTGTCCTCCCATTTTATTTAGCATATATTTTATTACTGATTTCCAAATCCGTCTTGGTTACATGTCTCATCAATTTGATATAATTATAAGAAACAGTAGTTAGAGTTCTACTCAATCCTCCCTTCTCTGTAAAATCACTTTTGACTAAAAAGCTGTTTAGGTTAAAACTATATATATATATATATGTATATATGTTCTGACATGCAACAAGAATAAAAGGCCAGGCATTAGTGGCACATGCCTTTAATCCCAGCACTTGAGAGGCAGAGGTAGGCAGATCTGTGACTTCAATGCCAGACTGGTTTGTTTACAGAGCGAGTTCCAGGACAACCTCCAAAGCAATACAGAGAAATCTGTCTCAAATAACTAACAAAAAAACAAAACACAATAAGAATAAGCTTATCTTACAAATTAAATGTAAATGTTTCTCAAAGGAGGCAACAAACCACATCTAAGAACAATTCAGGGAACAGTGCAACTGAGGAAAAAAGACCTCTAACTTTTACCTGGTGCCTCTCTCACTGTTCCCTCAATGCATTGTTCACCATGTATCATTCTTTTGACTGTGTTCCTACACTCTGTAGTTACCCTCTTATATACTTGATCTCAGGAACTAATTCATCTTATAAATAAAACTTGACCATAATATCCCCATCCCTTATATATATCCACCCTTGACAACTAATAGTTCACTTCTGCTTCTGTGCCTAGTATGTCTCTTTAAGGTACTTGGTTTGCATACCTGCAAACATGAAAATAAGATTTTTCTGCCTTTCCTGCCTTCACTTAAAAATAATACATTGAGAGTTGACATTATCTGGCCACCAGGTCAGGAAAGTTAAATTGGGCATCATGTATTCTCCAGTGGTCTTAAAACAAAGTCCATCACTCCTGTTAATTAGAGCTTTTCCTGTGGATTTGGACTAAAATCACCTTGGTTTCTTCTTTAGCTCTCACCTGGTTCTAATTAGTCCCATTGGAACATTAACCCAGCTCCTTCTCTCCAGCCCCAATCCTACATCATGATTCATCTCATTAGAAAAACTGATAAGGGGGCTCCTAATATCTGCTAGGTAAGACGTACATTGTAAGCTCCACCACTAAGCAGTTTGCTAATGATAAAGAATGGCCTTCCTTGTGGCAAGCATTACAGAGTATCATTGCCTAATGCCCTTTAACTTGGGTAATTAAACACACCAACAGTAGAGATAATTTTTTTCACAGTGGGGGTAAAGGAGAAACTGAACAAAAAAACATATACCTTTCCCTAGCAGAACTGACATCTCTATAAAGCATTTAAGCAGGCTTAATAATGGGGCTTTCCATATTGGCGACTAAGCACTATGTATTCTCTTGGTGTCCTCACATCAGAACAACAATTAAAACAAATGGACTTGGAAACTTTATACTTGGGTAGTATAGATAATGTATAGATAATAGAAAAATATGTATAGATAATATATGTATAGATAATAGAAAAATGAATGAGTATTAAAGAATACTATACCTTAATCTCCAAAACTTATGAATGTATTACCTACATGGGGGATGAAATGAAGATTTTAGACATTGAGCTGGGGACACTATCTTGGATTTTCTGACTGAGGCAAAAGTAATCCCAAGAATCCTTAAGGAAAGGACTGTGTGCAGAGAGAGACATTACAACAATGCCCCACCCCCAGTCTCAGAAAAGAATTTCAGAGTGATACTTTGTGTTCTCTTGACAATTCACAAACAGTGTTTTAGAGATTATATGTACAATACTTCAGAAAATATATTTTGGGGAATGAATAAGAACAGATCTGAGAAGATGGCTAAGATGGTAAACTGCTTGCTCCACAAGCAGAAATCATCGACTTTCTAGAAACTCAGCACCTACCTAAAAAGCCTCATGAGTGTGTATGCCTGGAAGCACAAGTGAACACAAAGGAATAGGAATGCATGCACACATTATATAAACAGGTAGAGATAAGCCCACTGGGTACATACACTGCAGAAAAATAATTGCTAAGTTTTTTTTGTTGTTCTTTGTGGTTTTTTTTTTTTTTCTTTTGTAATTGAACCTAGGGCATGAAACGTCCAAGTCAAATGTTCTACCACTGAGCTACATCCTCAACCAGGTCAATTTAGTTTGAGATGCTCTAAGTCATTTCTGAGGCTGACTTTGCACTTGCTCTGGAGTCTAAACAGGCCTGCAGTTTTGGTCCTCCTTCCTTAGTCTCCCTATTAGCTTCGGTTGCAGATCAGCTCATAAGGCCAGGCTTCAAATCCTTTTGTGCATGAATTTTGATTTTATACATAAGCCTATACTTCTCATACAACTAATTAAATGTTTCATTGCTTTTCCTTCTTTTAGTCAATTCTTTATCTTTTCCACAACGTTACACTAATAATTTTCCTTTACACTTAAAAATTAACGTCAGATACACAGTCAGGGAAAAGTTTTTCTTTTCTTTTTTCTTTTGGCTAAATAACTAAATGGTATAAAATATACATTAAATATGAAAACATTCTTTTTATTTAAATAATTTTTATTTATTTTTACATAACAACCAGTTTCTCATCCATTCTCTCTTCCTGTCCCATCCATTTTTCCATCTACCACCCTCCCTATCCACTCCTCCTCCATCTCCATTCAGAAAGTCACAGTCCTCCCATGGGTTTGCACAAAGCATGACACACAAAGTTGAGGCAGTACCAAGCTCCTCCCCTTATGTCAAGGCTGGGGGCAGGCAGGTAAACCAGCATTGGAAACAGATAACCAAGAGCCAAATAATTGCCGTGGAGAGGTGCTGCTCTCACTGTCAAAAGCCTTACTGAGAGACCAAGCTATACAATTTTCACATACATGCACAGGGCTTTAGCTCAGTCTCATGCAGGTACCTCGACTGTTGGTCCAGGGTCCATGAATTGCTATGAGCTCAGGTCAGCTATCTCTGTGGCTTACCCCATCATTACCTCACTGAGCATATCCTGAAAAGGTTTGATTATACTACTCTTATACAAAGAAATTTAGAAATACTGCTAGCTGCTGAGAACCAGCTATCCATCAGAGAAAGGTTGGACATACTTAGATAAAATGAGATAGCATTGCAAATGCATGTACTTAAGCAAAATTTGACCTATATTATGGTAATGTATTTGAATACCAATATCATTTTGTGAATGCTGGCAGCAGTCTTGCCATTTTTCTGTATCCTCCCATCCAACAGTCACCTATAAAAGAAACAAAATAAAATCTTCTGTCTTTCCAAGTGTGAATAAATGCTCCATCTCCAGATGGATCCTAGGTTAAGAAAATCTAGATCTACACAACAAATGATTTCAGATTTAAATTATCACATGCGGTCTCTGTCTCTCTCTTTCTAACCCTCTCTCTCTCTGTGTGTTTGTGTGTTTGTGTATGTCTTCAACACCTCTCAATTTACTCATAGAACAAAAATGTATATAAATGTAACTATTTACCACTGACTTCTAAAAGCATTTGTTAAAGATAACTCTCAATAAGAGGGCTGCTTCAATGAGTAAAGGTATTATTTGCTCCCTGTGGGGTCATTCATTATCTTCTTTATCAGGGTAATGTAGAGAAAACATTATTTTTACATATAAAAAGTATATTTTTTGATTTATTCATTCATCCATTTAGTGTGAGTGTGTGTGTGTGTGTGTGTGTGTGTGTGTGTCTGTGTGTGTGTCTGTGTGTCTGTGTGTGTCTCTGTGTGTGTGTGTGCATCCCATGAGATGCATAAAATTGTGAAAGCCAGAGAAAAAATTCCAGGTCTCAGTTTTTTCCATCCATCATGTGAGTTCCAAGAATTGAACCCAGGCAATCACCTTTACTTACTGATTCATCTTTGAGGCCAAGAAAGAACATTCTTGACTGCTTTATTTCTGGTAGGGAATTGGTAAATTAACACACACACACACACACACACACACACACACACACACACACACACACCCCCTATGTGGGGATCAAGATTCACTAGACTCAGTACAGGTTAAGTGAAGTTTACTGGGTAGAATGTACTTACACAAGAATCAGGTTCCAGTTCCAAGGAACCATGCAGACTGTCCTCTGTGACTTGACCAACACCAAGAGAGTGAGCTGGTCAGGGTTACAGGAGTAGGTGGGGAAGATATCTCCCTACAATTCCCCTTTAGTCTAAAGAAAGCAATTTAGGCTTGATATTAAACTATATACATAGATAGCAAATAACAAGGAGTGTGCTCTAGGAGAATGAAAAGTAAGAACAAACACACTTAAGACATATCACCAGTGAAGCAACAAGAGCAAAGCAAATGGCAGGCACTACACAAACACACACACACACACACACACACACACACACACACACACACACACTGGCAGAAAGAGATGAATTCGTGAGTTTATAAAAAGAAATGCACATGGTAAGAGGACAAAATAAGTAATAGAGTATTAAAAATAAAATTTTAATATAGAATTACATCACTTCTTTCTTTTTTGCCCTCTAGCCCTTCCCATGTGTGCTCCCTTCAATTGCTTCCATAACCTTAAAGTGAATATCTCTTTATCTTTGATTATTACTGCTACACACACCCACACACAAATATATAAATACAGCCTGATGAGTATTTTTCTGTTATTTGTATGTACATGTTTTCAAAGATGACTACTTTATAAGGGATAACCAATAAAATGTTCATTCCCGGGAGAGGCTGGAGTTTCAAAGGACATAAAGAGGGACCACTACCTGTGAGAGTGTAAATACAGGAAGTACTCAGTCATTAATGTCAAGGAGTAGGATGGGCTGAGCACTGAAGTGAAGTATTGAAAATATTTTTGACATTCTCTTTATTATTAAAGAATTTGCATTGGCACCAAGGCTTGTTATTGACTATGAACATTTCACTCCACTAACAAAAACAAGAAATTAAATATTAAGTGGCTCTTCATAGATCATCACAGTAGGAACTGCCCTTAGACAAAATCTGTATCAAAATGTAAATAATTTGACAATTCAATTTTGGAACATTGTATTTAAAATTTCAAACTCAATGAGAAAGGTTAAGTAATTTGTCTGAAATTAGTCTCAGGACTATGGAAGGCCTTCCATTTCTCTGTGCCTTTTTTTGTTTGTTAATATATCTGGTTATTTTATATATTCTTAAAGGAGATATATTTTTATAGTTCTCTTAGCATGTGAGGAGAAAGCTGAACAAAAGAAGATTGTTCTCTGAAAAACTGAGGCATATATACCTGAATTTGACTCAAATTAAATTTACTTCATAAAATCAGAATAGGCAACATGTAATGATGATATTTGAAAAGGGATGAGATTGGAACAGAAAACTCTAGAGAGGTGCCACAATAGATGTAGAAGAAAAACAAAAACAATACTGACTAGCGAGAGCTGAGCACTGGTAGGCAGCATGCTATTAAGCTGTTATATACCTCTTTTAACAAAAAATAAGGAAGTGACTTTGAGTGAGTGACATTCCCATCTTCTTTCTTTGTATGACTCATAATAAAAATCTAATTCAGTAATAAAAACAGTTTTCAGTAGGAACACTGTATATATACTCTATTTCCTTCTTATAATCCAGCTATTAGCTAGGACAGGATTCACCTATCCCTGGGTTGTTCAATGTTAACATATGGAGAACCTCTTAAGGGAGATATATATCTATGCAAGGATAGAGAGGACATGGAGAAAACTTTAGGTTCCAATGTGGAACAGTCAAGGTCAAATTGAAATGAGCTATTGCTCATAGGAGTCTTGGGAGCAGTGGGGTAGTTAAGTTCCTTCCTTCTTTCTTTCCTTCCTCCAGCTCAAGTCCCTTCAGCTCTCATGGAGAAGCATGAGCCTCTACCCAAATGCCCATTGTCAGGGCAGTTAGGAGAAATACCTGGCAGCTATGTGAGAGACCTGGAAGCAGTTCAAGAGCAAACTTTATGACTGATGTGAACCCACACTCAGGAGTCAGAGAGAATTTGAGACAGGAAGGCCATCCAGAGGGCACAGTCTGATATGAGACTCATTAGAGCCTACAATACTGGGTTCCTTTTGTTGTTGCAAGCCAATAATTTAAAATTTTCCCCAACCAAATTAAGAACTGATGTGGATAAATTAAAGCTGAAAGAGAAGATCTATGTAATCTAGATTCCCAGAACTTGCTCTCAATCTTACTGTCTCTACTGCACTCTTACACATGACTTTTTGAGTCCAAGAATAGAAGTAGAACTCAAATTGTTCCTTCTTTACCAGGCTACCTGTAACATCAGGTATGGTTTTTAAATCCTGGCACTGTAACTGAAGCCAGTCACTGATGAATCACAAAGTGTCCCAGAAAAAGTTCAACATGAAATTCTACTGGTTCATTTGCTAGTTCAATTTTTGTTTCTTCAGGAATCTTGAGCTCTGAAGTAATGATCTCCTTTTAGCTTGGAGTAAAGAGCCAAAAATAATTTGTCTGCATCTTCATGATATCATTTACTTCTATATCAATATTAGAAAACTTGTTTTTAATCTACTCATTTTGGTCAACACTGATGGGATGATTAATGATGAGTTCTGGAGACATAAACAAGGTAGTCAGCTATTAAGGATCTTCTGCGAACATTTATCAAGATTCAAAATCTGTGAGTGGTACTTGTCTCAGATGACAAACTCTCACTCAGAGGGATCCTGAAGATTCTTTGTCTTGATATATATAATCATGGTTGTTGGATGATCTCAAGACATGTCTGAATATATCCCAGAGATTAGCCAAACAAGAGCCAAATTTAGGCTTGGAGAGAAAGCCAGTATAACATCAATCTATGTATTCACAACTAGTGGTTGCTTCATTTAGAAGCCATAAGTATCCTGGATATTATTTCCCTTTGTTCCTCAGGTCTTTATCTAATTTTAATACTGAAGACTAAGACAGGAAAATAATTTACTTGGGAAATGCTGATTATCCCAGAACTTATCCATCTACCCCAAAGCATCTAAGAAGTCACTATCACTTCCACAAACTTGGTATCTGACCTAACATGATTAAAAGTGGTAGAAATGAGATTTTACAGTTTTCATCTTGCTCCCGAGAATATTTTAAGGTCTTTTAATACCTGGCAATTTACTCTTAATTATTTAGTCTAGTTTCATTTCTTTTTTTGTAGTATAAAATGTTATTTATTTATTTTTCTCAATTTTTAAATTTAGAGACAAGATTATTTTACATGTCAATCCCAGTTTCCTATCCCTCTCCTCCTACCATGTTCCCACCAGCACCCTACCTATCTCATACCATTTCTTCTCCATGGGGGGTCTTCATGGGGGGTCTTCCATGGGGGGTCTTCAGAGTCTATCCTATCCTTTGGGATAGGGCCTAGGCCCTCCTCTGTGTGTCTAGGATGAGGGAGTATCCCTCTATGTGGAATGTGCTCCCTCAGTCCATTCCTATACTATGGATAAGTACTGATCTACTACAAGAGGCCCCATAGATTTCAAAGCCTCTTCACTGATACCAACATTCATGGATTCTGGTTCAGTTCCATTCTGTTTTCCCAGCTATTAGTCTGGGGACCAAGAGCTCCTCTTGTTCAGATCAGCTATTTCTGTGGGTTTCACCTGCCTGGACTTGACCACTTTGCTCATCACTCCTCCTTCTCTACAACTGGATTCCTGTTCAGTTCAGTATTTAGCCGTGGGTATCTGCTTCTACTTCCATCAGCTGCTTTAGGGTGACATATAAGTTAGTCATCTATTTCATTATCAGGGGAGGCAATTTAAGGCAATTTAAGGTAGCCTCTCCACTGTCTCTTAGATGGTTAGTTGGTGTCATTCTAGTAGGTCTCTGGACAGTTCCCTAGTGCCCGATTTCTCTGTAAACCTAACTTGTCTCCCTCTATTAATGGTATCTCTTATTTTGCTCTCCTCTATTCTTCCCCCTATACAACCTCACTGCTCCCTTATGTCCTCCTCATCCCTCCTCTTCTCCCCTTATCATTCTCCTAGACCACTCTCCCCTCCCCGCATGCTCCCAATTTGCTAGGGAGATCTTGTCCATTTCCCCTTCTCCATGGGACTCTCCAGGACTCCCTTAGAGAGAGAGTTCAATGTTTAGCTGTGGGTGTCTGCTTCTACTTACACCAGCTGCTGGATGAAGGCTGTATGATGGCATATAAATTAGTCATCAATATCATTATCTGGAGAGGGCATTTAAGGTAGCATCTCCTCTGTTGCTTAGATTGTTAGTTGGTGTCATTTTTGTAGCTCTCCAGATATTTCCCTAGTGCCTGATTTCTCTTTAAACCTATAATGGCTCCCTCATTATGTTATCTCTTATCTTGCTCTCTTTTGTCCCCTGGAGAAGGGGAAAGGGACAAGATCTCATGTGCAAATTGGGGGCATGGGGGGAGGGGAGAGGGAACTATGAGAATGAGAAGGGGAGAAGAGGAGGTGTGAGGAAGGCATGATAGGGCAGGGAGGTTGAGTTGGGGAAGAACAGAAGAGAGGAAAATAAAGATTTTTAATGAGGCCTTATGCAAAATTCTTTGGGAGAAAAATTAAAATACAGACTGATGCAAACATGTCTAGAGATTGATTTAAAGTCTCTCTCTCTCTCTCTCTCTCTCTCTCTCTCTCTCTCTCTCTGTGTGTGTGTGTGTGTGTGTGTGTGTGTGTGTGTGTGTGTGTGTGTCCTTTCCTGTGGAAAAAAGAAGGTGGTACTAGAGACCCTGGACTGAACATACTGGTATCTATAAGCCTGTCATAGTTTCAGGAATGTAAATCAGGTCCTCTGTATGAACAGCAAATATTCTAAACTGCTAAGCCAACTCTCTTGTTCCAGCTTAAGAATATTGTTATTTGAATATATTTATAAGTTTGTTCATTGCTTCCAATACTATATAACTAAGAATGGGTGATCTTATGAATAGATTGAATTTTTTCCTCATCCAACTTTATGATTAATGTTACTATTATTATTGAAGTTCTAACAGTTGAACCTAGGGTATCATGCATGTAAGGTAAACCCATGATCAGTAAATTGCAATCTCTGACATTGAGCTTTATGTTTCTTTGTTGAATTTCATCAATGGACATAAAATTAATTGGTTTGAGACATCACTCTGCAGTTATTGAATGTGACAAATCACAGTTTATATATTGTAATAAGCTGAGGTATATTCCTTTATAAAATGCTTCCCAAAATCTTGGAATTTGTACTTTATAGCATTAAAAAACCAATCTCTTGTATGAAAATATTTATTTTAAATAAAAAAATTAAACAAAAATACTTTATTGATAATATAGGATTGTGATTAACTATATGTTGGCATGGAATGAAAAAATAAAATGAAATGAGGAATATATGCCTACCTGAGATTTTTAACAGTAATTGTAATTATTCATCACTTTGTCATTTTAAAACTCAATATGTTTTATCCATTAAATTTTAAAATGCCTTTTTAAAAGATCTGTGATCTTTCAAATCTGATGTTTTTGAATTCCAGAGAAGTTACACATATTGTTAATTAAAGCTTACATAGCTTTTTGGCTTTTTGTTGCTTTGATGAAAACAGTGTTTTCTGTTTACTGTCCTTATATAGATTCCTGCCATTTAACATGTTGATGCAATGGATGAAGTCTCACCCACCCCAGAGGGAGAAGAGAAAAGGCTGACTGAGTTGAAATTATCCTAGATTGTCTTTGAAGAACTAGGCAGAGGGCATCAATAAATAGCAGGGAAAGGTAGCCCTATTACTTCTGGCAATTCTGTGCGGACTCAACCTTTAACCAGCAGAGCAGGCTTTTAGTTTGATTAATACTTTAATTTTGTAGCAAAGAAATTACAAATTGGAAATATCTATTAGGTCATCTGGCTGGGCACTTCCATATTACAATATGCATTAGGACATGTAATTATCATCCTGGGGAGGAAAG
This sequence comes from Cricetulus griseus, assembly GCF_003668045.3. Taxonomy (NCBI): domain Eukaryota; kingdom Metazoa; phylum Chordata; class Mammalia; order Rodentia; family Cricetidae; genus Cricetulus; species Cricetulus griseus. The sequence continues at coordinate 176,003,844 of NC_048596.1, forward strand.
GTAGAAAAGCTGACCTCTGCCATCTACCAAACATAGCCCAATTTTCCTAGGTTGATAAATTCATCGCTGAAGAAGTCTTTAGGAGGCCAGGCATGATACTATATGTCTGTAATCTCAGCACTTGGAAAGTGTAAACAGAGAATGTTCTAGAGTTCAAAACCAGTCTGGGCTACAAATCTTTGTCTCAAAAATAAAACAAAACAGAAAAGGAAAGTCTTTTAGTTTCCAAATTAGCCTCTTTCCTATGTTCTATATTAATTCCACATAATTACCTAATAATAAATGTAATACAATTGTATGAAATTTCATATAATTCCTGACTAATAAATGTAGTAATAATCTGCCATTAACTCATTTCAATAACTCAAGTCTAATCACACATAATTCATCCGAACAGGTTTTGTCTTTACTTTCATTTCTCCCCATCTAGTTTTCTTATTATGATGTTTACTTCTCTTAATCCAGACATCTAGTCACACCTCAAGTTTAGAGCCTGAAGCATAACTATTTTAATAGTTCCTGAAGCATCTCACTGATCATTTATATCAGTCTTATTTTATCTTCCCTTCATAGTTATACCAGAAATACGTGGGTGAAATACATAAACTTTATTTCAAAGCTCCAATTCATTACATAAAAGAATACAATTTTCATATAATCTGCATATATTCTCTCATATAAAACTCCTAATAATTTCAGTTTGCGTGTAGAGACATATGGTGGAAATGCTATGAAAAATAATTGTATATTGCACTATTTAAAAATAATGTCACACAAACTGCATATGTTCAATATATTTGCAATAGTATGTTTGTGTATGTTTGTATATTTTCATGTATATGGACATGTGTATACAGGCACACATACACATGTGTAGTACATGTCTATGAAGGCCAGGGGTCGATGCTGGTTGATTTCCTTAATTTCTCTCCACTTTATTTTATAAGACAAGCATTATCACTGAACATTGAGCTCACCAGTTTGTTAGGACAGCTGGACTGAGAGTCCTAAGATCTGCCTCTCCACTTTCTACCTTCCATCTGAGAACTGGACTTACAGGTATATGCTGTTGAGCCAGCTTTGTAAATTTGGTACTGGGAATATGACTTCAGATAATCATGCCTTCATGGGAAAACGTTACTGACTGAGCTAACTCTCAGTCCTAGAGGCAAAACTCAAAAAATCATGTCTTTCTGTCTTTAGTTAGCAGATGCAGAATCCATGATAATTAGATTATGAGAATCATTCTAAACCAAAGTGATTCTAACCTCTCATTTCACCCTATAACAGTTCATCACTCTTCACCATCCTTCTTTTATACATTTTAGTAACATATTTCCTAGTGCTCAATGTATCAATTATTGATTTGTGTTCCTTAAGTTTTGATATTACATATGTAACTTCTATAATATGCTATTCCTATTCTATCTCCTAAGTCTAAACTATTTCTAAAGCCAGTTGTGCAGTGGTATCCTATTGGCAAAAAGAAGAAACTAATGCCCACAACAGAAAAATGTCACCAAATAACCTTCTCTGATATATTTGAACAGATAATACCATCTCCCCTTTATACCTCATAAGTACTGGAAAATGCTACACATCATATATTGTGGTGGTTTAAATGAGAACAGTCCCAGTAGACTAAAACATTTGAATACCTGGTTATTAGTCACTGAGCTTCTTGGAAGCATTTGGAGGTGAGACTTTTGTGTAGGTGGATTGTCTCTGGAGATGGGCATTGAGGTTTCAAATGCCCTACATCATTCCCATCTCTCTGTCTCTGTCTCTGTCTCTCTCTCTCTCTGCATACTACTTGTGGGAAGTATGGAAGCTGTCAGCTACTGATCCAATACAATGCCTTCCTACCTTATCCCACACTCCCCATGGTGGTCATGACTTTTAAGTCTGAATTCTGATTCTGTCTACTGAAAGCTGTTCGGGTTGTGATGTCTTGACACAGTAATAGAAAAGTGATAATGAAAAGTGTCTTTTATCGCTTATCTTAATATTACAAGGTTGAGGTATGTGAGTCATATTTTTCTTAGATCATATAGTTCATAGAAGTGTGATAGGTAAGGAGCTAAGTGTCTGTTTTCAGGGTCTCTGCACAACTTCTTTTCACAGTTATTTTTTAGTTTCATTTTATATTCGAATCTCAGTTCTATCTTCCACTCCTCCTCCTGCTCCCATTGCCTCATCACCAGCCCAACCCCCGTCCAATCCTCCTCAAAATTTAAGACTCCTGTGAGGAGTCAACAAAGTCTGGCACATTAAGTTGGGGAGAGACCAAGCCCCTCTTCCATGCATTAGGGCTGAGCATGGCATCACACCAGAAGGAATGGGCTCCAACAAGCTAGGTCATGTACCAGGGTTAGATCCTGTTCTATTGCCAGGGGCATCTCAGATAGTACAACCTTCACAACTGTCTCACACATATAGAGGGCCTAGTTCAGTCCCATGGAGAATCCACAGCTGTCAATCTAGAGTTTATGAGTTTCTAAGATCTTGGTTTTGCTGTCTTTGTAGATTTCTTCATCCTAATTTGACTTCACTTGCTCATATATTCACCCCTTCCTCTCTTTGATGGGATTCTGGGAGTTCAGCCTAGTGCTTGGTTTTGAATCTCTGCATCTTTTTCAATCTATTGCTGCACAACTTCTTACTTCGTAATCACTAGTTACCACTTAGAAGTGATCACTCCAAGATGGCTTAGTGTGCTAAAACTTGGATAGTCACATAGATTGATATTTTAGACTAATTTGTCCTAGATCTCAAGGTAGTGCACTACCTATATGGGAGTTTGGTTCCCAGTTTTGCAGGTATCCTGCCCATCAAATGAAATCTGAGAACAGCTGATCAGCAACCAATGATTCAAACTTCAGCACACAGGAGTGGGGACAGCATCATTTGTGAATACAATCATAAAGCTCCCATGATAGTCATCACTGTTGAACCAAGGAACAGACCAGAGATGTATCATTGATGTGGCATTTCATTTTAGTACTGTTTATGGAGATAAAAGATAGAGATGATTGTTGATTGATAGGGCAAATGATATTTAAGCCCATCATTTTTTCCTAAGAGATTATTTTTTATTAGTTCAAATTAGAAACAAGCTTGCTTCACATGTCAATCCCTTCTCCCTTTCCTCTCTCCCCTCCCCCAACCCCTCACCTGCCCCCCACCTCATTCATCCCCTCTCTGCTCCCCAAGGAGGTAAGAACTGCCATGGGGCTTTCCTAAAGTCTTTCATATCATCATGAGCAGGGCCTAGGCACCTCCCGCATGTGTCCAGGCTGAGAGAGCATCCCTCCATGTGGGATGGGCTCTCAAAGTCCCTTCTTAAATCAGAGATAAACATGGATTAACCACCAGGGGCCCCAGAGAGTGCTGAGGCCTCCTCATTGACATCCACTTTCAGGGGTCTGGATCAGTCCCTTAAATGGCACAGTTTACTGATCTTTCCTTGCTCACCAGATTCCTTGGGTGGTGTAGCCTGACTCTCTTCTGAGAATCTCAAAGTTCCGCTCATCATATTATTTTCAGTGACAAATGATAACTGTGTATATTTAGAATATAATGTGATATTACACACTTACAGTATACAATGTAAAATGATTAAATCAAGCTAATTAACATAACCATCCTCTCATTTACCTATCATTTTATGATGAGACATTTGGAATTTAGTTATTATATTCACAGTGTTCTGCAATAAATTCCAGGAAACTTCTCATGTCTGAAACTTTTTACTGTCTGAGTGGCGTCTCTGCATTCTTTCCTTTATCAACCTGCAACAACTATCATTGAACTCTAGATTTCTACAAATTGTGTCCTTGGATTCCAGAAACAGGTTCAGTGTTTTTCTTTCAGTGCAAGACTTGAGTCACTTAACATAAAATTTGTCATGTTCATATGCTTGTATTATGTTTATGTACACTTTCCATACATATTTACAGCATTAACTTATAATGGCATTTATTCTGTGTAGACAGGGAAATACCTTATCTCTTTGTCATAACATAGAACACCATTAAACACTCTAAACATTTAACATACATCATTGTGTAAGAGAAGAGTGGTCCTTTTCCTTAATATTTTTTACTTCTTTAAACAGTTGAGAGAAATACATATTCATGCACACACAAACACACAAAGATACACACACACACAGAGAGACATATACAGAGAAAGAAAAGGAACATCTCGTGTTTGCATTTCTCAAAGTGCCCTAAACAAATTGTTAGTAGGGTATCACTATCCAAAAGTTGGTTTGATTGTCACAGAGTATTAACTGTAAAACTAAGTATATAATGCTGTTATAATTTATTCAGGTGACAACATCTGAACTCTCATGTATTTGGTGTATTGTATTCATATTTTCTTTCCAATATTTGTTAAATATTCAAAAGCCATTGGTTTTGGTGTTTTGGATAGAATATTCTTACTCATGACAGAAAACAGAATTAAGTTTTAAATTTAATTTTTCGATTTAATAAGTTTCATCTTTGGATTCTTATCTAAACCTGAAGTCATAATTTGAGTTACAACAATCTCATCTTAACAACTCTCTTGTCGGATATAGAGATAAAAGAACCATCAAAAAAACTGCAGCAAGCCAGGTGTGGTAACACATGCCTTTAATCCCAGCACTAGGGAGGCAGAGGCAGGCAGATCTCTGTGAGTTTAAAACCAGCTCCAGGACAGCCTCCAAATCCACAGAGAAACTCTGTCTCCTGTCCCGAAAAATGAAAAACCAAAACAATACAAAACACCTAGTGTGTAAAAGTCATAGGAGAAAAATAATATTCAGAAACCTAGGGACAGTAATAACTATTAGGATCAGTTAATAAAATGTCATAGAATGCTCACTCTCTGTAACATAAAAGTATCAGTTTACATATGCACTCACTGAAACCTGTGTGTTTACTGTAGCAATCTGTCTATGATAATGCTCCATATTGCCCTTTGGAGATCTGAAGAGAAAATTGGAGATGAGGTCTCATTTCTTAAAACAATCAGCAATTTATTTTTATGAAGATTTTTCCCGTATGAGAGACTATGATTTGACAACTCTCAGGAGTATATCCCCAACAACTCTGACATCATGTTGAAAGGGAAACAATGGTTCCCTCATGTGTCTTTGCAAAGGCAAACATCCTTCTGATCTTACAAGGCATTTTATTCCATTCTGTTCTTTTTGTGTTTCATAAGGAGCTATCCAGAAACAAGAAACATTTGTTTTGTTTGTTTTTATTTCAATATGCACTACGGCACTTGTCATTTCCAAGTCTCAAGTCTATTGCACCTTTCTTGTCATCCCATACAAAGTTTTAGGCTGGATTTTCCTCTTGTCTGGTAAGGGGCTCCTTTTATCATCTTTTGCTAACACTATTTTACTTGTAGCATGGTGAATAATTTTATCTCATCTTTTTGTTCTGTTGCCTTTAATAGTAGTGTCCTTTTATGAAAATAGCTAGAGCAGGACTATTTTGCCCTTGTGCCATGGTCTACTATAGTAGTGATTACATTCTGATTATTTTTTTTTTTTGCCTATGGTTAGAGTAAAAAAAATAGAAGATGATTTACTTTTATTTATCGCAACATTTTATTCATTTAAAACACATTGAAAGCTTCTAATAGCAAAATTCTTCTTTTTGAATCATTATAACATTTTATAGTCCTCTCCTGCAAATTTTCCATGATTTTAAAACTTTGGCTATGTTTGCATGTGTGGTTTTCCTAAAAAAAAAAAAAAAAAAAAAAACAGAGTTTCTTTTTGTGGCCTTACCTGTCCTGAAACTTTCTCAGTAGATCAGGCTGGCCTTGAACTCAAAGATATGCCTGTCTCTGCTTTCTGAGTGCTGGGATTAAAGGCAGATGCCACCACTCCTTGCTCTTAAATTTTCTACAGCATAGATATCTTATGTAAACATAAGATTATAACATTTTATAGTCCTCTCCTGCAAATTTTCCATGATTTTAAAACTTTGGCTATGTTTGCATGTGTGGTTTTCCTAAAAAAAAAAAAAAAAAAAAAAAACAGAGTTTCTTTTTGTGGCCTTACCTGTCCTGAAACTTTCTCAGTAGATCAGGCTGGCCTTGAACTCAAAGATATGCCTGTCTCTGCTTTCTGAGTGCTGGGATTAAAGGCAGATGCCACCACTCCTTGCTCTTAAATTTTCTACAGCATAGATATCTTATGTAAATATAAACCAGGATAATAAGTGAAGGCTTAGTGTCATTAAGTAATCTTGAGAAATATATAGCATCAAAACTTTATCTAGCTTTATAAATATGAAATACCTACAAAGTCCTTCTGGACTATTTGCTTTTTCATTCTTTATTTATACTTGCCCAAATGCCACTATGGGTATAAGTCTGAGAAGACATATTCTCATGTCCCATACCTATACATTTAAATAAGTGTACAGGGCAGCACTTTTTTCATGTATAAAGCAATAAAATAATAGATATTCCTTTTCTTAACTGCTGAACTAGAAATTCTAATGAACTGCTGAGAGTTCATATATAACTAACTAGATTCCTGCTCTCACTCTTCCATGCAAGCATTTTCAGCCTCTCTCCCATGTCCATTTGTCAACACTAGAATATTTATGTTTATAATATTGAACAAAAATGAAAAATCACTTGTAGTCATCACTACCTGCCTTTTCCTTTGTGGAGGGAGGCCGTATCAATTAAAACATGTCCTCTATATTTTATCTCATCTATATCATAGTGGGAAATTATCATTGACACCAGAAGGTAAAATTGAGGCTTTCTAGTAAAATAGAGTTGACTCATAGTATTTGTAGTAGTTATGTTCCATAGTTCCCACATCCATGGATTTCTCAATATTCCTTATTTTGAAAAATAGGAGAAATTCAAGGTTAGGGTTCAGAAAATCTGCGTTATGAGTGGCTACAGAAGTGAAGTGAACTAAGTACTATAGGATGAAATTGAAAGCAGAGAATTCACAAACAATGGAGATAAACACTAACTTGTTTGAAGTCATATGACATCAAATAGTACAAAGATATCTTGTTTCTGTCACCTGCTGAGTGCATGAAACATGGTTACCATGGATACAAATATAAAATATTTGCAACAATTTATTCACTGTACTCCCTTTGTTCCCTAATAAGTCATAGCAGTGTGTGTATGTGTGTGTGCCCATTCATGACATATAAACAATTCTGTATGCAACAAATTTCTTTATGCCATCACTAAAATAGGCACAAATTGCTCTATATGTTTTAAAACATATTTTGCTGCTTATCCCATACTCATACAGTAAGACTATATATTGGCATCTGATTTTCCATTCTGAATGTAGAATAAAATATTCAAAGATATACTTAAAATATGCAAAAATATGCTGTCAAAATTAAGAAAATAACACAATATAATAGTTGAACAATTTGGGGGGGAGCAAAAGTTACAGTCATATAACAAAACAAAATTAGTTACAGATATATTCTGCTTTACAAGATGTAGCTACTGACAGATATTTAGATCATCCCATTCACTTATAGTATACATCTAAGTGTGCTATTCAGATATATCTTCTTTTCTACATTTTTAATTGCAATGCTTTCCCAAAACATTTCCAAATCAAAGATATGTGTGTGTATATACACATACATACACTGTCTCCTTTGATATATAAATTTTGTTTTATTTTATTAGGGTTTTCAATTGATTTTGTTCATTTTCTATCTTGGAAATACCCTTTTCCTTTTTTCTTTTAGAAATAATCTTATTTTCCATATCAATCCCCCATTCCCTCTTCCTCCTGTCCTCCCATGAAGCCCACCAACCCCTCCCCCAAGCCACCCACACGCACTCCCCAAGGATCGTGAGGCCTATGATGGGGGATCATCAAAGCCTGTCACATCAGGGCCTAGCCTGTCTTTTGAGTATTTGGGATGCAATAGTATCTCTCCACAGGGAATGGGCTCCCAAAGTCCATTTGTGCACCAGGGATAAACACTGGATCCACTGTTAGAGGTCCCATAGACTGCCCACTCACATTCAGAGGGCTTGATTCCATCCAATGCTGGTTCCCCAGCTTTACAACTAGGGTTTCTGTAATCTCAATAGGTCAGGTGACCTGTTTCTGTTGGTTTCTCCAACAAGGTCTTGTCTCCTTTGCATATCCCTCCTCTTTCTCTACAACTGGATTCCAAGAGTATGACTTTCTTATTGGAATAAATATCTATTCAGTGTGTTTTTAGGCATTAATATGCTTTCCCTTCAGTCTATACACTAATTCTAGACATGCATGTAATTTTAAATTCTGTTCTATATTGTCAAATTGCTTTATTTAAAACATTAAAAAGACTTTATACTCACTGTAAATATATGGAAATGCATAATTTGGGGCAACATTCACATATTATAGAAAATTAAATCAAATTTTTGTTTTAACTTTTTAATTTAACATTTAGAGTGATGTCAAAGCTGTATTATCTGCCTATAAATTCTTAATAATTTATGTATTTTGTGAAATTTATATATGTATGCTTTGTCATGCAGGTTGCTCATCTTTTTCTCAATAGGTTTTGATTTTTAATTGTGTTAGGTTATTTGTGGAATCTTTATTCACATAAGAATTTATTAATTATAAATTATGATAACCATAATTATAAATATAATCATAATAAAGATTCCCAAATCTTCAAATTGAAAGGAAATATCCCTCACACCCCTTTGATATTGTGTTAAGATTTTGTTATCACTTATCCAGAATAATCAACTTTCTATTAGAAAAGTTTTATTTTGGTCACATTTTTAAGGCTCCAAAGGCTATTAAAAATTGGACTTGTTGCCTTCATCCTGTGGCAATATAATTTATATGGTGGAGCATATACTGTAGCAGAGTTGCTTTCACCATTAATTAGGGAATAAAAAAAATGAATGGTTCCACATTCCCATAATCCCCTTTGATATTATACCTCCAGTTGTCTAAAGATCTCACACAAGAACATGAGATTTCAAGCAAATGTGTAAATGTAGTTATGAAGTGAATGTTGAACTTCCAGAGTCTATTTGTTTCTTAATAATATACTGGTTGACCTTTGAGTTATCCATTATCAAATAATACACCTTACATAAAATTTTTCAAAACTAATCTGATTCCTATGTGCCCTATTAAAATTTCATAGTTTCTATTCACTATCAAAAGAAATATGAATAAAGTGACAGAATGAACTATAATATAAGAGAGAAAACTGGCACTCCCACTCTGCCTAGTTATATTTCTTGTTGTAGAATGCAGTTTTTAAATTTCTTCTTTTTTTCATACTCAAAATTTAATTATCTTAACTACTTAGGTTACAAATTAAATTCTACTGTTTCCGCATTAACTTCCAGATTTAAGTCCATTAGTCACAGCCCTTTTTGCATTTACAATATATTTATTAGTCCATTGTATCAATAAAATTTCTCCTTAACTAAAATACTGGCTATTTAGAATATATGAAATACAACCAGCAAATATTTACATTTACAGAAGGGTAATGGATGTTTTTCTTTGTATAATTACATTATATAAAAATTAAGTACACAAAATATTATTTATATTGCTTACATGTGGTAGAATATTCACTACAAATTACACACGAGAAATAAGATATGGTTTTGATAAGTTCAGAGACATAGCAGTAAAATTCAGACAGAAGTTATAAACCTAATTATACAAGAAAGATGCATAAGAAACCAAGAAAGGAAAGAGGATTTCCACCAAAGCTGCTAAGCATGTCTGGAACCCTGAGAACAGCTGCCCATTGAACAAAAATGTGCAAAGATAGATCTATCTTATGGAATAAGAGGCATCTTAAATGTCCATGTTTCATGCTTTAGGATCTGAATTGTAAATTGCTAATGCCATACTTTACCACCTTCTAGTAATCTTGTGCTCACCCAATTGTCCATTGAATTATGTAGCCTTTAGAGGTCAGAAGAGAAATATACCTATTTATATCATACACACTATAGATAATTTATACATAAAATTATTGCTAAAACCTATTCCTGTGAGAGATCATAACAAATACACACAAACCACCACACAGAGAGTTCTTCATTCATTCAAGAAATACTTATCAGATGCTCATTGAATAAAAATAATTTATTAGGTACTAGGTTGATCTTGAATATGCAATTTCAGTAGGTTAATTTATTCTACACTGTCATTGCTTCTGTTCTGTTATATTTCTAATGATATTGCTAAGCTATTAAGTAGAAAACTTAATTTTTATTAACTGACAAACAAGATTAAAAAGAGTTTGTATATATTAAACCTTAACAATTTACTCATAATTATAATTTATTTACAGGAAATTTAATTTGCTTATTTTTGTTTAAATAAAATACTATATGACTACTTGTTCTCAGCTTATGTCTCTTCAAAATTGATATGTAACAATCATAATCTCTAGTACCATAAACTATGAGCACATTTGGAATTAGAGTCTTCATAGAGAAAATTAATTTCACATGGGTGCCACATAGGGATCACTGATCCCAATATTGTTGTCATTTTCATAAGAAGAAGGACTTTGGGGCCAGACACATCCAGACAGAAGAAAGTGATGTGTAGTAAAACATGAAGGCATGAGACAGACATTCTCCTCGTGATCTTAGCTGCATCCCATTTTGCCAACACATCAATCCTGTATTTCTACTTTGAAGAAAATGAATTTCTTAAAATTAATTCCACTTGTTACATTGGAATGGTGTCAGGGTCTTGGCTGTTTTATGAGGGATTAAAACACCAAGGTCTAAACTGAATCTAAAACTGGCACAGCAAAGTCCTCTCCATGGTCCTTTCCTGTATCTTCTGGGGTTGCTAGCATCCAAAAATCACTGCGCTCAACTTGGTATAGAGCACCTGCCTATGTCCCTCAGTGCTAGTTGCTGCCAGCTTGGGCTTCTGCCTGAAAACTCCCAAATGAGATATTGAGAAACTAGGTCCAGGATCCAATTTGGGAATTGATGTGAGGCAGTCATTGTGGAACAGAAAGAAAATAGATACTGAATGGTAAAAAGAAAATGTTATGTAGGAAAACAAGGGTGGCAGGTGGTGGCTCAGGAGGCACTGAGAGAAAACACTATAGAAAATGGAGACAGGATGAATAAAAAGAGGGATCTTGAGAAGTAGGCTTTGAATGACAATAACCAGAGCAAACAAAAAAAAGCTATTCTTTCCCTTTTAAAAATGTTGATTCTTTTCCCACAACCTCTCTTTCACATTCTGACTTCTCTTGCCTGTATCTTCCACAGTTTATAGACACCCTTGATCACAGATATGCATGTCCTATACTCTCTGTTGTGGCTCATTTGTTCTTTCTTTTCATGAGAGTATGAGTGCTGACATTACCTTCCAAACACCATGAAGAAGAACCATCGATATATATATATATATATATATATATATATATATATATATATATATATTCTCAAACAATAATGCAAATGTTTAAAATACTGTAATTGCTTTAAGGCTCAGTCAATATTTTCAGAATTTTGCTAAACTGTACTTCATTTGAATGTATTTGCATGAAGTTGACTTAACCTTGCATAACTTTATACGTAGAAGCAGAATCTAAGTGATTGTTATATGTCCTTTATAAGAATATATCTCAACCTAATGCTGTTTTCTTGTTGTTATTTCCATCCAGTGATCTTGATTCTGCATCAGGACCCCTAAGTCTTATCAATTGCAGAATTTCATTCCTTTGGGGAAACACATGGAAACTGTTTTATATGGAGCAAGACTTTCTGATATTGCCACCTGGACTACAAATTAACTCCAAGTTTCTTAAAATAAGCAAGTTTGAGAGCCAGGGAAGATAGGAGAAATGTATTCTCCACCCGTTTAATTATCCAACATCTACCCACCAAAGTACACTAAAAAGTTATTTGCATGTAAATTCTGTTGACAGTGTATTATTCTCACAATGGAACCATACATGAGAAAGGACACTTCCAATTACTTGTAGAAACACAAACAACAATATTTTTAATGTATTTATTTAAGTGTTGGCAAGAGAGTTAGTTCTCTAGAATATAGTAGATGCCAGTAGCCTTGGGTTTGTATTTATAAGCATTCAGAAAATATATTTCTTCTACTGCATTTGTTTTTTTTTACCATTAATCTTGCTCCATCCTACCCATTTTCACCAATAATTATTTCTGAAAAAAATGTTTTCGCCACTGTCACATTCATGATTTTTTTTAAGCAAACATCACTAGCTATTAAATCATCCTCAAATTTCTTTACATTTACTTAGTGGGCACATGAGTGCCATTCTGCTTAATCATTTGTGAACCTGAAGAGTGAGATGAACTCAGCTAGGGCCTGGACCCATCTAGTCATAATTCTTTAAATAATAAGATATTTAAATTGTTTTCCCAACAAAAGCCTCCATAATTCAAGCAAAGATTTATTTTTAAAGATATATTATTTTGAATTAACTGTGAATATGCAGGGGACACAGATATTTAGAACTGCATTTCAAGAACAGAAGGTTGTTGAAATTTCTCAGCTGGAAGAAGCACTTCTTTCTCTTAGGCCTAATGACTCAAATTCATCCTACTTGCCCAGAAGGTAGCAGGAGAGAGTCAAATCCACAGGTGAGTGGTCATGTGAGTTTTACATGTTTTGGATCATGCATGCACATCTGGACTCACATACAAACATCCAATCACACTTAAATAAATCAATTTATTTTTTGAAGATAGAAATGAGTAGAAACAGGTATCACTGGTCAGAGACCCCAAATCATCTCCCAGTCCATTCTAACTAACTCCTTCCTAAAAGAAGCTCACAGACTTTCAGGAAGCATCATCACTTTCTATGTCTGTGAGGAAACAACTTAAAATGTCCAATTTCACTGTGCAATCAGTAAGCAGCATCTCCTTCTAACCTGGAAGCCTTATACAGCTCCCTCACAGACAAAGAGACAGACCACAACACTAGTTTGTCACTTCCTAGGCCTGACTCCTCTTTAGCAGCTAAAGAGACAGACCAGAACCTTAGTGTTGCATCTCCTAAGCCCAACACTGCTCCCTAGCAGCCACAGAGACAGACCAGAATATTAAAGTCCCATCTGCTTGCCAGTTGACATAAGAGAGACATTTCTTCGCAGAATATAGTTTCCTACAATAATCTGTACTCTTATGCTAGAGAGTCACAGTTCAAAATTATGAAACTTGATTGAACTGATATTCAAATTCATGTCTGTATGCCACAAATCCAGACATTTTAGTAATGGCTATATCATGACTCTCTCCTCTTTCTATCTCTCTCCATGCTGTCCTACCTTTCTTTATTCTTCCCTCTCTTCCTTCCCATCTCTCCTTTCTTTTAATAATATTTAATTATACATAGTTCACATAATGTCAAATATATAGTGGGCTTTTGTGTGTTCCCACCTTTGAACATATGATACTACTATCTCACTCCAGAATCTTTCCAGCAGCCCTAAATGAAACCTGGTTTCAGGCTCAGAACCAAAACCTGCCCCCATATCCTGACAGTCACTCAGTTCTTTTATTCTTCTATGGCTTTGCTTATCAATGATCTTTCATATGAATAGATTATACATGCTTCTGATTTTGCTCTTAGGGTGTTTGCAAGTTCTGCTCATATTGTATGTTAGATCAGTGCTTCTTTTCATGTCTGAATCATATTTATGTTGGAGAGATTCCTCAGGTTTTCCCACCCAAGGAATAATTCATAAATAACAGGATTGTTTTCTTTAACTTGCTTTTAATAACTGACTGCAGTAAAAATGATCAGAGTAGGTGCATTGTCTCACTCCTTGATGAGTGCACCTTCAACAGTTCCTTGAATGCTGACATTAGAGAAAATAATAGAGCAGATGTAATAGGCTTTTGTTTTTAAGTCATAATACAGCAATCACCATGAGTGTCATATGTTCCATTGTTTTATGTGTCATGAAAGTCCTAAATAAACAACAGACAGGCCCTGGTGCAAATCTGCAGGAAAATAAAATGACAAGCCCCAAGCTTTTAAAGGAATGGTCTGCATAAAGGCTTTTGCTCTCAGTGCTGTAGAAGAACATATTCTCTTATAAAAGACAGTAAGCAAGCATCCCCTTCTCTCTGAAGATCATAGAATAAAAATCATGTAAAATTGGACTGTATTTTTTACATCACAATTGGACTTGAACTCATACTTCAGGTCTACAAGGCAGGCATTTAAACAACTTTTTATCTTCTCAGTCTCCTCATTTCTTAGTGATAAAGATTAAGAATTTTTTGACATAATGAGGGAATTTCAGAATATGCCACCATTTCTCTGCTGACTCCAGTGAATGGGAGGGTAAGAAAACCAAATGTAAAGGGGGTTTAGGTAAGCTTTGCTGATTGTTATACATGACTACATATCTACCTTTTCTCTACTTGTAGCAAAGGTACTTTGAATACTTGATTTGAAGCCTGCTAAGCAACACATCAGACAGAACATTGTATGATGAAATCAAAGTTTCATTCCAGAAACAAAAATAACATAAGCCCCTCAGAAGCCATGATTCAATGATAATTTGTAAGTGTTAATGATGAACTAGCCTCCTTCTCAGGCCACATAATTTTTACTTCATCCTGTGTAGTTTCTCTACCATCTTGCTGCAAGATTTTCTTATTAAGTTTTAAATAATTAAATTGACATTATATGCCCACCTTTGTCTATACCCAAATGAAATTCAGTTCTTGGTGTATTGTTCTACATCTTACTTGACACTTCTAAGTGGCTATGTGCTAAAATGGTTTTCTACAGTGAGAAAGCTGTAAAGATCTGGAACTCCCCTTAAATTAGCAGCACATCACCCATCCCACAATGGATACCCCTGCTAGAAATGCTGTCAGCTATCCTAGGAGTTAGGTCAATCTCAGAGGTCAAGGACTGTAATTTAGAAAGGTTAGAAATGCCAATTTTAATTCATAATGTCCATTAGCAATTGTTCTTATATTTGAATTTCTTGTATATATCTATCAATGTTTGAAGTCTGTTCAGTTTTCCTTAGAATATTTTTGAACTTCATTATGAAATAAGGCACCCCACGAAAAACACCCCAAAGCATTGTTATATGGATTTATAAAATATCTCCAAATAAGAACATTTTTTCCATTGTTTTCTGACTTGAATACCTACCTGTCTTTCATTGGAAAAAATATCTAGAGCTGATTATTTGGGATGATGTGCTTTCCTGGGGACATACTAGAAAACCTAGAGTCCCATTAGTACAACTACTTTTTTGCCTAGAATTGTAGCTACTTTGCTAAGATTTCCCCTACCCACCTGATTTTAGTGATCTGCAGATTAAAGGATTGGCTATAGATTTTTATTTCCTTTAAATAATGGGCTATGTCATAAAAACACAAAAACACATACCTGTTATGAGCAACTTATAAACAGGGAAGGTTTATAAATTTCCAGAGGTTTCAGTCTGTCATTAGGTGACCATTTTAGATACCTTGAAAGTATGTAACATTGAAAGTGTGGGACACAGTAAGACTACCAGACTCTGGTGGAGGAAGACAAAATGAATCAGGAAAAAAACTGTAGACCCGTATTCTTTTCAAGGACATGTTTTCTCTCATCTATGATTCTGTTCCCTCCCATAATCTTTGTGATTTCATTACTTCCAAGAGCACCAGATGTTAGCACATGAGCTTTTGAGAAATTTTTACAATGTCTACTTTGTGATTTCTTGCTTTTTGCTTTGTTTTGTTTTTTAGTTATTTTGTTTTGTTACAGTAACAAACTCAAATACAAAGAGATGATATTGAGAAATTTCATGAGCTTTCTCACTCCTTGAAAGCTCATCAGCTTCCTTTCTCCCCTTTTTTTCTGAAACAAGTTCCCCTCTCTCTTGTTAAATAATTATAGTTTCTATTTTCATGAACTTGATAGCATAATTTATTCAGTCTCTCACCACTCTTCCCCATAGTTTCTGATCATATTGCTAATATTTTGGGCTTTTCTTCTGGGTATAAATTTTGAGGATATAAGATAACTGTCTCAAGACACCAAATGGATGTTCAGCACAACATATTAATTATATTTCATTATACCATTTACCACCCCATTCTACCTATAGTAATCTCTTGGATAAAAGTGCTACTTTTCATGCAAAAATCCTTACTAACTTCCAAACATACACTACCTTCTCTTTCACTGAACTCTTACTCTTGCTATTGGAAACAGAAGTTTTATGTAACTCACAATGAGTTTATATTCCTTACTTGAATTTAAGTGAGACAACTTCAATACTCTTGGCCTTGAATCTGAATAAGCAAAGTTCAATGTAAATGAATTGATACGTGCAAAACCCTGATACTGATCAATATTAAATATATGTTCTTTAGTTCTCATCATCCCCAATTTTATCACTGTCAATCATCAACATCATCATTTTTCATCTTTTACTGTTAAGCAATTCAAATAGTATGTACCACCTACTCAGGATCAAGGCATTAATATTCTATATGTTGTAGAGGCAGAAAGATGATGTGTAAGGCTTACTCCCACTATGTTAATACTGTTTTATCAGGCTGGGCGTTGGTGGTGCACACCTTTAATCCCAGCACTCGGGAGGCAGAGGCAGGCTGATCTCTGTGAGTTCGAGGCCAGCCTGGTCTCCAGATCAAGTGCCAGGATAGTCTCCAAAGCTACACAGAGAAACCCTGTCTCGACCCCCCCCCCCAAAAAAAAACTATTTTATCAACAGAAGGACCTGGAAAAGCTCTGATATTTACTAAGTCCAGGGTAAAGCAACTGAATCAGAACCCTGAGGTTTGTAATTAAACCACTTAGAAAAACTCCAAGGTAATTCTTCTACCCTACCAAATAAGAATCACTGTCCTCCAAATAGACAATGGGAGTCTTGTGTCTTCTAGACTCAAATTAAGAGTTCCATTACCATAGTTTAAAAGAAAATGTTTGGGTTTCAGGACAACACTTTCGCTCAGTAGAAAAATTCTCAAGGCTAGAGAGTTTACATTCTCAGGTAAAATGATAGGTGAAGGAGTAACTGTGATAGAATGTTGGTTAAAATAGTATTGCCAGTCACAGGAGATGAGAAAATCTTTGAAGGTTCCTGTTTTAAAGTATTGATCTATGATACAAAGTGGTGCCCTGAGGTGGAAATGTTGGGGAGAAATTGGATAATTAGAATTATAACTGAATCCAGGTATTTTGTCAATTGATCAATTATTATTCAATTAATTGGATGAATTGTTAGGAAGTGGTGAAAACTATATAGATAAGAACTGAGTTACTAGGTAGGGGTATATCTTTGAAATATATATCTTGTTCGATTCCTCCTATTTCACCTGACACTTGTTTTTTTCTTAGTGGATTCCGTGACATAGTTAGCTCTACTATATCACACATTTCACACAATTGTGCTCTATTTTTCGTGAGGCTCAAAAATGGTCCAGTTGACCATGTACAAACATCTCTAAAACTGATTCAAAATAAATTGTTCCTCCCTTAAGTTGCTTATCCTGGGTATTTTGTGGTCTTGTGATGATAATGCTACTCACATATTTTTAGATGATTCAGTTTAACTCTTCCCTCAAGTGTTTGGTATCTACATAACTTTGCCAAGGCTTCTCAGAGCAAGTAAGAGACCCCTTTCCTTCTTTTAAAGGGAGACAAAGGTAGCCATAAGTTCTGAAATGTATTAGAGAATAAAATGTAAGAGTTAGGTCATCTTCAATGAAGTTAGGTCATTTATTGTATATTCAGTATTGTACACAATCAGTATAGTTTTATTTGTAGTAAAGTAAGGGCTAGTTTACTACTTGGTCCTCTAATTTTCACTTCAAGGAAAGAAGTTAGAAGGCATAAATGACTTTGTAGAACAACATGACATTTCAGCAAAAATCTGAAATCATAAGCCAGGAATATGCTTTCCAGGATGAAGCTATCATAAGCTCCATAGGATAAATAAAATGTGTGCCAAATCCTCACAACATGGTTTTCAAATCTCACCTCCTGAGAAACTAAAGGCATTCTGAAATAAAAATATTTAGTAGTTGCACATCCTTCATAAGAGTGCATGGTTTATATATTGTCTCATCTACATGGCCAGTGTTACCAGTTGTTCCAAACTCCTGAGAAAACTGACCAAATCTGGCATAGTGTCAGAGATGCTAAATATCATGGCCAAAGTTTCAGTTCTCATCAATGTCATGTACAAGGAGCCCAGGTGGGAATAACCCAAAACTGTACTCTTTCTAATGTGATGCAAAGGCAGGGTCAAGGGAAGGACAAGCAAGCTGTAAGAAGAGAACAGAGGAGAGGAGTGGGGGGTTCCTCCTCCTCCTGCCAGCTTTATACTTTTCTTATCATCCCCCTTGCACCCAAGTGCTCTTCCACTTTTTTTTCCTCAATTATTCCTCTGGTATTGGCAGTGCCATTCAACCTCTCTGTCAATGCCTCTCTATTCTGTAAGAGAGAAAGATAAGCACATTTTCAGAAAGAGCACAAAAGGAGCTTATATATGTTAGTTGAATAATTATTAGAACTTGCAGACTTTATTTAAAGATTTGGATGTGAGCCTACACATGGGATTGGAGATAGAAAAGTGGCTTCAAACTCCATCTTCTACATTGCTGTTATTTGCATAAGCAACAGGACACTGTGTCAGTTTGGGAGGAATTAGGTTTTTCATAGAGAAGGTTAAAACAAGAGCAAGGGATTATAGTATATTCTAATGAAGTGCTGGATCTAGTGACTCTGCATCAATGTAGTTGAATAATTGGCTGCTTGTGGGGGTTCAGATGATTTGTTCAATTATATATGCTTTGGAAAAAACCAAAGAGTGTTATCAGTGGTGATTGCTATACAGCAATGAGTGAAAAATCGTTCATTAAGGCTGCATATTTTGATAGCTTCTGCTTCTCTGAAGTTTTCTGATTTGCAGCTCTAATCACTCCTGCTTATTCTCAACCATGAGTAAATTATAGGAGAAGAGCCAGACATATTTGACTCATCAGGAAAATGTACATTTTGCTCCCAAATAAAAGGAAAATAAAATATCACTTTCAAGTGGTAAAATCAAAAGCTTTAAAGTAAAAACACTTGTGCTTGAAACATGCTCTGCACTCTATAAAACAGAGGAAATTTGACAAATAAAATGACCCTTTTGTCCAAATAGAATAGGGAAGTAATTAAAATTCAGAGACAACTTGTAGTCTATGCTTTGACAATCTCATGTTAAATTTGTGGGACGGCTTCATTAATGTTTTGATGCCATTTTATTGTTAGCATAGTAATTCTGAGATTAGACTGCATATAATAGGTTTGTCAGAAATGTGTGTGTTCATATACACAATAATATATCTTATGCATTATAATGTGCACCTTAGCAAAAAATAGTCTGAAGACTTACTTCTCTTGGGATCTCAAGATAAGCAAGGCACCTCATGACTCTGCTTGGAATTCTGCTTGGCTTTTTCTGTTTTCCACTACCCTTGATACCTGGTGCTTTGGAATCCTTTAAAATTTGGTGGGATTTGGTATAAAAATTATAAAATGGACATCCTCGCTGAACCTACACAACACAGTAATATTTTCTACAAATAAAGTTTCATAGACTTAGTTAAAGGACACTTTAAGAGTTAAAAATTAATTTTATCACAAAATAGCATATGTTTTTAAAACCACTTGAGGAAGTAGATTAAGCATTAATTATGATCTTTATCATTTTTACAGTAGAAATTTTCCCATTTTTCTAATGGTAAATGAAAATTAGTATAAACATTGTGTCATTAAGATCTGTCTGCTCATTATTCTAGTGCTATGCCAACCATTCAACTATGTGCTGCAACATTATTAGTGAAGAAGGAACATTAACCTCAATCTTTTAAATAGTTATCCAAGAAATATCTACTTTCTAGATGTCAGCTTTTACCTATGTTAAACAATGGTGAAGAAAGTGGCAATATATCCTCTTTTGTCTAATTATGGGACAATATGCTGTAGTGCTCTTCTCCAGCAACCCAGTATTGTTGGGTTCCTTCCTAAAAGTCATTAAACAAATTTCATCCTATGGGCTGCTTGTTTTGATTCTAGCCCAGGCTCCATGTCTTGAGTTCATTATTCACCATGTGGCTTCAGCACTTTGTGAACACCAATATCTCTATGTATCTCTAGGCAGATTATTCCAACTTTCAGGGACTATCTTGGGTTGCTATTGAGAGGATCTAGCAAATAGTAATTTTTTGAAATGCTGTATGATGTATGAATGATGTCTGTTTGCTACACTTCCTACTATTCCTTTGTTCCTTAGTTATGGGAAGTTCTTCACTTTGCCCCCATTTATTATTTCCCTTCTATGCATAGCTCTTCAACCAGAGCCACCCCAACCCAGAGATGTGGGTAAACTTTAGTACATCTTTTCCAAGGTGTACTTTAATGGCTGTGCATTAATATAGGAAGTTTTGTAACAATCATTTTGGCCCTTTGTCTTCTATATGGGAATGTTTTCTATATAAGGGTTGATGATTAGTTCCTTTGCAGCAGCACACTGATTTCACTCCAGTGAATCAGCTGCTGCAGAAATTTGAAGAAAAATTGGTAATGAATTATACCTCAATGAGCATGGGCTATGGTGTGGAAACATCTCTGCATTTATGTCTTATGAATCTACACTACCAAAATCATCCAGTTATCATAGGCAAATGCTGAATCAATATATTTTAGCTATTATGTTTGTGTTGCAGATTAGTATGTAGTTCAGCATATAAAAATCTCTAAGCTATATATCTTGGCTATTCATCTAACGTGTCTCCCTAACAGAACATAATAAATTATCTTCATTTTATATTTGGTAAGTTATCACTTTTTTATGAATCACATCAGTGAGCTATATAGCAGTTTCAAGCTATCATTCCTTAAAATAATTCAGAAAAAACTCTCCATGGATTGAAATGTGATCTAATCTAGGACCAATGGATCCAGAAAAATGAAAGTTCCTCTGCTAATGTAAGAGGCAAGGTTTCTCAACAGCTTCAGTTCACTGGGTTTTGCATCTGTCTTCACTGTCTGATAGAATGACAGGTCAGGGAAATTTATTTGATTTTCAGTAACTCTTCTTGCTCACACATCTCCCAACTTAGAGACAAATGCCTGACTGATTGGCACCTTACTCTCTTTCAAAATGTCCATGAAAAAATGGCACTACACAATTTCCTGGCCTGGATAGGCTGTAACCAGTCAAAATAAGAAGCACTCTCTTTTATTTAATACACACAGACTCCAGGACAGCATGGTATTTTCCTGCTTACCATCCAAATGTTCAGCTATTTTTACACAGTTTCTCTACTCCTTACAGCTTCCCCTGTACAGGAGCTAGGCACAGTCCTTACTAGGCAGAGATGTTGCTACTGTGTTCCTGTGCTGATAAGTGAGTGTCAGAGTGCAGAACCCAAGGTGTTTTCAAAGTTAGATCACTTATGGAAGAGCAACATAATAATCTGTAGACAACAGCAGCCCATGAGATGAGTTCTGACCATTGAGACTGAGTATTTCTGCAGTAATAAGGCAGTTGGCAAGGCGGTCTTCTCAGCAGGGAAACTAGAAAAGTGGCCACTAATTGCTGTGTTCTAGTAAGCAGCTTTTCCTGTCTTTAAGAAATAAATAATGGATGTTGACACAGCTTCCCACAGATGTGCATCCAAAATGCCCTGGCTTCAAGTAGTCCTTGCTGTCCCTCAGTGCTTTCTCCAAGCCTTGATCTATTTCTAATTGGGGGATGGCTCATTTTGAGTTGTCACCACTTTCTGCATGACAGCAGGAGAAAGTGAAATCTATTTTTCTTTCTATTTAAAATTGTCTTCCAGGACAAAGATTTTTTTTATCAGATTTGTTTATATTATTGGTTTTCTATTGGATTTTATTTTTCTATTCAGGGATGATATGCATAAAATTACTCAAAACTCCTGCTAAATTAAAGTCAAAGTATCATGGGAGGATTAATAGCATATTTTCCTCCGGTATACATCTGTTGAAAGACATGTTAATTCATATCAATGAAAATTCTTAGATTATTGATCTTCTCAAAGATTCTTTTCTTAGGGTTCCTATTTCTGTGAAGAAACACTGTGACTGGAGCAACTCTTTTTTTTTTTTCTCACAAGATCATGAATATATTTTTTGCTATAAGTACAAATTATTTTTAACAAAGAATTATAGAAAAAACTTTAGATTTTCTTTTAGTTAAAAAACAATCTTATTTTATGTAGCAATCCCAGTTTCCTCTCCCCAACTTTCTCCCACTTCCTCCACCAACTCTCCAACCCCCCATCTACTCCTCAGGGTGGGTGAGGCCTCCCATGAGGAATCATCAAAGTCTGTCACATCATTTGGGGCAGGACCTGGGTTTTCCTCCATGTATCTAGACTGAGAGAGTATGCCTCCAAAGAGAATGAGTTCCAAAAATCCTGTTCATACACTAGGGATAAATTATGGCAGCCCCATAGACTGCTCAAGTCCTCCAAGCAACTGTTATAAAGGAAAACATTTCACTGGTGCTCACTTACAGTTTCAGAGGTTTAGTCAATTATCATGGCAGAAACAAGGCAGCAGGCAAGCAGACATGGTGCTGCAAAAGCTGAGAGGTCTACATCCTGATCCACAGGCAGCAGAAGGAGTATGTCATAGCGGGCATGGCTTGGGCATATGTGTTTTGAGGCCCTGCTTGTTTGAGGTCTCAGTCTACCATGGCCTGGAAGCTCTTTATGAGCTTGAAACTGGTCAGAGGAAATCCCTATTGGGGTCTTCCTACACTATGCCTGACCTTCTTTGAAGAATGCCCCTAGGCCTAGATGCCTAGCTTATATCAAGTGTGACCCTTGACATAGTTCCCTGCGGAACTATATTATATGGTCCCCCAAGTGGACCATATGGAAATCAGACATTGTGTTAGGAGCCTTACGATAGGACCATATGATAACTAGACATTGTAGCATGGGCTTTATGACAGGCATGTGCTGCCTAATGCAAATTAGGTAATACTCCAACTACTATCCTTGCACTATAAAGCTTCCTTACTCTGGAATAGCATTGAGCTGGAACACTGAAGCAGTGTCCTGAAAGGCTGTTTCTGTCATGTTCACAGGCCAGACATAGCCCTGCTTGTGGGTCCTTCCTCTCTGCCCACATGACCTGGTGGCCAACAGACCATGGATAAGGAGGTGAACTGCAAATATATGGGACATCAAAGCCTGACTCCACAGATTTAAATGTTCTCCAACATGGCCATGCCTCCTAAAATACCACTCCTTATGAGCCAAGCATTCAAACACATTCCTATTCAAACCACCATACTTCTTACTGTTACAAGAAATGAAGAAAAACAAAAAACAAACCAAAGAAAACACTATTGCCTCAGTCTTCCCAAAGGCTACTTTAAATTTTTACTTAATCTTATTCATGTGTATATGCATGCATTTGTTTATTTCTATAGCTACCCTATACCTTCAATGCCCACAGAGACCAAGAGAAGGTGTTTTCTACCCTAGAACCAGAGTCATAAGCAGTTATCAGACACAAGATGTAGGTCTAGAGAACTAAACTTCAGCATTCAGCAAGAGCAGGAAAGTTTTTAGATTTGTGTTGTTCTTGTTGTTTTGTCTTTGAGGGAATGATTTATTTTTAGCCTTTTATTCACCATGGGTTCTTTTCTCACACAACATAAAATGAAAACACTTCCCCTCTCTTCTCCCTCCTGTTCTTCCCCACTTCCTCTCTTAATCAGATCCACTCCATTTCAATCTCTCATTAGAAAAAAAGGCTTCCAAAAGGTAACAACAAAAAATATAATATAACAACAACAATAACAAAACACATCATTTTGAAGTTGGACCAGACAAGCCAACAGGAAAATGAAAGAGCTCTAAGCACAAGAATGAGAGCTTCACTCACTCAGGAGTCCCATAAAAGTACTAAACTGAAAGCTACAGCATATATAAACAGGACCTGGTACAGATACTTGTAGACCCTGTGCATTCTGATTTCATCACTATGAGTTCATAGGTGTCTTGCTCAGTTGTTTTAGAAGCTTTTCTTCTCTGTAGTGTCTGCCATCCCGCTGTCTCTTTAACTGCTTCTGCCTCTTCTTCCATAGAGTTCCCTAAACACTGACAGGAGACATCCAATTTTGAGCTGAGTGTCCCAAGCTTCCTCTCCTCTCTCTCTCTCTCTCTCTCTTTCTCTCTCTCTCTCTCTCTCTCTCTCTCTCTCTCTGTGTGTGTGTGTGTGTGTGTGTGTGTGTGTGAGAGAGAGAGAGAGAGAGAGAGAGAGAGAGAGAGAGAGAGAGAGAGAGCATGTAATGTCTGACTGTGGTTCAGTTAACCAGCATGTATAGTGAATTTGCAAACTGAATATACTGAATATTTGTAAACTACACTGTGGAAACATGGGTTTTTCAATCAAAATATCTTCTTTAATGCAATTAAATGAGTTTACCATGAAACATAAATTAAAACAAGTGGGTAACAAATCTAGTTACATATGATCATGTAGGGTCTGCAGGCAGTTTCCAGAATACATTAGCTGAGTGATGTCTTCTTTTACTTCTTTCTGGTTTCTTTTTGAATGATAACAAGTAGAGGTCAGAGGATGCACTAGCAATCATACTCCTTCTTCATAATTACTCTAGTGTATTACTCAATGACAGCCCATGTACATTATATTCAAATATTGATGAATATAGGAATCTTGACCTATGATCATCATTTGCCTTTGATTTGGTTTCCTTTAACCTTGTGGGAAGAGAATTGAATTCTACATGTTGACTTCCATCTCTAGTCATTCAACATATTGGACATTATCCAACCAATTGGGTTAGTTTGAAGGTAAGTGAAATAGGTCAAATTTATCCCAACCCTCCATCTATACTGACTGCAAAGAAATTTACCAATGTATGTCACTGCTTGTAGCAAAGCAGAGAGGAATAGTTACAAACCAGACTCTTCAGAGTTCCATGGGAGCGATCTGGCTGCAGTGTTTTATGTACTTTTTGCAACGTGGAACAAAGACAAAAATTTCCCATCAATTATTCAGAAAGGTCATCTCAGACAATTTTTTGCAAGCTGATGTAAAAGATTGTCTTCATTCAACTGTCAGTTTGATATGAATTGAAATTTCAGCAATACTCAAGGAGGTGTATAATATGCTGTAATTTATGCTGCTTTAATCTATAGAAGAGCTATTGATAAGAATGAAAATTATAACAACAGGACTTCAAAAACAGAAATGTTGATGGGATACCATGGCTATAAGGGGGTTCACCTTTGTTTGGTTGACTGATGTTTTTGTATGGTTTCAGTTTGGTTTAATTTCGCCTGCTTATTGCTTTGCAAGGTTTATTATAAATGAATATTTCCAGATGTCTGAGCCAGCTGGGTCCTGGTCTTTTATGATAGGGAAACTCTAGATTTATTAGACAGAAATAGTGATCAAAATGAGAGAACATTTATGGAGAAATAAAGATATACAAAACAGCTAAAATTTATTTTGCTTCTGAAGTCTCTAATAACTTAATTTTTTTCTCTTCAATGACCCTTGGGTGGATAGAGAAAGCAATATTGACAAAAATGAAGCACCAATAAACTTCATCTAGCATTTTTTAAATAAGAAAGCTATTCCTATTTCTACTAAGGCAGTATTATTTTATGCATTTCTTTTCAGAAAACTTTCTATAAATGTGGAGAGACTGAACGCTGGGATTGTGATCTGGTTTTGAAATTGTACTTTGGTAAAGTAGAAGGTTGCATATGTGATATAAACTATAATTTTAAATATCAGAAGGGATATAAATTTCCACATGGATTAAAACTAAATTATTGTAATATTTGCCTACTTTTGCAAAGATCTTTGTGTTTTCCTATACATGGCAAATACAGCCATGGAAGCATGGAAATTTTGCCCTCTTGAGTACAGCTGTCAAATTCTTCAAAGTTGGCTTTCATAACCAGATAGGAATGGTCACTGAGTAGGTGACAGACATTTTTACAAAACACACCACTGGAAGGATGGTTTACTGGGAAAAAGTTCTTTCTGCGCAAGCATGAGAACATTAGTTCAGATTCACAGTACTCACATGAAAACCAGGCATGGTGACACACATCTATAAACCTGCTTTCTGGAAGACAGAGACAGGCAGATGCCTAGTTCTCTCTGGTCAATTAGACTAGTTGAATCAGTGAGCTCCACTTTCAGTGAGAGGCTCTGATCATGCTCTCCCCAAATAACAACATCAAAGAGTGTTAGAGAAAGACAGATGGAGTCAATCTTAATTCTACCCATGTGCCTGTATAGGTAACCATTCATATATAAGTGCATGCATGAGTACATCATACATACCAGAAAGCGTGGTAATGTGCTGAATCTGTAATAATACCAAGTAAATTGGAAAAGTGTGAATAAACTCAGAAAGCTCTTTTCAGTGAGTATTATGATTATTATATCTTACACAGATATATAGTTCTTCAACATAAAGAATGTACCTCTGTGGTTCTCCAAAGTTTCTTTAGCAGCTATAAAGTCAAAAAGCTTAGAAACAAATTGGGTGTTTTGAAGCATACACAGCAAGAAAACTCTGGAGGGAAGCAAGGGATTAATATTAAGGTCCTTTCTTCAGCCATCATGTGACTCTTCAATTTGGGATAGACACTTTACAGTAAAACATTTATCAGAATGGAAGGAGACAAACAAGTGGAGAGTGGAGCAATAATTTAATCATTCATGGATAATATTTGTTGTGTTTTTCTAAAATATTGCAAAACTTTTAAAAATTTGAACATCTATTTTCTTATCCAGCTTAAATATTGTGTTGCCGTCTTTACTCCTGCAAGTTAAACAAACCTTTGGAAACTATGTGCTTATGAAATGCTTTAGGAGAAGCCTTGTTTGGACAGAATAATAAAACCTCATGGGAGTTCTGAATTCTGAAAGTGTGAAGGATGGGTAGAACAACATTCAAATACCACCAGGGAATTTTCTAAAAAGGTAAAGAGGAAGGAATGCTTCTTCATAAAATTTTGGTCTTAATTTTGTTAGTTAATAAGACTAAATGTGCATGCCAAAGTTGAAGTTGTCATTTTTCTTCTATCTCCAGAGATAATTATCAGTTATTTTTAATCAGCTAGTTTGGCTGTGTTTTTGTTTGTTTTTGTTTTGTTTTGTTTTGTTTCACATTTTTCCAGGATCATAACTTTTGATGTTTTCCCTATTCTCTTCTTTCTTTATTTTTTTCCATTTTACATACCAACCCCAATTCTGCCTCCTTCCCTTTCTCCTATTCCCCCTACTTTTCTCCACCCTACCTCCAATCCACTCCTCAAAGGGCATAAGATCTCAGTTGGGGAGTCAATGAAGTCTGGTATACCAAGTTGAAGCAGGAAGAAGCCCATTCCCCCACACCCTGTAGCAAGACTGAGGAAGGTATCCCACCATATGGAATGGGCTCCAAAAAGCTAGTTTATACTCCTGGGATAAGTCCTGGTCCCATTGCCACTGCCCCCTCCCCCACATAACAGATCAAACCACGTAACTGTCACCCACATTCAGAGGGCCTACTTCAGTCCCATTTGGGTTCTTTTAAACTTTTAATGGTTTTAGATCATGAGTGGTTTTACTAACATCATGTCTGTAGCTCTTTCCAGGTTTAAATGAGATCTTTAAATGCTGTGACCCTAGTTAATAACATAGAGATAAAAATCTGTTGTGAAGCAGAATCTGTCTCTAAACGGGGAATTGGTGATGTCTAAACTATCTTTCACTAATAGCTATCTATTGTAAAAGATGAATCACC
This sequence comes from Cricetulus griseus, assembly GCF_003668045.3. Classification (NCBI taxonomy): domain Eukaryota; kingdom Metazoa; phylum Chordata; class Mammalia; order Rodentia; family Cricetidae; genus Cricetulus; species Cricetulus griseus. The sequence continues at coordinate 176,031,704 of NC_048596.1, forward strand.
CTAGGAGCCAATAGTTAAACAATGAGCAGTCTGAGTTCTGTGTTTTTTTTACCTTGGATGTGCATAACCATCTGAGAAAGCATATTATGCTCATATTATGCTCCTAAAATTGAGCTCAATATACTATCTTTTCAATCAGGATGCTTATGTGTGGCTTTTGTAGGTCTTTGCCTCTCCAGGGATTCTGATATCCTACCCATACTGAAACCTTTAGTATCAAATACTTGCAAGTATTAGTCTATATACATATTATATTAATATTTTCTGAAATGCTGATATCAATAATGATGAATAAAACTGTGGTGGTCTAGAATGATACATGTGGGCTATAGAGATAATTGGTTAAAGAACTGGTTATTCTTCCAGAAGACCCAGGTGTTAGCTCATAACTATTTATAACTCCAGTTCTAGGAGACCTGATGACTTCTCCTGATCTCTAAGAGTATAATATACACTTGTGGTACTTAGACACACATGCATGCAAAACATACAAACATATAAAATAATAAAAATTTTTAAAAGTGGCAACTTCAAGATGATGGGGGATGGAAGCACCAAGAGTACTTTCCCACAAGAAATACTGAATGAGCAGCAATACATAGACAAAATTATTTTACTTTTTAAGATTTATTTATATTTTATTTTATGTGCATGTATGTAGTTTGAGGATGCCTTGGAATGGGAGTTGTGAGCTGTCATGTGGGTGCTGGGAAATAAATCCAGGTCCTCTGGAAGGACAGCCAGTGCTCTGAACAGCTGAGCTATTTCTCTAGTCCCCCCCAAAATATTTTTCTAATAAATTCATTATGCAGTTAAGAGATGCCAATATCTGACTGGATATATATTGAAACAAAACCTCATTGAAATAGCTAAGCATGTTTATTGCCTCTGTTTGTCACAGCTTTTTCCTCTAACAAAAAACTGCCTTCTATTAATGAGGTGAAAAAAATGTTCATAACTTCATGCTTTGGAGAGACATATGAGAGTAAAATATACATCTAATACCTTAGCTTTTCAGGGAATGCTCAAGGGACAATTTCCTGTCTTGTCTGCCTTAGAGTATTGACAGTTACTGATATCACTGAGTGTTTAGGGAATACTGAGAAGAGAGGTGAATATGGTTTTTCACTTATCAGAGACTGAATCAGTTTAGAAAGACACTTGGGTGGAGCACAAAGATCATATTTTTACAAAATAATAAATATTGGAGAAATCAGTAAACATTATTTCCATCTACAAAATAATATGGAAAAGCCAGGAGATAACATATCCTCTGAGAAAATATGAGGAACCACTCTCATATAGAGAAAGTCCAAAGCATGAATTTCTCTTTACAAAGTTAACTATTTTTGAAATGTGAAAAAATTAAGAGAGTATAACAATATGTACATAGACACAGGAGATAAAATTCAAATCATCAGACACAAATAAATCTGCTAAATGAGTCCTCTTGGAATTTCCTATGAATTAACTCACAAAGGTTTAAAATAACTGCTTTAAAAAGACATTCATTAAAATGAATGAGAAAACACCCTGATATAAACTATGTGTGGATATAATGAGAATACCAGCCATCAACATAGACAGAAACTTTCGAGAAAAGATTAACTGAAACTCTTAAGTTAAAGAGTAAAATAACAGAATTGAAAAATTCACTAGTGACTCAATGCCAGTTTTAAGTAAGTTCAAGAAAGAATTATGAACTTGAAGACACAGCATTTGAAATCTAACAGGCAGAGGCCGTAGAAACTAACCATTACATAAAATGATTGATATGAAAATATTAAGACCTAGGTTTAAATCCTCCAAACCCATGCAAAGCAGATAATGTTGGCCTGTTTCTGTTATGCTAGTCATCTAGTGATTTGCAACAAGGTGAGAGGATGAGTGAATCGCTGGATGCCTGTGGACCAGCAGGTCTGGATTATGCAATAGCTAATAACAAAAATAGTTGAGAGCTGAAAAGTAATTCCTGTTACTGTTTCCTGACCACCATTCACATAATATAGCCAAGGAATAACTGCATTCATGTGAATATGCCTGTACTCACATACATGCACACATACATAGATATATGCACATTCCCACATTTATTAATGCAGAAAAGAGAAAATAGAATAATAAAATTATTTCTCCATCTTTTCCTTAAATATCAAGAGACAACATATATTGCCAAATATAATAGAATTACGTCATCATGTGGATGAATAAATGTATTCTTATCCATGTTTATTTACAAAGCAAGAGAGGGCAGTACATAAAGCTTATTTACAATATTTATATCACCAAGATATTAAAAGCAAACATAAAATGAACATGAACTTAAAATCTCAATGGACTGTATATTGGTAAAAATCAAAGACATTAAAATAAAACTTACCAAAATAAAATTAAAAAAGATTGAGCGAAAGAGGTTTAAACACACAGAATACTTTGTTTACAGATGCATGCAGATCTTTGTGAGTTCAAGGCCAACCTAGTCTACAGGGCAAGTTCCAGGATAGGCTCCAAAAGCTACAGAGAAATTCCATCTCAAACCCTTCTCCAAAACCAAAAACCAACAGCAAAGAAGAGTAAATATTAATATATTAATCACAAAATTTATATAATCCTTGGAGAATACTGGGTCAGGATATTGAGCACATATGCTGAGTATTAATTAAACTTACTCCTTTGTGAAAATACCTCAAATAAAGAATGAAGCAATATTCAGCATATAGCTGTCTCATGACAAAAAAGGCAATAATTTCTTTAAATGAATTGTTATGTTTTAGCATAAGTTTTCTACCAAAATTAGAATAGGAAAGTATAACAAGTTGGCAACCAAGAAAATTAAAAATGAAAAAAAGCATTATCCTTAAACATGATAGAATTTTTTGGATATTTTTAGATATATAAAAATTAGGAATTTTATCACAGCTAAATTTGCTTTTGCCTTATACCAGAATTATTAAAGAGAATTCTTCAGGTTGGAATGCATATATTTGAGACAGGAAATACAAAAGCTTATGAAATCCTCCTTAGTATAGTTGAACAGTATAGATGTATGTGGAAAGCCATTTTTATCCCAAAAGAACAGAGATAATTAAACATTATTAAACTTGTCAGTAGTTTAACTTAGATTACTATGGCTTCAAGGTGTTTTATGAATTGCCAAGAATATTTTAACAAATATCCCTGGGATATACCCAAAAGAAAGACTAACCAAATCACACCCTGTGAAAAACTGAAGTTAGCAACAAGGAAGGAAACTGAAACAAACAGCAGCAAAACACACAGCCAAGTAATGGAGTGGTGATGGCTTTTAGCTGAAGTTATTTTAAATGTGAATGTGTTATATTACTTATTGAAAATACAGATTTGCTTTCCAGATTAGTGGAACACTGAAACTAAATATTGGCTATAGCTAAGAGATTAATGTTATATTGTAGGACATTCATGAATTATGAAAGAAAGACAGAAACAATAAAGATACTCCCTGAAAGTGGTAATAGGCATATGTTACTATATCACACAGCTGGATTATGAAACATAAGCAAACTAAAAGTACGTACAAGAATTTAACTCCATATTTACTCCACAGTGTAACACTCAAATATTTAAATGTATTTTATTTATCCTTCTACAATCTGGTACAAGTAAATAATGTCTTGATTTTAATTACCTTATGCCCTCCCATTTTCTCCAGACATAACCAACATGTCACCCTCCATCCAACTGAAATGTCCTCACTTATATTTTTATTTACTAAATCTAATTACTGCTGCTTGCTAGCATGTTGACTGATTTTGTGGCTTAATATTGTACACTTTCTTCAGGTATCCACAGATGCACAGGTATCCACAGTGAGTTCATGACTTAGATGGCCATGGCAGGTCCTGAAGAAAGCATTTCACACTACACTTTCTCATCTCTTACTCTTAATGTGTTTTCTACTTCCTTTTCTGTGACATTCCTTGAACATTTGGTGGGTTATGTTATAGGTTTCTATATAGAGGTGAAGACACTGCAGTGGTTTGGCTAATTATGACTCTCTGCATTAATAGCTGGCTTGGTCAAAGTTAAAAACAGCACAAAATGGAGCTAGAGATAACTATTTAGAACAAAGTTTGAGAGCATGTCCATTTAGCAAGAAAATTGCAGTAGGCTACCATGCACCAGGAATTTATAACTGTCTTAGACATGGTCTTGTTACTAGGTTTAGAATACTGGTATGCATTCTCTCCAGTGAAGAAAGACTCAAATCCAAGGATAAAGTGGCTGCTTACCCCCAAGGTCTTGGGGCACTATTGAGAGAATGGGATCCTATTGCCAGGCAGAATAGGATTGTAGTAATTCCACCAATGACATTTCTCCTCCAGCAGCCTCAACTGTATGTTCTAACACTATGCAAGCTAATCATCAAAGACAAACATACACTTCAGGCTTCTGGAGGAGACAAGTTATCACAGCATCTATCAGACCATCATTAATTAAAGCTGGATATCAACAACACCAGAAACAACCCAAAGCTAATAAAGTCATGGAAATTGAACAACTTTCTACTGAAAGAAATAAAAAGCAAAATTAAGGACTTCTAGAATTAAATAAAAATAAATACACAAAATACTTAAATATATGGGACAGATTGTAATATTAAGAGGAAAGTTCATAGCACTAAGTGCCTACATAAAGAATCTCAAACTAGTCATTTAACAGCACACTTAGATACTATAGAACAAAAGAAGTAAGCACACCCTCGAGGGTTAGACAGTGAGGAATAATCAAACTGAGGGCTGAAATCTAAAAACTAGAAGCAAGAAGACCCATAGAAAGAATTGAAACAAATAGATGATCAGTAAGAAAATAGAAAAAAACATTACACAAACTTACTAAAATATGAAGACAGAATAAGCAGATTAATAAAATTAAAATAAAAGGGAGACATTACCACAGAAAACAAGGAAATCAAGAGAATTGTAAGGACTCATTTAAAAACCTATTCTCCACAAAATTGGAAAATCTAAAAGAAATGGATAATTTTCTTAATAGATATCACTTATCAATGTTAAATCAAGATCAGACAAATAAATTATATAGGCATATAAACTCTAGTGAAATAGAAGCAGTCATTAAAAATTTCCCACCCGACAAAAGTTCCAGTGCCAGAAGATTTTAGTGCAGAATTCTATGAATTCAAATTAGATTTTAAGCCAATACTCCCAAATTATTTCACAAACTAGAAATAGAAGGAACATGTCAAATTTACTTAATGAGGCCACAGCTACCTTGAAACCCAATCCACATAAAGACTCAAGAAAGAAAGGGAATTACAGACCAATTTTCCTTATGAACATAGATGTAACAAAATTCAATAAAATACTCACAAACTGAATCCAAAATCAGATAAAAAAAAATCACCTGCCATGTACAGATAAGCTTCTTCCTAGAGATACAGGCATGACTCAACACACAGAAACCAGTAAATGTAATCCACAATATGAATAAAATGAAAGAAAAAAATCTCATGTTACTCATTAGATTCCAAAAAGTCTTTGGCAAAATCCAGCAACCCTTCATGATAAAATTATTTGAGAGATTGGGTATGAAAGGGCCATACCTAAAAAAAAATAAAGCACATTTACAGCAAGCCAACATCAAAATAAATGGAGCAAAACTCAAAGTGATTCCACTAAAATTAGGAACAAGACAAAGTTGTTCATACCCATTCAATATAGTACTTGAAGTTTTAGATACAGCAATAAGACAACTGAAGGAAAACAAGAGGATACAATTTGGAAAAGAAGAAAGTATCTTTAGTAGCATATGACATAATAATATACATAATTTACACTAAAAATTCCTTTAGGAAACTCCTATACATGGTAAACACTTCTAGCAAATTGATCTGATGAAAGATTAACAAGATCATCAATAGCCATTCTATATTCAATGACAAATGGTCAGAGAAAGAAGTCTGAAATGGCAGCATTCACAATACCCTCAGAGAATAAAAATGTCTGGGATAACTCTAACCAAGCAAGTAAAAGACTTGTATCAAAAAATGGAGTCTTTGAAGAATGAAATTGAAAAAATATCAGAATATGGAATTATCTCTTCATACTCCTGCATTGGTGGGTCTAATGTAGTAAAAATGGCCATCCTACCAAAAGCAATCTACAGATTCAATACATACCTTATCAAATTTCCAACATAATTCTTTGCAGACCTGGAAAGGACAATTCTCATCTTCACATGGAAAAATAAACAAACAACAAAACAAAATAGATAAAACAATCCTGAACAACAAAAGAACAGTCAGAGGTATCACCATTCCTGATTTCAAGTTCTTCTATAGAGCTATACTAATAAAAAACATGATTTTGGCCCACAAATATTCCATTCATTACTGGAATAAATAGAAACATAAGTTCACACACTTATGAACACCTGGTTTTGATAAAGAAGGCAGAAATATACAAGGAAAAAAAAGCATCTTCAATGAATGCTGCTAGTTAAACTGGATGTCAGCATGTAGAAGAATGTAAATAGATCCAGATTTATCCATTCAGGTCCAGATAGATCAAAAACCTCAACATAAAACCAGACACACTGAAGCCGATAGAAGATATAGTGGGAAATAACTTGAATACATTGGCACAGGACACCACTTTCTCAATAGAACACAGGTAGCACAGGCACTTAGATCAATGGTTAATTAACAGGACCTCATGAAACTGAAGGGCTTCTGCAATGCAAAGGGCACTGTCAATTGGACAAAAATACAACCTACAGAATGGAAACAGATTTTCACCAACTCCATATAGAATGTAGGTATAATATCAAAAATATATAAAGAACTTAAGAAATTAGATACCAATAAAAACAAATAGTACAATTTAAAAATGAAATACCGATCTAAAATGAGAATTCCCAATAAAGGAATCTCATATGGCTGGTTAACATTTAAAGAAATGTTTAACATCCTTAACCACCAGGGAAATGCAAATCAAACTACATTGAGATTCAATCTTACACCTGTCAAAATGGCTAACATCAATAATAGAAGTGGCAGCTCACATTGGCATGGATATAAAAAAAGGGAAACATTTCTCCATTGCTGGTAGAAGTGCAAACAGGTACAGTCTCCTTGGAAATCAATTTAGTAATTTCTCAGAAAATTGAGAAACAGTCTACCTCAAGAACCAGGTTCACCACTCTTGGGCATATACCCAAATTATGTTCTACTCTATTCCAAGGACATTGCTGGGCTATGTTCACTGTACCATTATTCATAACATCCAGGAACTAGAAACAACCTGGGTTGTTCCTCAACTAAAGAATAGAGAAAGAAATGTGCTACATTTACACATGGAGTATTATTCAGCTGTTAAAAAACAATATCATAAAATTTTGAGGGAAATGGATGGATCTAGAGAAAGACTTTCCTGAGTGAGGTAACCCAGACCCAGAAGAACAAACGTGGTATGTACTCACTTATGAGTAGAGATTAGCTGTTGAGTAAATGACAATCATGCTAAAAGCAACAGGTTCACAGAGGTTAGGTAAGGAAGAGATCTCTAGAAGGAACACATGGTCCTCCCTTGGAAGGAAAAACAGGATAATTTTACAAGTGGACTGGGAAAGGTAGAGTGGGAAGGATGAAATGAGTGGGAGAGAGAGTGGGCGGGATAAGGGTAAATTATCCAGTTTATATAATGTGCAATATAAGATATGGCTTCTGTGGTGGTTTGAAAGAAAATGGTCCCATAAGCTCAGAGGGAGTGGCACCATGAGGAGACGTCATCTTCTTGGAGTAGGTGTTGCCTCATTGTAGGAATTGTGCCTCAAATCTCTTCCTGTTTCCAGTGAATCAAGATGTAGTACTACTTCTCAAGCAGCATGTCTACCTGCATGTTGCCATACTTACTACCATAATAATGGACTAGACCTCTGAAACTGTAAGCCAGCCCCGGTTAAATGTTTTCCTTTATAAAAGTTTCTGTGATCAGGGTACCTCTTCTTAGCAGTAAAACAGAAGTTGATACCAGGGATTGGGAGATTGTTGTGATAGGCCTGACCTGCTTTTTTCAGAGGATTTGTTACTTTGGGACTTTGGATTAGAAAAGCAGTTGAATGCTTTAGATGAGACTTAATGGGTCATCATAGTAGGAACATGGAATATAGCAGTGCTGAGGGCAATTTGAGCTGTGGGGGACCGGCTCTTCTTCTTTCCAGGGATTTTATCTCACATTATTCAAACTAGTCAATACTTATTCAACTCAAACAAGGAAAAGAAAGATGCAGAGTATAGCAGGAAAGGTCATTTCACAGTTTTTATCAGAGGCATTCAATTGCAGATCTGCCTTCATAGTTGTCAGAGTCTGAAGCTTCATATGTATTTATCAGATCTTGTCTTCTTCACATTTCCTTTCTAAATATCTCTTTCCTGGAATCCCTTTCAGATACAACAATCTACCTAAGGGTCTTTTCCTATTTCCCTTATAAAATATGCTGATAAAGCAATGTAAGAAGGTAAGTGTTTGTTCTGGCTTGTAGTTCAGGGATATAGTTCACCATGACAAAGAAATGAAAGTGGTGGGAGCTTGATGTAGGTTGTCATACCACATCAACAAGAAGAAACATAGAATAATGAATACATTTAGCTTCTGTTCCCACCAATATAGTCTACAATCCCAGTCAGAGAATTATGTCATCCCACGGGGGGTGGGGAGAGCTTTCCACTTCCATGAATACATTAAAATAATCTCCCAATGGCACATCATCCTGATGATCCTACATTTTATCAAGTTTATAGTTGAGATTGGCCTTTGTATTATATGTGTATTCACCAATTCATTAATGACTCATCTATCCATTGTATTAGTCTAACAGAGCACCTTCTCAAAAATGATGTTCTTAGTGAAGCTTAAATGGAACACAGGTAAAACAATGTCACCTTACAGCACTAAAGGAGATATTTACCTGCTTTTAGTTGTAAGAAAAGGTGGTCTATTCTTTCCTTAAGGTCTTACTAGAAGAGTTCACACTCTATTTGGGGTCACCTTATTCTAGATCATCATGGGCTATCATGTTTTAAATGATACCACTGCTAGAAGAATGTGGATGGTTAAGATCTCTACTTGAAGCCTTTTCAATAGCAAAAATAGTTTCTTCCAAAGTTGGCTGGACAGACAAACAACAGCAGTCCTGATATTCCTGGCCACTTAAAGTCTTTGTTGCAGGGAACTTGTAAACTTTCCTTCAGTATAGGGGTCTATTTTCTTACTATTGTTATAAAATATGTGTATTTATACTGAAATAACAAGAAACCCACACATAAAATACACTGTCTTGTACTGGGACAGGAGCAGAAGATAAATTTTAAAAACTAAAATAGAAACAGTCTACCAAAGCTGTAATTTGTGGAGATTTGCCAAACCTGTAGAAAATATTGGACTCTTAGCATGTATGAAAATTATTCTCACTTAGACAATACAGACTTCTCCCTTGTTGACTCTAGCCTCCACTGACATAAGTCTGATATTTGCTTTTTACCTTCTAAATGATCGTCTGTACTATATTTTCTGAGGACCCCAATACCAACATTTAGGCAAGTGAAATGCTGCTGCCATTACAAAAAAGGGATTGGATGTGTAACTTGTGACATTTTTTATAATAATCACATTAGACCAAAAAAGCATTCCAGTGAGTTCTTAATGGGTCTGGAGACGCAGGGGAATAGAAGGCTATAGGCCAGAGATCTTCAACCACTGGAGAAGAAAGCTAATGGCCCATTAAAGCAAGCCCCGCAGCGCTGCATCTTTGTCACTGGAATTAGAATATATGCCTTTATTTTAAAATAGAAAGATGCTTTGATGACATTTTAACATATAGTCTGCCTTTTCTTCAGTGACTATCAGTACTTTCAAAGTGGAGGCAGAAATTGAGCTAAAACATTCAAATTAAACTTTTGGTTTTACAAAGAATCCAAACATATTACAACAAATTATTTTTGAGAGATATGAAGTTATTCTATAATCCAATTATTTTATACATGCATTTCCATGGTAGATGTTTAGACTGAGTAAGAAAAGAGAAGGCCAATGTAATTCCAAAAATGTGATGCCTGGAATAATTCTCTATTGATTAACCTCAGATTATTAATATCTGTTCAATTGCTTCTGAATTACTTTTTTTTTAATTAAGAAGGGTTTAACATTTAAATCGGTTCACAATACCCTTGTATGTACTGCCATGTATGTGGAAAATTATATAAAATTTATTTTTAAAGGCAATTTTGTTTAGAGTCAAGTCTGTCTTTGGATTACATATGTAAACTCAGATAAACTATGGTCTCTCTATCTTTATAACAAGATCCTTTATATCAAATAGTTGCTAGTAATTATCTTCATTTTAGTGCAAACATCTGTCATGAAAACCTCATGACAGTTATCACTATCAAATGTAAAATATTAATAACTGTGATAGCATTTCAGAAGGCTCAGCATTAGTAAGGGAAACGAAAATACTTTTTCCGAAATCATAAAAGATTGTTGGAGCTGAGAACAGTGAAAAATGGGAAATCCTGTCCCTCTCTGTTGACAGAAGGATGAGGGCTGAGGAGACGACTCAGTAAGTCTTGGCATGAAAGCACCAAGTTCTAAGTTGGGAACATAGAACACAGATAAAAGCTTCATACTTTGGATACTGCCTGAAAGCCCAGTGTTGGACTAGGAGATGTCAGAGGATCCCTAAAGCTTGATGCCTAGCCATTCTTGCCTGATTGGTGAACTCCAGACCCTGTTACCAAAAGTAATGTAAAATGAGTATCCCATAATAATAAACTTGCATGGTTTTCTCTTATCATTCTTAGTTTTATTAAAGAAGTCTGTATCAATTGTAAATTAATAATCATAGAGAGAAATAATCCCTTCAAACATTAATAATGGGTTCATTAAAAGATGGTTATAAATCTATTTGTAAATCTTGGAGTTTTAAGTAGCAGGTTCATATGTCATTTTAGCTTTTAACACTATAAAGAAAATGTTATATAGTCCACGGCCAGTTGAATAAATGTATTACCTAGCAGTGATATTTTTAAAAAACTGAATAATAAATATCATTAGGAATTGTGGCCAGATACTATGATTAATAATCCAATCTTATTTTACCTTCTATTAAATTTGTCATTTGACAGTTCATACATGTACATAGTATGTTCTGGTAACTGTCACCCACTCACCCTATCTGAATCTTCTCAATATCCACTATGCACTCCTGATATGTTCTTTCCCAAGTCATTTCATATTGGTTTGTTTTATTACTCTCTGAGAGATTAACCTGAGCCATCTGTTAGCAAGGAGAGGAATAGTCCTATTAGCCTTTCCATGACTGATTGCTGACAGGCCCAGTCATGATCTAGCTCAATGCAGGCAGATGCAGGTACTGTGAATTGATGACTGTAATGGGTGTGAAATGCCCAATATATAGAATTTCATAACCCTTTTTCTTATCTTCTAGCCCTTACATTCTTTGCACACTTCCACTTGCATGAGATTTCCTGAGGAACATATATATAGGTATAGATATAGATATAGATATAGATATAGATATAGATATAGATATAGATAGATACTTTAGGGATGAGCACTCAACCATCACCTATTCTAACTATAATGAGTAGCCATGCATAACTGAATCCACAGTCATTCGTCATTCTATGCAAAGAGAAGTATCTCTAAGCAAGCCTGACAGCTGACAGTAGTATCTGTTAGGCATGGAATCCCTCCTAAAGCATGGGCCCTATATCTAACCATAGAATAAGTGCTACCCCATAACCACCATATCACTATTATATAAATGGGCATATATTGCTTTTTGGTTGGTATATACTTTGTAGAAGTCACAGTTGTATGACACTATTGTTGCCCTTTCTTACAAACTAGCCTTCATAATGCCTTGAAACACTATGATCACTAACTATCCGAAATAACTCTTTTTTGGATTAAATAGTGACTAAATATAACACAGACTAATTCTTCTATTTTAAAGTATCAGTGTATGACGATTCAATTTACTATTTGTAAAGTCCATTAGCCTGTGTGTGTACCTGTTTGTGTATCTGATGCATGTATATTTAAATTATTAAACTCAGAGAGAGCAAAATTTTTAATAATGGAAACTTAAACTCATATAAAACACAAAGATCCAAGTCTGAATGGCAGCCCAAATGTGCTTGCTTTTGCGCCAACTCACTCTTGAGTAAAATGCACCCATGAGCCATGTACACAGTACAGGGCTAATCTACAGAATCAATGCATATTTGTGACACAGCCTTTATCAATTTTCCTGTAACAAAACTCAGCAAATAAAACTGCTTGAACACAAATATATACTCAGAAACAAAAGGTTATAAAGAGAGATCATATTTGTGCTTGGTGGAACAGTCTCATATTTGTCTGTTACATGCAACATGGCATATGTCAGAATGGTATAAAAACTTAATCACTTCCTGAAATACTTCACTGAGCTGAATTGTTTTTTATGTATCTCTTATTTATATTATTATTTTTGGAGAATATTATAGGTGAGTACTGTATGCACATTCATTTCTACACCATAATTTCCCCACTGCAACTTTTCCCAGGCCCATCCATTCACTTTTAACTTCATGACCTCTTCTTTAATTTTGTTATACGTGTGTGTGTGTGTGTGTGTGTGTGTGTGTGTGTGTGTGTGTGTGTGTGTGTGTGTGTGTCCCCAGTCTGATGAGTGCATTGGTCTCACAAGGTCTCATGACTAGGCAATTCCTTTCTACTTAAAATTGAAGAATCAGTTTCAGTTTTATCCAGGTCTGACTTCCACCCCCATAGGATGTTCATTTAGAAATCTTCAACAGTAAATACTTATACATATACATATACATATACATATACATATACATATACATATACATATACATATAATAACCATGTTCTGGGTGACAAAGGAATTTCAGTTTGTCTTGTAAATCTCAGCTATAGATGACTGAACCCAACATTTTCAAAGACTAAAATTGATTCTTACATCACAAATAACAAAACATATTCAAAAAGAAAAGTGCTACAAAGTTAGTTAACACCAAGCAATAGAGAGTGAGCTGAATGCAGACATTCATGATGGTTGAACAACTCCAAATGAGTCTATTTTACTCCGTCAAACATTGAAACTTTTAAAGTAACTTTGCTCAGTACCTTTGAATTCTCTGTCACTTCCAATCAGAAGAAAATGTCCTTTTCATGTTTTGTTCCCGTCATTTATGACTTAATAGTTTTTCTTAGAAAATAATGCAAAGCTTACATGTATAAACTTGTGATCAAATATCATTTGATAAGCTTGTTATAGAAAATAAATATTTTCATATAGCTTTTAGTCCATAAATAATCTTTACGTATTAATGAATAATAGAATATGTTGGATGTGAAATTAGTAACGAACCCCATTTGTTAATTTCTTCTTATTTCAAGAAACTTAGAGGAGTGCAGCTATATTTGGTCTCTCAAACACAGTCTCTTAGAGTTTGTGATTTGACACAATTAATTGTCTTTTGGTGCATAAGGGCAGGAAGACATTTCGTTATTACTACTTTCCTAAGTGGTTAAGCTATAAATAGCAGCTTTGTGGATTATTTGTTAATAAATTTTTATAACACATCCCTGACTTAACAATAGTGTCCCTGAAGGAAATAGGAAAAGCATAATAAGGAAGAGATAGGAAACTGTGCTAGCAAGTCTCAGCTAATATTCCCAAGTCTGGTTCCGTGGTCATCAGGTTAAGAGGGAGTGATTACTAAGAGGCTTACAGTCTCCCTCAGCTTACTAAGGAGTAGAATTTCCTTGCTAAAGAACTGAGAAAAGACATCCAGGTTTGCTAAAATTGGAAGAGACCTGAATTTGGAGGCCAAAGATGACTCGAATGCTTTTAGTTCTGTCATTTACACATCCTGAAGATTACAAGAATACACAGATCTAAAGAGTATCATTCAGTTCTACAGGTTAATCTGAGCTCAAGGCAATTGAGTAGAAAAACATTATATATATATATATATATATATATATATATAATATATATATATATATATTATATATATATATATCCTCCTCTGTCTAAGAGCAGGGCATATATTCCCCTGGATGTTAAACCCCTCACTTCTTTCTCAGGAAAAGGAGAACATTTACCAGTAAATATGGAGACAACACCAACATGAGTCTGCCCAGCTAAAACCATAATAAATTCCCGTATCTTCTATCATTTTCCCCTAATTTTATCTACTCACAAATTACCATTCTTGAGAGATGAAACTTGTTTTCTCATTTCTCCACAACATATTGCCTTTGCTTAGCCTCCAGATTTATATGCTTCTTGTCTACAAAGAGCTCTGCACATAGAAATAAAACATTACTATGTAATAAAATTCATGGACCTTCTGTCATTTGCTGGTTTAATTCATAGGCCCTCTTCATTAAATCTAAGGGGACAAATTCCTTTATCCTCCCACTTGAAACATTGACTAAACTTTCTGCCTTTACCATTGACAAGTCTGAGAAAGACATGCAAAGTCTTTCTTAGCACTGTTTTCAGACATCCATATCTATAGCCAGTGACTTTCTCCTTTCACAGCTGATAAACAACCCTAGAAAGACAATAATAGTGCCATTTTGCTACCGGTTCGAAGATAACGTAGTTTTGCACAAACTGACAGCAACACCGCATAGCTGAAGACAATATCCATACAACGCAATGAACATAGAGCGGCAGAGCTAGTGCCTACGTAGACCATTCCACCCCTACGGAATAGTGGCTATGACAAGGAAAAGTACTCTGCAAGCTACCGGAAAAGAAACAGACACCAATCAAATGACAGAACTTTTGGTCTATAATCTTTCCTTCATGCAAAACATGTCAGAGACAAGGCGGCATAAAACCTTGTGGGAGTAACCCACCAATGCCTGATTTGACTTAAAGCCCATTGCATGAGATGTACTCCATATCTCACATGCTAGGATGAACAAGAACAGGATAGAGACCTTGAGTTAAACCAAATACTACTGGTTTAAAAAGATTCATAATAATAAAATATTCTTAATATTATTCTACTATATGCATATATCAGCCATCTTATTCAGCTATATTTGGCCACCATCAGAGTTTTATTTTCTGCTTCATATTGGAACAAATACAGAGACCTGCAGTCAGAAATTACACATAGAGTGAGAAATCGTGGAACACACAACTCTAAATAAGATGTCTCCACCAAAACCGGACCACTCCTCCCACGGGAGAGGAGGCAGAAGGAGTTGGGGAGACAGAAAGGACAGAAGACACCAGTTAGGAATATGGCTCTCTAAAACAACTGAGCAAAGATCATATGAACTCACGGAAACTGGAGCAACAAACACAGGGCCTACATGTGTCTATACCACTTCCTCTTTATATATACTGTAGCTTTCAGTTTAGTACTTTTATGGAACTACTAAGTGAGTGAAATTGTGTATCTGGGGAACCACCATAAGATCAAACCAGGCCCCCTGAACATAGGTATCAGTCTATAGGGCCTCTGGCATTGGAACCAATATTTATCCCTAGTGCATGAATGGTCTTTAGGAACCCATTCCTTATGTAGAGATACTCTCTCAACCTAGATACATGGGGTGGGACTAGTTCCTGCCCCAAATGATGTGACAGATGTTGATGATACTCAGCCTACTTGAGGAGTTGATGGGGGTGGGATGCTAGGTTGGTGGGGGAAATGGGAAGACAGAAGGAAGAGGAAACTGGGATTCGTATGTAAAATAAGGTTGTTTCTAATTTAAATAAAATAGGTTTTATACATTACATATTCATAGTTTATTTATTTCTAGATTGTTTTATTTTATACAATTCAGTGTTATTGATTCTGTATTTGTCTTTTTTAAAATTTAAATCATTTTTCATTTATAGGTGTTTCAACCATCTTTACTGAAAATTTGTTACTATGAAACTACCATTCTGCCCTCATCTTATGTGAGCTCAATATCTTTAAAGGGTAAATGTAAGTGCAAAGAAAGTATAGTTGACTTTCTGTTCCTGGCATAAGAAATATTTTGCCTCTATGAAGTATATATAGTGTTAATTAAGTTAGTTTATGAAGTACTTAAACATATTAAATATGTTCATGTCACATTGTCTTTATCCATTTCTCAGGTGATAGAATTTTAATTGTTTTGTTTTGTTTGCTTTTTGTTAGTGTCTGGGAATATCCAAGTAATTGCAGTATCTATAGAGACTAGAAGAAGAAAGGAGTTTCTCTGGTAGCTGGAGTTACAGGTCATTATGGGTACTAGAAACTGAAACTCAGTCCTCTACAAAAGCAGTACATGCTCGTGATTATGGAGCCATTTCTCTAGCCCATTTCCATACCACACCCAGTAGTGTGTTGTTTGACATTCTTTTATTTTTATTAAATGTATTTTTTAATTTTATTTTACATTCCAACGAATGTTCTCCCTCCCACTCCTCCTCCTCCCACCTTTGCCTTCCTCCGAGCCCACTCACATCCACTCCTCCCAATAGGTAAGGGGTCCCATGGGGAGTTCACAAACTCTGGCACATTAAGTTGGGGCAGGGCCAAACCCCACTCCTATTCAATAAGGCTGAGCATGGAATCCCTTCAACTAGTAATGTACTCCAACAAGCTAGCTAATGTACCACAGATAGGTCATCATCCTATTACCAGGGGTCACTCAGCCCACTTTTGAAAATATATCCAGAAATAACATTGCTAGATCACATTTTTAAGTTTTTAAATAAACACTCACCATTTTCATTATAATGATTATACTAATTTACACCCACCATATACCCAGTGTTATACCAAGAACATTTTTCTTTTTATATTTTTTGTCAAAATTTGTTACCTTGTTTTGTATTTGTTTTTTAATAATAACTGTGGAGAGCCACAGCCCTAAGATGGCGCCTGGCTGGATGCCAGGTAGTCCAAGCTTAGCTGTAAACAAGCCTTATTTGGAAGTGCTTGAGGCATTTGGCGGGCTTCCTCCTTCTGTGACCTATCCGGGATTGCCAGATAGTATGAGCTGATTGGGCACTGAGCATCTACTTAAGGGCTTTCAGGGGCTGGGAGAGGCGAGAAGCTGATGTACAAGGTTCCTAAATAAACTGCTTAAAGAAGAGTCGTACTCATGTTTCTCTTGCTGGTCAAGATAGACATGACAAATAACCATTCAAATTGATTTGACAGGATATTTCATACAGGTAAATGGTGAGATTTACTGTGATACATAATCTACTGACACTGAAAAAATGCATTAGTGATAACTACTACCTAATGAGGAGAAGTTAAATAATGCCTTAATATGAGCTTCTGAAAATTGATTAAATCTTTTGGATGTCTTTAGGACATGAGGGAATGGGATGTTGGTAGAAGATTTAAATAAAATTAAAGATACATGAAAAAGCTATAGAGAAATGTACAATCTTTCAACCAAACAAAAAATATTACAGGGACAATACAGCAAAGGTAACATGGCTGGATAGGTGAAATAGGTTGTTTACAAGTCAGGGGTAATATATATTGGCAATAAAATAAATATATAAAAGAAGACATGATTGACTATCACCTTATAATCTTAATTTCAATAATATTAGATTGGAAAAACTTATAAGTATTTAAAATAAAGCATATAAAAAGATACATGGTGTTTTTAAACTGTAGGATTTGATATATAATACTTGGAGATATACCTACTTATCTAACAATATAAAAAATTTTTAAATAATTGTTTGATTGTTTTCTATTTCATTTTTTCCTTTAAAATAAAAACAAGCTTGTTTTTTCATGTTAATCCCAGTTCCTGTCCCTTATCTCCTCCCCTGCCTCCCACTAATACCCTTTCTGCTCCCTAGGGAGGATGAGGCCTTCCATAGAGGTGTCTTCAGAGTCTGTCATATCATTTGAGATAGGGCCCAGGCCCTCTCCCGTGTGTCTAGGCTGAGGGAGTATCCCTCTATGTGGAATGGGCTCCCCGAGTCCATTCCTATGCTAGGGTTAAGTACTGATCCACTACCAGAGACCCCATAGATTTCCAAGGCCTCCTCACTGACACCCATGTTCATGGGGTCTGGATCAGTCCTATGCTGGTTTCCCAGCTATCAGTCTGGGGATCAAGATCTCCCCCTTGTTCAGGTCAGCTTTTTCTGTGGATTTCATCAGCCTAGTATGGACCCCTTTTCTCATCAGTCCTCCCTCTCTGCAACTGGATTCCAGTTCAGTTCAGTGTTTAGCTATGGGTATCTGCTTCTACTTCCATCAGCTGCTGGATGAAGACTCTAGGATGGCATATAAGTTAGTCATCAATCTCATTATGAGGGGAGGGCATTTAAGGTAGCCTCTCCACTGCTGCTTATTTGTTTTATGGCTATCTGCTTATTTATGAATTAAAATTGTCTTTCATAAGCCACAAGGGTAATACCTTTATTGGCTATTCACAGTTGAGCTCAACTATGGATATTGTTTTACCTATTTCTCATCATTATATGGGAAAACTTGGCTAAAATTAAGTAATACATATATATATATATATATTAACTATATATATAATTAATTAATATATATATTATATAAATAAATATGAACCTCATTAAGAATAAATTTGACAAACACTTTTAAGAAATGGCATCATTCAATTACTATTAAATAGGACATTTGTATTTGTAAAATGTTCAATGCCAAGCATGTGCATGTGCAGGTATACACACACACACACGCGCACACACACACACACACACAAACACACACACACACACACACACACACACAAACACACAAGTAATACACACATATAATATTGCTTAGAATTTGACAAGTTATGTGCATTCATTTCAATTTAAAATAGAAACAGATTGAGCATATGTGTTCGTGTACTTAGAAAAAGAGTATGAATGAGTTAGTGTCCCAGTTTGATTTCCATTTTTGTGGTGGAACAGAAAGACCTAAAGCAACTTAGGGATGTAGGGATTTATTAGACTTAAAAGTTACAATCACAGTCCATCACTGAGAGAAGCCAAGGGTGTAATTCAGGCCAAAGCGGGACCCTGAAGGCAGGGAACTGAGGCAGAGTTTACACAGAATTTCTTCTTACTGTCTTGTTCCCACTTATTTTCTCTGGGCAATCCAGGACCACATTCCTAGGGGAGGCCCTACAAATCAATCATTAATTGCAAAATTTTCTACTAACTTGCCTACAGGACAGTCTAATGGATATAATTTGTCCACTGATGTTCACTCTCTCCAAATGACTCTAGCTTCTGTGAAAGTGACAAAAAAAGACAGCTAATAGACACATTTTATTTATTTATTGTGTGCATCCAATTCCTGTGTGTGTGTGTGTGTGTGTGTGTGTGTGTGTGTGTGTGTGTGTGTGTGTGTGTTGATATACACACACATTTCTGTTTTTCTTCTTGGCTGAGATGGTTTAGAGTAAACTATAGACCAATTCAATGAACACACATAGGACCTAGACCTTGTTTTCTAACACTGGTCTATAATAAAGGGGAAAAGCAGTCTTTGAAGAAACATATGGTCAAGCTGTGAAGAAAAATACAACCATGAAATTTTCAGGTAAATGGACAGAATGAAAGTAGGGAAGAATTTATACTGAGTGAAGTCATCTAGGAACAGAAAGAAAAATGTCCTGTTCTCTACTATGTGACTTTTATGTTTTCTTTTTTATGTTTAACACAGAGCACATGTGGAAGCCAGTAAACTAGGATCATAACATTTCGGGTTGACACTGTAAGGGATAAGGGATCATAAAATACAGGGGAAATTAAAGTGTAGAGTGGGAATACTACAAGCTGAAAGGTTCATGCATAGAGAGGATAGGACATGGGGAAAGGGAGTGTTGGTTAGAAGATTTAAATAAAATTAAAGGTACACAAAAAATCTGTATAGAAATCTACAATCTTCCAACCCCCCAAAAAATGTTTCAGGGGACGATAGAACACAGGTAACATAGATGAATAGGTGAAATACTTGAGATTAAAGGTTTAAGTTGCATGAAGAAATTAAGAAACAGTTTTGTAGGGATTGAGTTACACAAACGTAAGGATGCATGAATACGTTTTATGGGAATCTACTAGTCTGTAAATGAATTTTAGAAAGATTAATATCAAAAAGGAGATTTGAACAGACATACTCTGTATGAGATCTTATCCTAGAAGGAAGAGGTTATTAAATTAAAATTTTAGTGTCCGGTATGGGATGCCTTCTTTTTAGTTATTGGTAATGGAAGTCCAGTGCCATCCAAAACCACACAGGCTTCTTTCCACTGTTGTTAGTTTTTCACCATAAGTAGATGGTAACTATTGCTAAAGACACTACTCACTTCAGATGCTCAAAGGCATCTACATCAACATGACCAGGAAACTCTCCCTCCTGGCTAATCAAATAAATTCCTGAACATTCTTCCTAGGCTTCTGAAGGAAAAAAAAAAATCAACAGTCTTACCCAGCATTGGGTACTGTATGCTATAGTGCCATCTTACCTGGCAAATTTACCTACTAGTGTGATACTGGGATGATGGTTTTGGGAAACCAACTGCTTCTTGATTGGAAAGGAGGCCTTCTCCAAGTGAGGCAATTTAAATCTGTTACTGTAAACCTGACCAAAAGCCCATGGCTGTGGATATCATAGTCTCTTCTGGGGATCCTACTGTTGCTATTTTATTAAATGACGATGCTGCCAAGCTTCATTCTAACATTTGTGTTTATACCCATATATTTATTTTGTCCTCAACTTTGGTCAGAGAAGTGTTACTCACCTTTGGAAATATGACTGCAAGTGAGTTGTTCATGACCCAGTTCATGGCCACATGCCCTTGGGCATATGGGTATCCTTAACTGGATTTGGGTATATTAATAATAAGAAAAGGGAGAATGTGAATTTTGAAAGGAGAGAGTTGGGCAAAAACTTTAGAGAGAGGTAGAAGTTGGCAATGGAGGACAGATATTATTCGCACATCCTGTATGCATGTATGAAATTTTCAATTAAAAAATGAAAGAGATCAATATCCACACCTAATGCAGGTGCATTAGGTTTTTGTTATACATACGGGAATCTTTTCTAGTAGTTTCTATTCCATTAATGTAGTACGATATAGATGATAAACTTCGGTGGGTTAGCTCTCCCTGGAATTTGTTTCCTCTCCTATCCACCCTGATACTGTGTTTCTCACAGTATATACAATCACACATTTTATTTTCCTTTGTATCTTCTACTTACCTCATATTGATGACAATTACACCACAATGAAACCTACATATTATCATTTGCTATATACAATATAACCTTCATACATTTATCTTTAGTCTAATTTGCTCCTTGATATTAAAAAGTTAATTCTGTTTCTATCATCATACCATTGTATCCCAACAGAGCTTAGGGAACTAGTAAGCCCATAATTGTGTATAAGTTAATGCATCTGCTCACCAAGTGTACCTGCCCCATCTAGTAGAAGCCCTTCAAACAATGAATTAATAATTGATTTCAATAATGGATTATGTAGATTATGTGAGGGATCTGCTTTTGTCTCACCATTTATAAATGGCTGACTCAGCACAGAGCTTTTAGAGTTGCTCGCTTCATATTAAAATATACATTTGAAGTCCTATTCCTTACATAAAACTTGGTATTAAAATGTACATTGTTTTACTTTGTGAATAAGCATATAAACAATTTCTTCATTGATAACCCATTAAAATTAATAATATAGGCATACTTCTCTTGATATTATAGTGCACTGTCAGTTTTGAAAGAAGTCATAGATACTTAATCTCCATCTTCCCTAATAGAGAGCTTTGAACTATTTAAGCAATAAACATGAAAAACAACATATCATATATTGTATTTCTCTTTTTAAGAGACTTAACCTGGTTTGCTGAAAACTATTGTTTTTAAAGCATTTCTTTAATTTTTATGGTCAAGGCTTTGAAGTAAACTCTATTCTAGATTATTATAACAATTCAAATTCCAGTTGTCATGCTAGTGGTGGTTTTGAGCAGGTAGGTATGTTTAATCGCTCTGGGCAGAAACAATGTATAAGTAGGAGATGCCTCAGCAAGATAAGCAGCATTTATAAATGAAACCACTTTCGTAAATGACCAGCTTTTATCTTTGCTGGCAAAGCAGCAGCCATAAATGACATGTCAGACATGACATCTAAATTTCTCATTTGAGTGTTTCCCATATTCTCTGGGGTACTGTTGTGTAACAGAGTCTTGTATTTCACTGAAGGAGACCTGCAGTGGGGGATGTCATTTACATTGATCTCATGGACATTGATCTTATAGACAAGTATCTTTTTTATGTCAGAAGTCTATTTCTATTTTAGCTATAACCATCTCTGCAGATTGGAAAGAGCCTTGGCTGCTAATCTCCAATGTTGAGGCCCACATAGATAGCACAGAACAGCTCTGAAAGCCTGAGGAGAATTCTTGACAGTGAACATTTATTGGTGATGTGTGCTTAATGAGGAAGTAAGAACTCTCCTGTAAATTGGATTCCAGTGTCTTCAGTCAATCAAGGAAAATCACAAAACTCATATTTCAAGATACGGGAAGTAAAGTATTACTCAGGCAGATGGACAATTTTGGTAGAGAGAAATAAATTATTGATGAGATTGTGATTCTGGGAAACTTCTGATCACCAAATGATTTGAGATTCTCTTTCCAAGTATGTATGTGTGTATATCTATGCAATGATACATACACACATATATGTATATTTTATATACATTTAGTATTCTTTTGTGTATAGTATCTCCCATGTAATTCATTTTAGTTCTCTATTTTTTCCATTTTAACCTTTTATTTAAATTCTGTAATCAACAACATTAAAATCAAAAAAAAAAATCAATCATGTATTAATTGTGAGACCTTGATAGAATTAAACTTCCTGAAATTTAATTTTCTGCCTCCTTTTTACATTTTTCCTTTTTTGTTTTGTTTGCTTTTTTCTTTCTTCAGTGTTGAAGGTAGAACTAAGATCACCAGCAGACTATGCATGAGCTCTACCCTTCAGTCACACCTTAGTCTTAATTTCCCTATATCTAATGACAGGAGTTTTAATTTAAGAAACTTATTAATTTGCCACCTTCTTAGGTCCTCCTCAGGAGAAGAGATAACTGATTTAAGGACTACATTCAGAGCAATTAGGTCGATAAGGATTGTAATTTTTTCTTCTTTTTTATTCTTAATGAGATAATAGATGTACATAAATTAAAAAATACTACTGACACCATGAGTTATGGAATATTAGTTGGCTTTCAAATTTTCCATTTTACAAACTCAAGATCTCCCTGCTATCTTTAGCATACTAGAATAAAGCATGTTTTAGAAGACATTCTTGAAAATTAAACAACTCAACATACAAGAAAATGTAAGCCATGATAATAATGCAGTAAACTGACAAGAAAAACAGTTTCACTACACTCCAAAACATACATTTTGCTGCTATCAGAAAATAACTGACATTGAGACATCTTGTTTGGACACTGGAAATGTTCATATTCATAAGGGGACATAGGTTACAGTCAGATTAGACAGAATCAGAAAGACACACTGAAGATCTGTGAGAACCAAAGGATATATGGCACAATCAATACTTTTAAAAACAACCTTCAAAATGGAGGTTACCATTCAGGACGCATACACAAGGCTACTTTGAAGACTGAAAATTCTATAGAGGAGAATAAATAGAATATGGATCAAGCCAGTCTAACCAAGCTGCAAAACAATTCAAAGAGAGGTTAAACTCAAATGGAATACTGGAGTTGCTGGTATTGCTTCTTTCACTATTGGTGTGAAGGGATAGTTCTTGTTTTCTGTTTTTTGGTTTTTTGAGACAGTGTTTCTCTGTGGCTTTGGAGTCTATCCTGGCACTCACTCTGGAGACCAGGCTGGTCTCGAACTCACAGAGATCCACCTGCCTCTGCCTCCCGAGTGCTGGGATTAAAGGCATGTGCCACCAACGCCCGGCGATAGTTGTTGTTTTGAGGTATTTATTGGCAATTAATCGAGGATATGACACATCTTAGGAAAGTACTCTGTCACTGGGCTATATCCCCATCCAATACATATACGCTATATACATAAAATACACACACACACACACACACACACACACTCCTGAGTATTTCAGATTTTGGATCTTCCTGTTCCACCCTCAAAAGTATTGGGTTTAAAGATGTTCACAACCATATGGGGCTACATGTGTTGCTCATACTACATCATTAATTAGTCATTTGATAAAGGTTACCTCTGAAAGAAAGCATAAATTTGGGCCGTTTTAAGCAGAATGCAGCTTATCATACTTTTATGAGTGTTAAGGTATTTCCTTTATATTACCTAAAGCTTTAAAAATAATTTCAAATTTTAGAAAGCATATTTGAAAGGCACACCACAGAAAGGAAGATGTTTGGTCTGACTTAAGAAAACAGGTTTGCAACATAATACACAGAATAGATTGTGTTTATCCATGATCATGAGCTTAACTTCAATAAATTCTGTAGCTTTAATTTAGAATACACACTCATCAGAGACTCTTATAAAATAGACATTTTATACATTTGATCTTACATATTGCCTTATATGAAATATACATATATACATATATATGCATGTATGTATATTTCAGAAATGTATGTTTGAATTTGAGGTTTTGTTTGGGTTTTTGGTGGGTGTCTTTGTCTTCTCTTCTAGAGTAATTTCATCTGATTAATAAAAGTGACAGCTTTTTATTATATATCTTCATGCATCTCGGATAAAATTTAGATTATGCAAATATGAAGTATGTAGTGAATGAAATCAATATTACTCATTAACATATTCAAAGGTCTCCAATAAATACTGGATATAACTGTTTTTGAGACTTAGGCATAACCATCTAGGTTTATATCCAAGAACAACTGCACAAACTTGCTTTTGTGCTGGCATAACTGTTTCTCTGTCTGTTAACTAATTTTTCTCCAAACTCACTCCTTAAAAACTAATTCCTAGCAACCAATCATCTGTAGAAGATAAGCTTCCAAAGAGCTTTTAATATAAGTTCCTAGTATAAATGATACTTTATAAATTCTTTGGTATCATTCCTGCTACTTAATAGGAAACTGGATTCTAAGGGAGGCATGCCTCAACACAACTCATCAAAAGGTCTCCTACATTCTTCCACCACAGTTTTTTTGTGATTAGCATACATGTGATAGTGTGGAGCTCCTTCATTTACTTGAAGTTAGCCAACAGCCATTCATTTGGCACTTACTGAACAGGGGAAGCTGTAAACTTCATTAAAACACCCACACTCAATGATGTTAGACAAAAATTGTTTCTACTGACTCTAAAATAGCTTAATTTGGACACCAAAAATGTCCTCATCCTTAAGATAATCCAGGGCAAAGACCTGAGTAAACAAAGGAGCATTGCACTAAAGATTTATCAGACTGGAGGACAAGGTATTTGAACCTCTAGCTCAGTGGAAAGACACAAATGACTATAAAGTTGGTTGTTTACCTTGCTGAGTGGGTAAAATTCATATTAACTCAGTTGTCCTTAAAGATTGTTATACTGTGACTCCCTAGAACCTCAGTGATTTTAAAGCTTTCTCAGTTTATGCCAAGTTTATAAAAACATTATCTATTATTATCTGTGTTTTAGTCACTGTTCTATTTTTGTAAAGAGACATCATGATCATGACAAATCTTACAAAGTAAAGCATTTAATTGGGGACATGGACACAGTTTCAGAGGCTTAGTCCATTATCATCATGGCAGTTAGCATCACAGGAGGAATAACATGCATATCACTGGAGAATTACTTGAGACTTCTGCATCCTGACACTGACCCTTTCTTTTGAAAGAGAGAAACAGTGGGCCAGATGTGAGCATTTGAAAACCTCAAAGCCAACACCCAGTGATCCACTTCCTCCAATAAGGCCAAACCTTCTAATCCTTCTAATCCTATCAAAGAGCATTCAAACCTATGAGTCTATAGGGGCCATTATCATTCAAACCATTACAATTAGTATTAGTTATTGTCATTCGGACACTGTGATATAAAGCATAAACACCATAGTTGGTGTTTACAATCCTTACCAGTATTCCATTGAACCTGAGAGACTGAGCTGAGAGCAAAGTTTTTAAATGTTCTAAGGCCCATCCAAGATGCCTTGATTCTGTACTCTAACTCCATATAAGTTATTTCTAATGGATAGTCTGTGCCTTTATTATTTTATTACTCCCTTTGACATTCTTTATATCTCCATGAAATTTGAAAAAAAAAATGCTTTCAATGCAATTGGAAGGTGTTCTAAGCAGGATCCATCATTCTTATTATAATCACAGGTGCCTAGTGTCATGGGCACTGGTGAGATTTGAAAGTATTTAATGTATTCCTGAAAATGTGTGTGTATGGATGTGTTGGGCTTTTTTTTTTATGCGTGCATGTGTTTGTTTGTGTTAATGTGTCGATTGCTGTGATAAAACAGCAGGACCTAAAGCAATGCAGGGAAGAAAAGGTTTATTTCATGTTACACTCCCAAACCACAGTTTATCACTGAGGAAGTCAGGGCAGGAACTCAAATGGGTAAGAAAGTGAAGGTTGGAGCTAATACAGATCCATGGAGGAGTGCTGCTTACCAGCTTGATCATTCTGGTTTTCTCAGGCTTCCCTCTCTCTCTCTCTCTCTCTCTCTCTCTCTCTCTCTCTCTCTCTCTCTCTCCCTCTCTCTTTCTCTCTCCCAACCTCTTCCTTTCTCTCTCTGTCCCTCCCTCCCTCCCTCCTTCCCTCCCTCCCTCCCTTACTTACTTCCATACATTCTTCCTTCCTTTGTTTTTTCAAGGAGACAGGGTTTCTCTATGCAGCTTTGAAGTCTGTCCTGGATCTTGCACTGTAAACTAGGCTGGCCTTGAACTCACAGAGATCTTCCCGTCTCTGCCTCCTGAGTACTGGGATCAAAGGCATGCCCCATCACTGGCAGGTTGTTCATTCTGCTTTCTTACAGCACCAAGTATCACCATCCCAGGGGTGGCACAACATGCAGTTGTACCTTCCAGAATCATTTCTAATAAAGAAAATACATTATAGACTTGAATAGATATGTAAACCTGACCTGAGCTCATGGGAGCACATGGAATCTGGACCAATATTGAGGGAACCATAGGTGTCTGACCTAGGACCACTGCATGTGAGATCAGCAGGAATGAATAATTTTGTGTTAATATTCAAATTTAATAAATAACTGTAGGAAGGTCTTCCAGTTGGTTTTTTTTTCTTTTGATATTTTAAAATGCTACTAAGAATGTAACCCAGGGCCATGCCAATGGTAAGAATGTACTCCTTTGATGAACTGCCTCCCAAGCCACCCACTATTTATTTCTTTTTCTTTCTTTTTTCTTATTACTTAAATTTTACATGTATGGATATTTTACCTGAGAGTTCATCGGTGCACTATACACATGCAGAAGTCACAGAGTCGAAAAGAGGGTGTCAGATACCCTCTCTGGAACTGGAACTAGAGATGAATTTGAGCCACCATAGAGTTTCTCTTAATTGAATCTAAGTTTCCTTGATAAGCTTTGAGTGTGCTTAACCACTGAGTCTCTTCTAGGTAACTCACTTCACTGTTTCCTAGAAAACAATTAAATTGATCTTCTGATGACTAGTCTTATCTTATGTACAGATCATATATGAAGTTTGTATTTGTGTTACATTTGTTGGTGAAACTGAGTATCATGTAGTAGTGTTTCATTGTCAGTGCTTTTGATATCAGAAAAGTAGGTATGAGGTTCCTTCAGAAAGTTAAAAGAAATATGTTAAGCCATCACAATTGTTTCATGGCATTGCTGATTAATCTTTTTGGAAACAGTGCTGCTTACAGAAATGAGACTTCCTTCGAGAAAGTGTGAATTCCACCCCAGGCCAGGAAAAGACACAGTAAGGTGATATACTACTTTGAGGCTGTCTCCTTCACCTTCTCTCTTACTGTCTTAATAGAGGCAACCTAGTTCAGGAACACTAAGAGGGGAAGGGATTAGCCAATACATCACAAAGATTCTCTGTTTTGTACTTATAACCTGCAGAGGGGAAAGGACAGAGTAAGAAAATTACTTATGGGAAGCATAAATAAAACCATTAGGCTTTGACTTAGGAAGAATTAAAATGCAATCATTGCTAACAGATAATTATAGTACCATTAAGGTAATGAGTTAATTATTGTATTAATTGGCAGGTTAATGGAACTCCAATATGGATTTTAAAGTCTGCATTTAAATAACAGGGAAATATATTACCTTAAGAATGTTCTCCAGATACAATATCTATACGGAAACAGCTTGTTTCTGCCGAAAGAATTTCTGATTAAATATTAACTGCCCTGAAACTCACACCTTGGAAGTACATAATTGAAAAATGTGGGAGACCTAAAAAAAATATTGGTTTTTTTAATGTGAGCACATGATGTGGGGTGAAATATCAGATATGCTTCAAATTGGTATGACTTATGTGAAGAAATAGTGTATTATGTTGTCACCTTCATTGAAATATTTTCACATTATGCATTTTTTATTTTGAACATGGCATCAGTCTTTCTAATATTGATAGCGTTTTCTCTCCTCTTTCAAGTTTGTTTCAAAGACTGAACCAAGAATAAATAATGCTGAAAGAATTCTCTGTTGAAAGTTATTATAATTAGTATAAAAAACACAAACCTGATTATTTTAGACCCTAAATTCTGAGGTGGCCACCAACTTAGGAAACTTATAGAAGCCCCTTATTTTTTTTTTCATTTGTCTCCTCATCTACAAATTAGTATGCTAACAGAGCCATCATCACAGTTACAACTGTTCTAGGTATTAGATTCCTCAGGAAGAGGAATGTGTTTTATAAAGGGATAGATAGCATATAGATAGATGATTGGTGGGTTATAGATAGATATATAGATGGATAGATACATGATAGGTAGGTAGATAGAAAGACAGATGGGCAGACAGACAGATAGATAGATGATAGTGATAAGAGAATAAAGTTGGTTGTTAATATAGAATCATGAACATACATTTAAAATGCTGATTTTAATAGGAAGAACTTCTTAATGAGAAAGAAAAATATTCTATCACTTACAAATTCTATATCCAGGTCTTAGAACAGAATATTCCAAGTATTTGCTGAGAGGTATGCTTGGCAACATGAATCTTTGAATATCACATTTGGTCTTTGCTTCTGGATTTTACAACAGATGTTTTGAAACTCAAAGAAAGGAGATTCTCTTATTCACAATACCCCCATTTAAAATATGCTGACCAGATAAATCTCGATAGGTTCCTACATAGATTCAAAATATTGACTATTTGCCTCCAAATAAAATCCATCAAGTAATTTCAAGTTTGAGAATTTGTGCTCTATCATACCTTTGAACCTCTAGAAAAGTAGAGAAGTTGAATAGGAACAAACAATGATGAGGCATGGTATAGGAAATTATTTCTATACAATGGAACTCCTTCAAACAGTAGTTAAAAGGGTTAAGAGAGTGCATGTGTTGATGAATGTACCACATGACATGCAGTACAGCCCGATCTCACAGGTTGAGAAACTTCAGTGCTCAGCAGCCTTTTATATTGTTGGACTACACTATCTACCTGACTCCTCCAATAAGCATGGAAAGATAAGTGAGGTACATTAAAAACAAAGTTATATCAGGAGGGAAGGAAACATAGGAAGTCCCAAGTCACAGAACTTTGGTATATGTATTGGAGGTCTAAGATTTGTGACTGGCCTCAGAAGTGAAGGAGGTTTGTATGGAGCTGAGCTCTTAACCAGTATGACTGCTCCCAGGTTTTATTGTCAGAAAATTCGCTGAATTTTTGGATACCAGCTGGTGTTGGAAAATTTTCATGATATATTTTCTTTCATGAATTTTTTTGTTTGCCTGTTTTAAGATAATCTAACCATGCTGATTCACAGGTAGGCTTTGAACTCACAGTTATCCTCCTACTTCAGCTTTCTAAGAACTATGGATACTGGTGTATTTTGGATGAAAAACTTATAATAGTAGTACCACTCAACCTACATTTTTTGAAACCATAACCTTTGTGTGGTTCATATGATACTGAAAGCTGAGCCCCTTAAGATATATTTGGGGAAATATTCCTTCAGTATAAAAGCCTGGAGATCTGGCTAATTCTTTTTCTACCACATTATATTATACAAAGAATCTATGGACTACAAATCAAGAAGTATGTTCTCAACATCACTACTACATCTGCCAGAATCTTGGACTTGGATATCCCAGGTTCTAGAACTCTGAGAACTACATTTGTTCTTTAAGCCATTGGGTATTGTTTCTCCCTTTGGGTCTTCATTGGATTCACTAGTTATGAAATGGCTAATCCTGAGTAGAGCATTTTCCTGAGTCCTACGTTATGTTACTGAATTATTAAAACTTAAGTTCGTTGTGGGAATCCCTGAATTTGTGACCCTGCTGAGCAATTAAACTTTAGAAGTAGTTTAAACATGAATTCTGAAGCTATTACCAAATTGTATGTCACTATTTTCAATTGATTCGGTGTTGTTAGTGATTTTAGATGACATTTTAAGCTCAGAACTCCACAATTAGCCTTTTATTAATCATGCTAAATTGAGATTAAAGATAACAATTGATTCTCAGTTTAAAGAATCTTAAAATATGTCACTGTCCCACTGTTGCTTCTTTTTTCTTAGGATACCACTGTGCCTTAGACATATTAATAGCTTCTCAAAGCTTGTCTTGATTAGTGACTTTTTCTCCAGTTTTACAAAGGTAAAATTAGAGAAAATGAGAATCTACTCTAATATTCATACTTACAACATAAGATAACTAGCTGCAGAGGCCTCAAGAAATGCACAGGATGAAGATAAGGATAGAAATAATGTTTTTATCTGAAGCCACAGAACAAAGTCTTTCACTGAAGTACTGTGCATCGTTCTTCCTATAACTTGGCACGGTTGCAAGACTGAACATACCTGTTTGCCTATCACTTGATTTCACCTCAATATCCTACCAGTTCGTATACACAGAAGTGAGATTGACAATAAAGAAGGATAAAACCAGGAGAACTGACAGAAACAGACATGTCAGAAACAGGCATTAAACACAAGAGTCTCTTCTTGTGTAAAATACTCAGAGCACATCTGGAAAACCAAGCATTCACATACTGTTGATTTGAGTAAATGTTTCTGTCTCCACTGGTAGAGTGAATCCCTCCCCGGGCCTTTCCTGCATTTCTTATTTTCATCAGGGGAGAAGGGAAAAGTGGACTGTTTGGATGTTATTTGAGAAATGTCTGGTATAAACTTTGGGCATTGTGTGTAAGGTATTATTTCAAGATCACTGCCCCTCTGCATTCTCTGATTTCTGAGTCGTATCACCAATTTCTTCAGCATTTGGGACACTCTGTGAATTCGCACACTGCATAAGTTCCTGAAAATGGGTACCACAAGGTTTGGTAATCTTTCTGGAAGTCAGACCCCAGGAAATAAATTGCAAAGTAATCTTCCTTACCGAACTCCGAAAACATCAGTCAAGCCTGTTTTCTCTCATTTTTCAGTACATCCAAGAAACGTAGGGAAGTAGGGTGGCCCAGAGAACCCTTTCTGACACAGACACTGAGAGAGAGACGCAAAGATAATGGTTTCTGTCACAGAGCAGAACAGCCTGAGATGGCTTTTCCGCAGGAGTTATAAAAGTGAGGCCAACGCTCTGTGTGAGGTCGGCTGCTGCCTCTGTCAGAGAGACACAGAGAAGCTCATGAATACTGTTTCCGGCAGCCTGTGCAGCTGCCCACTCCACAGAGAGAAGATGCCATACGAGTCTTCAGTGAACTCATAGGGAAGAACAAACTACATACACATCCTTGTGCATGCCGGTCGTCTACCTCCAAGTGACCCTTCCAAGTTCCCACAGTCAACATAACCCAAGAAGTCCCTTTGCTTGGTCTGTTTTTGTTTTTCTGTTTAGGTCACTGACTGCTTTTAGTTGCTTTTCATTTCTTCTGCCTAGCTCTGCTGCATGTTTATTAACTGATCCAAATACCTTTTTGGAATGTAGTACGTTATTTCCAATTTATCATCTAAAAAGAATAGTAATCTCTGATCTAATAATGCCAAACATGAGGCCCAGCTTTCTCACAATGACTTCCTCTAACACTGGACTCTTTTAGGTTTACAGAACCTGTGACCTCTCAAATCCACCTTTTATTTCTGCCTTTTCACTTTTTCATTAGATTTGGCAAATTAGCCTGAATTTTAATGTTAGACCCCTGGCTTACCTCCTAGAATACTATTATTTACTTAAGACTGGTAAGCATCTGGCTTTATCAACAGATCAACAACAAAGGATGTATTAGGATTGGAGATCTTATGACTTCACTCTTCTGCTTCTAAATTTTCTAAAACATTTTGCAGGTTGACATAGCAATCTTGCCTTTTACCAACCACTTCAGATGTCATTGATGAGAAACAATAACTTTGAATAATTTGAATTTTGGGCTGGATAGTTTTATGTCAAGTTGGCACAAGCTAGGTTCATCTGAAAGAAGGGAATCTCAACTGAGACAATGCATACACAAGATCAGGCTTTAGACAAGGCTGTTGGGCATTTTCTTACTTTGTGATTGATCTAAGAAAGCCCTAGGCTGGTGGCCCTGGATGTTATAAGAAAACAGGATGAACAAGCCCTTATGTTCAAGCCACTAAAGCAGCACATGTCCAGGGCATAAACATCAACTCCTGAGTCTAGGTTCCTACCCTGACTTCTCTCCATGATTAGATGTTAGCTGAAGTGTAAGGTGAAACTTCCCCCCACCCAACTTGCTTTTGATCATAGTCTTCTTTCACACAATAAAAACTCCAAGACAAAAAAAAATGTCCTAGGATTGTACAGTAGTGCTATGACAGACATGACCTTGTGATTTTTGGAGGACTGTATAAGGAATTAGAAACTTTGGGCTGCAAAAGGCATTGAATGCTTAGAGTTCATTGTGCTGTTCTTTGAGATCTTGGAAGATAAGAATACTCAGAGACCTAGGATGGCAATTAAGGTAGTCATCAATCTCATTATAGGGGAAGGGCACCAAAGGCAGCCTCTCCACTACTGCTGAGATTCTTACTTGGGGTAATACTTACGGGCCTCTGAACATTTCCCTAGTGCCATCCTAGAACCTTCATCCAGTAGCTCATCAAAGCAGAAGCAGGCACTCACAGTTAACCACTGAGCCATACTCCCAGAATCCAGTTGTAAAGAGGGAGGAAGGATGAGCAAATGAGCCAAGATCTTGCTGGAGAAGCCCACAGAAATAGTTGACCTTACCTAGTAAGGGCATGGGGACCCTAGTTGTTAAGCCAGGCAACCAGCATTGTACTGAACCAGGTAGGAGGCCTTGGCAGTCTATGGGACCTCTAACAGTGGACCCAGTGTTTATCCTGCACAAATGGACTTTTGGATCCCATTTCCTATGGAGGGATACTGTTACAGCCCACATACATGAAAGAGGGCCTAGGCCTTACCTAAATTATGAGACAGAATTTGATGATCCCAGTGGAAGGCCTCACTATCCTTGGGGAGTTGGTAAGGAATGGGTTGGGGGTCTGTGGGGGCCATGGGAGGATGGGAGGGCAAGGGAATGGGGGATTGATATGTAAAATAAGATTGTTTCTAAAATAAAAAGAATAGATTATTATAAGGAAAAAAAGAATACTGAGAGAAATTCAGATGATGGAAGCCTGTCTTTTTGAAGATTGAGAACAAAGTCACTTTATCAGGACCACTGCTATTTTGATCTAAGTATCCATGATGTCTAGTCAGCTAAGGCTTAAAGACTCAGTCATTATTAACAAGATACTAGAATATCTGAAGTTAAACCTTTGCTTTATTGGGTCAATTGAGGATAGTTAGCTAGAGCTTGAAGAAGTCATCTGTGATTAAGAAGATATCAGTATCATTGAGGTGAAATTTTCTAGAAAGTTTTCCCTTGGGATAAACACATGAAGCTCTGTTACAGAGGCCCAGAATGCTGTATATCTTGCCACGAGCAAAGCATGTAAGAGTCACCCATGTTTTTCTGATTTTGAAGGCATGGATAGGCTTGGAGAGCAGGTGAGGTTTGGCAATGTGTGGCTAGGGTCCCTCAAGAGAACTTAGGAAAGGCTGTTAGTGGATGTAAAGCCTAATCATAGCAGAAGATCCCATCAATTTGGAGTTGCATTGCAAGACCACTCAAACTGCATTAGACATTTAATGGAGTCAACCTGAGTCTAGGAGACACATTGTGTGAAGTAAAGAATGTAGATCCACAGTTGCTAGTCAAGCCCTGACTTGTGGAATTGTGGAATTCAGAAAATCACAAGTGAATCCCATACATTGGTTTTGCTTTGTTCAAATTGTGACAGTGCTTCTTCTTAACTCTTAAAGTATTTAATTGATTTTTTTTATTATTTTCTAAGAGCCCACAGTTGAGATATTTTGAACTTTTAAAAACATTTTGGAGTTTTAGAGAGTTTCAAATTTTAAAAAGACTGGATTTTTAAGTGTTTGAAATTTTGTAAACTGCATACCGTAGTTAGGGTTTTTATTGCTATGTGGAGACAATACGACAATGGAAACTCTTTTAAAGGAAGAATTTGATTGGAGTTGGCTTACAGTTCAGAGGTTTAGTCCATTACCATCATGACAGGAAGAATGGTGGTGTGTAGGCAGACATGGTTCTGTAGAAGTAGCTGAGAGTTCTACATCCAGATCTTCAGGAAGCAAGAAGAGACCATGACACTGGCCCTGGCTTGAATATTTGAAATCTCCAAGCCCACCCGCAGTGACCCAGTGACATACTTCCTCCAAGGCCATACCTCCTAATAATGTCACTCCCTATGAGCATGTGAGAACACTTTTCATTCAAACTACCACATTGTAGTGTATATGAAAGTTGGAACATTTTATATTGTGATGTTGATATAAATGTGTGATTTGGGATACATTAACAAGAAAGGAAAAGTTAACACTGATATGTTGGTATGTCAACTTGATAAGGAGTCAATTGTACTCACTTGTTTTATGTCAACTTGACACAAGTTGAAGCTATTGGAGAGAACAGAAGCTCAATTCAGAAATTCAGTAGGTGTTCAAGCCTATTGGGCATTTTCGTAGTTAGAAATTGATGTTGGAGGACATGTCCACTGGTTGCTGGTTCTGGATTCTATAAGAAATGAGGCAGAACATGTAAAGAGTAGCAAGCTAATAAATGGCACTCCTCCATATCTTCTACATCAGTTCCTGCCTCTAGATAGCTGCCCAGTTTGATTTGTTATGTTGGGCTGATTTAGGATATGCAAGTCAAACAAACCCTTTCCTCTCTAGTTTGATTTTGTTCACAGGTTTCATCACACCAATTGAAAAACTAGCTAAGAAATGTGAGGAGGACTAAATTGGTCCCTGAGGACCTTGGGATCCTGTCTCTGCTGAGATTGCTGGGCCATTCTGGCCCCCACAGAGTGCAGAGAGTTAAGAGGTGAGGTGATTCCTCTCCTAACTTGGGCCCAACTTCCGCCTGCCCACCCTGGC
This sequence comes from Cricetulus griseus, assembly GCF_003668045.3. Taxonomy (NCBI): domain Eukaryota; kingdom Metazoa; phylum Chordata; class Mammalia; order Rodentia; family Cricetidae; genus Cricetulus; species Cricetulus griseus. The sequence goes on from NC_048596.1 coordinate 176,067,357, forward strand.
AAATCCCGCCCCAGATCAGCAGGCTGACTGAATCAGTCCCTGAGGCCCCTGGGATCCTGACACTGCTGAGTTTGCTGGGCTATTCCGGCACCCACAGAGTGCAGAGAGTGCAGAGGGGAGCTGCTTCAGCCCTTGACTTGGGCCCAACTTCCATTTGCCCACCATGGCAAACCCTGCCCAGGGATCTTTGACAGGATGACTCGACCCCTGAGGACCAAATAACCCAGAGTGCTGCTCTCACACACCAGGAGAGCAAGTGCCTTAGACCTCCCTGCACCCAACTTGAAACCCATCAGAGTATCAAAGTCAATTGCACACACCTGAAGAGAACACCAGACACACACACACCAGGAAAGGAAGTGACACCAACTATATCCACTAGAAGAGAAAAGGGAAGACAAAAATATAAGAACACATCCAACAACAGGAAAACAAATATGACACCACCAGAGTCTAGGGACTCTACACCAGCAAGACATGAACATCCCAACACAGAAGAAGCAGAAGAGAGCAACTTTAAAAACAACTTCCTGGAGATGATAGAGTACCTCAAAGAGGAAATCAAAAAAATCCTTCAGAGAAATGGAAGAAAAGACAAACCAAAAGATGCATGAAATCAAGGAAAGCCAAAACAGCCAAGAAAATACAATTAAACACCTGAAGGAAACAGTTCAATAACTGAAAACTGAATTAGAGACAATAAAGAAAACACAAACTGAGGGAATGCTGGAAGTGGAAAAGCTTAGTAAACAATCAGGAACCACAGATGCAAGCATAACCAATAGAATACAAGAGATGGAAGACAGAATCTCAGATGCTGAAGACAAACTAGAGGAAATAAACTAGTCAAGCAAAGAAAATCTCAAGTCTAACAAATCCATGACACACAATATTCAGGAAATTTGGGACACCGTGAAAAGCCCAAACCTAAGGATAATAGGTATAGAAGAAGGAGAAGTAACCCAACTCAAAGGTACAGAAAACATATTCAACAAAATCATAGAAGAAAACTTTCCCAACCTAAAGAAAGACATGCCAATGAAAATACAAGAAGCCTACAGAACACCAAATAGAGTGGACCACAAAAGAAAGTCCCCACATCACATAATAATTAAAACAACAAACGTACAGAATAAAGAAAAAACATTAAGAGCAGCAAGGGAAAAAGCCAAGTAACATATAAAGGCAAACCTATCAGAATTACACCAGACTTCTCCATGGAAACTCTGAAAGCTAGAAGGAACTGGATAGATATTCTACCAACTCTGAAAGAACATGGATGCCAGCCCAGACTACTATACCCAGCAAAGCTTTCAATCACTGTAAATGGAGAAAACAAGATATTCCAAGACAAAACCAGATTTAAATAATACGTAACCACTAATCCAGCCCTACAGAAAGTACTGGAAGGAAAACTCCAACCTAAGGAAATTAACTACACTCGCATAAACATAGCCAATAGATGATCCCACTCCACAAAAACACAAAATAAAAGGCAGGGTAAATCCACATACAATACCAGTACTAACAACAAACCAAAAACAAACAAGAATAAACACTAAATGGAACTTAATTTCCCTCAATATTAATGGTCTTAACTTGCCTATAAAAAGACACAGGCTAACAGATTGGATACAAAGGCAGAATCTATCTTTCTGCTGCATACAAGAAACACACCTCGAATTCAAAGACAGACATTACCTCAGAAATCCCAAAGGGTTGGGATAAGATATTCCAATCAAATGGACACAAGAAAGGAGCCGGGGTAGCTATCCTAGTATCTAACAAGATAAACTTCAAACTAAAATCAAACAAAAGAGATGAAGAAGGTCATTTCATATTCATCACAGGAAAAATACATCAGGAAGAAGTCTCAATTCTAAACATCTATGCCCCCAATACAAAGGCACCAACATTCGTAAAAGAAACATTATTAAAACTCAAATCACAAATAAGGCCTCACACAATTTTAGTGGGAGACTTCAACACCCCACTCTCACCCCTGGACAGGACCACCAGACAGAAACTTAACAAAGAGACAAAAAATCTAACAGAAGTTATGTTCCAATTGGGATTAACAGACATTTACAGAACTTTCTATCCAAACACAAAAGAATATACCATCTTTTTACCATCACATAAAACCATCTCAAAAATCGACCACATTCTCGGCAACATAGCAAACCTAAACAGGTACAAAAAAAAAAATTTGGAATAATCCCGTGTCTTATCAGACCACCATGCTTTAAAGATAGAAATCAAAAACAAATCAAAGTGTAAAAAACCTACCAACTCATGGAAATTGAACAACATGCATTTGCAACTTTCCTGGGTCAAGGAAGAAATAAAGAAAGAAATTAAGGACTTCCTAGAATTCAATGAAAATTTTGACACAACATACCCAAACTTATGGGACACTTTGAAAGCAGTACTAAGAGAAAAGTTCATAGCTCTAAATGCTCACATGAAGAAACTAGAGAATAGCCACACAGCTGACATCACAGCTGAAAGCTCTAGAAAAATTGGAAGCAAATTGACCACAGAGAAGCAGACACCAGGAAATAATCAAACTGAGGGTGGAAACCAATAAAGTTGAAACAAAGAAAACAATTCAAAGAAACAATATAACAAAGAGTTGGTTCTTTGAGAAAATCAACAAGATAGACAAACCATTATCCAAATTAACCAAAAGGCATAGAGACATCATGCAAATTAACAAAATCAGAAATGAAAAGGGGAACATAACAACGGACACTGAAGAAATCCAGAGAATTCAGGTCGTACTTTGAAAACCTGTACTCCACAAAATTGGAAAATTTAAAGGAAATGGACGAGTTTCTGGACAGTTATCACCAAAATTGAATCAAGAACAGATAAGCAACTTAAATAGACCTATGACCTCTAAGGAAATAGAAGCAGTCATCAAAAGTCTCCCAACCAAAAAAAGCCCAGAGCCAGATGGATTCACTGCAGAATTCTACCAGAAATTTAAAGAAGTGCTAATACCAATACTCCTCAAATTGTTCCACAAAATAGAAGCAGAAGGGACATTGCTAAACTCTTTTTACGAAGCTGCAATGACTTTGATACCCAAGCCACACAAAGACACAACTAAGAAAGAGAACTACAGACCAAATCCCTCATGAACATTGATGCAAAAATTCTCAGTAAAATCCTAGCAAATCGAATACAAGATCATGTCAGAGAAATCATCCACCATGATCAAGTAGGCTTCATCCCAGGGATGCAAGGATGGTTCAACATATGAAAATCCATCAATGTAATCCACGGTATAAACAGACTGAGAAAAAAAAAAACAAATGATCATCTCACTAGATGCCAAAAAAGCTTTTGACAAAATCCAACACCGCTTCATGATAAAGGTCTTGGAGAAATCAGGGATAACAGGAACATACCTCAACATAATAAAAGAAATATACAGCAAGTCAACAGAAACATTAAATTAAATAGAGAGAAATTCCATCCAATTCCTCTCAAATCAGGGACAAGACAAAGCTGTCTACTCTCTACATAACTCTTCAATATTGTCCTTGAAGTTCTAGCTAGAGCAATAAGACAACAAGAGGAGATCAAGGGAATACAAATCAGTAAGGAAGAAATCAAACTCTCACTATTTGCAGACGATATAAGTCTACATTAGTGAACCAAAAAACTCTACCAGGGAACTCCTACAGCTGACAAACACTTTCAGCAAGGTAGCAGGATACAAGATTAACTCAAAAAAATCTGTAGCCCTCCTATACATCGATGATACATTGGTGGAGAAAGAAATCAGAGAAACATCACACTTTACAATTGCCACAAACAACATAAAATACCTTGGGGTAATACTAACCAAAAATGTGAAAGACCTGTACCATAAGGATTTTGAGTCTCTAAAGAAAAAAATTAAAGAAGATACCAGAAAATGGAAAGATCTCCCATGCTCTTGGATAGGTAGGATCAACATAGTAAAAATGGAAATCTTGCCAAAAGCAATCTATAAATGCAATGTAATCCCCATCAAAACCCCAACACAATTCTTCACAGATCTTGAAAGAAGAATTCTCAACTTTATATGGAGAAACAAAAGACCCAGGATAGCCAAAACATCCCTATACAATAAAGGAACTTCTGGAGGCATCACCATCCCTGACTTCAAGCTCTATTACAGAACTATAGTGCTGAAAACAGCTTGGTATTGGCACAAAATACACTGGTAGACAAATGGAATAGAATTGAAAACCCTGATATTACCCCACACACCTATGAACACCTGATTTTTGACAAACAATCCAAATTTATACGATGGAACAAAGAGAACATCTTCAACAGATGGAACAAAGAGAACATCTTCAACAAATGGTGCTGGCATAACTGTTTGCAAACATGTAGAAGACTGCAGTTAGACTCAAGCCTATCGACTTGCACAAAACTTAAGTCAAAATAGAACAAAGGTCTCAACATAAATCCAGCTACACTGAACCTATTAGAAGACAAAGTGGGAAATACCCTTGAATTAATTTCTACAGGAGACCACTTCCTGAACATTAAGCCAGTAGCACAGACACTGAGGTCAACAATTGGTAAATGGGACCTCCTGAAACTGAGAAGCTTCTGTAAGGCAAAGGAGACAGTCAGCAAGACAAAATGGCAGCCCACAGACTGGGAAAAGATATTCACCAACCCCACATCTGACATAGGGCTGATCTCCAAAATATACAAACAACTCAAGAAGCTAGTCTCCAAAACACCAAACAACCCAATTAATAAGTGGGGTAAAGAACTAAACAGACAATTCTCAATAGAGGAATCTAAAATGGCTGAAAGACACATGAGAAAGTGTTCAACATGATTAGTAATCAGGGAAATCCAAATCAAAACAACTCTGAGATACCATCTTACTCCTGTCAGAATGGCTAAAATCAAAAACACCAATGACAGTTCATGTTGGAGAGGATGTGGAGAAAGGGGAACACTCCTCCACTGCTGGTGGGAGTGCCAACTTGTACAGCCACTTGGAAATCAATATGGTGACTCCTCAAGAAAATGGGAATGAGACTACCACAAGATCCAGCAATTCCACTCTTAGGCATATACCCAAAGATGAAGATTCATACAACAAGGACATCTGTTCAACCATATTCAAAGCAGCACTATTTGTAATAGCCAGAAATTGGAAGCAGCCTAGATGTCCCTCAACGGAAGAATGTATAGAGAAAATGTGGTACATTTACACATGGAGTACTACTCAGCCAGCAGAAAAAAAATAATGGAATCTTGAAATTTGCAGGAAAATGGATGTATCTAGAAGAAACCATTCTGAGCATTGCAACCCAATCGCAAAAAGACAAATATGGTATGTATTCACTCATATGTGGATTTTAGACATAGAGTAAGGATAACCAGCCTACAATCCACATTGCCAATGAAGGTCCCTAAGAGAGACATACATGGTCCCCTGGAGAAGGGGAGAGCCTCAAGATCTGCTGAGCAAACTGGGAGCACAGGAAGAGGGGGGAATGAGCTAGTAGAATGAGGAGAGAGGAAGAGTGATGCCGAAGACATGAGGGAGCAGAAAACAATGAGTCAGGGCAAGAATACACGATAACAAGAATGGAGATATAATAGATGGATACACTTTTGGTTTACAGAGAAATCAGACACTAGGGAAATGTCTGGAGATCTACAAAAATGACACCAGATAACTATCTCAGCAACGGAGGAGAGGCTGCCTCAAATGTCCTCCACTGACTATGAGATTGATGACAGACTAATATGCCCTCATCCATCACCTGGTGGAAGTAGAAGCAGACACCCATAACTAATCACCGATCTGAACTGGAACCCAGATGCAGATAGCTGGAATACCAGCATGGGACTGATTCAGACCCAATGAACATGAGTTTCTGTGAGGAAACCTCAGAAATCTACGGGACCTCCTGTGGAAGCCCAGTATTTATCCCTAGCATTAGGTGTGGACTTTGGGAGCCCAGTCCATATAGAGGAATACTCCCTGAGCCAAGACACACGGGGGTGGGCCTAGGCCCTACACAAAGTAAATGAAAGACTCTGATGACACCCTATGGAAGGCCTCACCATCCAGGGGGAGCAGAGAAGATATGTGACAGATATGGTTTTAGTGGGGGGGGGGAGCGGGTAGGTGAGGATGGGTGAAAGAAGGGAAATGGGATTGTCATGTAAAACAATCCTGTTCCTAATTCAAATAAAAAAAAAGTTGGAAAAAAGAAAAATATGAAAGCAAAATTCCTTCCTAAGGGAAAAAAAAAAAAGAAATTTGAGGAAATCTTGTTTAATCAGTGTTATGTCCTAAATATAATCATTCTTTACTACTCAAGCATCAGTTACTCTTTTTTAAGACATGAGAACATAAAAGAATGTAGGCCAATACCACAACCTTGGAAAATGCCTATAATCAATAAACAAAAGAAGAAACATATAAAATTATGCTGAACTAGCAAGTATAGTACTTATCATAGTAAATGCTTATTTCTACTTGTGAATGAAATGTGTATATTATATTACACACTAAGAAGATAGAAGAAAGATTAAAGGAGTTAGAGTGTGATAAAAATCAACAATCACTTTAATAAGAAATCTTCAATAACAATCTTATAAAGAAAATTTAGTATTTTTTAGCTCTTTCAAAATCTTAGTCAATAGGAGAATAAAACCTATTATCCTCCTCCTGCTTGTTATACATTAATGTAATGGTCATAAGCTCAGATATGTGAATATTTACTCACCAGGGAACAGCATTATTTGAGAAGGATTAGAACTATCAGAAGTTGTGGCCTTTGGAGAAAGTGTATCTCTGAGAGGACTTTGAGGTTTCATAGCCCATGTTACGCCTAGCTTCTCTCTCTTTCTGCATCCTGAAGATCATGATGTAGAATTTGCAGCCCCTTTTCTCGTATCCTGTCTGCTTGCATGCTGCCATGCTCCCCACCATGATGATAGTGGACTAACCTGTGAAACTGTCAGCAAGCTTTCTTTAATGAGACTTTCCTTGATCATGAAATCTCTTCACAGTAATGGAACAGTGACTAAGGCAGAAATAAATTATATAGAAGTGATTTTAATTATATTCCAAGAGAAATTTTATCTCTCATGGAAAATTTTGCTGAATAATGTTTGTAATGTCACTAGAAATAGTCAAAAATAAATAAGAATGTCTGTGCCTTTATATGGTTTACTTAAAAACAAGAATATGTTTAATACATTCCCATTAATATTTATGTCAAACTTAATCTATTGTAAAACAATAGTGTCTTTAAGAAACACAGAAAGTAATCATCTTGTTATAAAGCAATTTGAATAGATGAAATACTGAGAATTTATACATGTGTTATGATTCCATAATTGGAAAACAAGTATTGGAAGCTGTCTGATGCTAGGACTGGAACTTGCTGAGTAATCAAGTAAGATGCCACATTCAAGGCCAATTGCTCCCAAATAAATGTCTGTTGCTGATAAACAATAATAAATATATTTTTCCATAAAATTTATTTCTATTTGATGTTACATCACGTTGATAAAATCAGATTAATTGAAAACATTTCAAAATTAATAGGACCATAGTTGCAAGAGATGAATGGGTAGATAAATTTGGGAGAGGACACAGTCTCATGAGAACGAATGTGTGTGTGTAAGAAAGGGTAGGTTATGGGGATGAAACAAGAAAAGCATGAGCATTCCAAGACTCAAAATTTCAGGAAGGTCACTTATTGACTAAAAGCTGTATGTTAATTCAGTTAGTTTGTATAAATATAGACATGAGCTATCAATAAGAAGTGACTGGCCTTGTTCTCTCATGTCCAAATTTAAGATTCACCAGACCAAAAAGCTAACAGAATAACTGGAATTTAGATTTCACATGAATATTTTCTAATTATCACAAAAATAGATTGTGCCCTATGTTCTGTCCACCTGCTGTTATTAATGGTGTAAGATAGTGAAAGCAAAGAAATGACATCCCAATGTTACTGTGCGGAGCTAGATTATCTTTCATATGTTCTAAAAATGCTGCTTTCAACCTCAGACAGAAACACTTGTTAAGGATAGATGCCAAAACCCTTAACTGATCAAAGCTCTTCCAGTAAGTTATTGTTGAGTGTTCCACCAAAATGAGATGTCTAAAACATCCCTGCTGAGGGTGTAAAACACTGCAGAAGAGAAGGCGGAAAAGTTACAAGAATGGAAGACAGGAAGGATTCCTGTGAGATATTGCTTATTAAATACAACTTGGACATGGCAATCCTGAGCACACAGTGGTAGTGTCTACTTAAATAAGATCTATCTAAAATGGAGACATAAAAGCAGATGGGGGACTTGAGTGGGAGTTGGAATGTGATTAGCAGGTGTGGAAAGGTGCTGAGAAAGAACAATGACAGGTAATCATGATCACATAAAAGTCATGTGAATATATGACAAAAATATATATTTTAGATACTATGATGACTTGCGAGGTAAAAGGTTTTCAAGCCTGGAAAGTTATTCAATATGAGATACATGGGGGGAAATGGGAGTTATGAGAGTTTTTGGGGGGTGCATCTAGTCTGTTATATAGAATGATCAACAATAGACCTGAAACAAGATGGTTGGAGATGGCAAACCCAAAATTGTCCTCTGATATATGGCCTGACTCAAGAAGATCTACACATACACACACACACACACACACACACACACACACACACACACACACACGAGAGAGAGAGAGAGAGAGAGAGAGAGAGAGAGAGAGAGAGAGAGATCTTATGTGATCAAACTCTCAGACACAAAAATTTGTTTTACCATTTTGGCCATAACCTAGTCTTCTGAAAATTGTAATAATGTCTTATATATGAGTAAGTGTAAATAGTAATGGACTCCTCAGGTAAAGGAGAGTGAAACTGGACTTTTCTACCTTTTGTGCTTAGCCCAGAGACTTTCTGACTCAAAAATATTAATTTCCTGTATATTAAGAAGAAAGGATTTAGTGCCTATATTATACAAGACTTTTAGACAAAGATGTGTCTGAATTTTCATATTCCATGTTGCAGAATTGCTCACAATAGTTTATACTGACTTCCACTGAAAATATTATCAGGAGCAAAATCACATTGAGCAAGAGTTTGTTGAGTGAAAATGGGAGTTCAGGGTTTGGACATATTATATGTTATTATTATGGTTCATGGTATCTGACTAGGAGAACTCAGTTTTATTCTTCTTTTGTTTTGTGTTTTTTTGAGACAGGAAATTCTCCGTGTGACTTTGGAGTCTGTCCTGGCACTCAATCTGTAGACCAGGGTGGCCTTGAACTCAATTTGATCCACCCGCTTCTGCATTCCAAGTGCTGGAATTAAAGGTATGCACCACCACCATCTACCCCGCAGTTTTATTCTTTTATATAAAAGTTATCTTGAAATGAGACTGAAATTTGTTTGCTACTTTGTTTAAGTCAGTGGCCATCCCTATGGGAAATTTGAAAGGAGCTGCCAGACTTGGCACCTTTGATTTTTCTTTTTTATGTTCTTTCCTTGAGCAATACTTCTCTGATTAATACGGTGTTTATATAAAAGTGAATGTTATATCTTATATTAACCTTAAAAGAGAAATGCTATGTAAGTCTTGCTTCACATGCTGTCTACACTAACTCTAAGGTTATAACCTTGAAAAATATAACTGACACACTTTATGTGAGAGTATCTTCATTGTGAAATATCTTTAATAATCCAAGCCTAACTTATTAGCTTATTTGGGGGAATTAGGAAAATAGCCACTGATACATCACCTTATGGATTAGTGAGCTCAGGGTTAGAGGTAAAAGAACTATCGAAAATCATACAACATACCCAGCTGCAGGATTGCAGATTTGAACACATGAGTAGTAAGACCCTTCTGCTTAACTACTATGCCACAGGGGAAGCTACTAGGGTACCAAAGACATCTTTCAATGTAGAGACTGGGTTCAATAGTGCTTCTCCTTCTAGATTCTTCCCACTGTATGTGACAATGTCCTGTGTTTTCATGTTCCCCAATGACAGCTATCCTATTCTTATTATTGGATTTGAGTGTATCCATGTTGAATGTTCTTATTTTGTACTATTCTTCTCTGCTGATATTTTGTTCTCACAGTTAGAAATAGTTTACTCTAATTTTAATGACAATAAATGATTTATTTTAAATATATTTGTTATTCTATTTTAGCTTGAAATAAACTCCATTTTTGGACAGGTTAACATGTATATTCAAACCCACAAAAATCCAGTGACTTGCCTGTCCCTTATTATTTCTTTTCTGTGGCCCTCATGTATGCGACTTGGATGAAAATTCTTTTATGCTGAGATAAATGTGTTTATAACCCATACACACAACTGTCATTCACTTTTAACTACTCAAGTTTAAAGCTTAATTTATCATTTACTAATCCATTCCAGATCTCCAAGGACACCACCAATTTTAGGCTCTCTCTTTGTATAATGTTTGGCTGTGGGTCTCTGGACCCAGTCAGATACAAATGGTGGAAGCATATATGATGCTCACCATAGGGGTCTACACTGGGTCCTCTGCATATATGTAATTGCCTTTAGCTTGGTGTTTTTATGTGACTCCTGGCAGTGGGAGTGAGTGTATCCCTGACTCTTTTGAATGTTCTTGGGTTTTTGTTTTTTGTTTTTTTTTTCTATTGGGTTGCCTTGTCTAGTGGTGATATGAGGGCTTTTGCATTTTCTTATAGTATCTGTTTCCTCATCTTTGATTGTGGTCTCTTGGAGGTCTGCTCTTTTCTGAAGTGGAAAAGATATGGAGTTGATCTGGGAAAGAGGCAACATGGGAAGAATCTGTGAGGGGGGGATGGAGAGAAACTGTGGTCAGAATGTATTGTATGAGAGGAGACTCTACTTGAAAAAACAGGAAAATTAACCATTGCCATTGATGGCAGCTATGGTGGCAATTTTTTTTTGGTAAACTCAGGATTTAAGAGGCACAGGCATGATAATAAAGAGTTTGAGGCCAGGCTGGGCTCACTGCATAACAAGACTCTGTCTCAAAACAATCATAATGACTCCCTCTGAATTGTGTCAGGAAAAATTCTTTCCAATTTTGAAGCATAAGTTCTATCTGACTTCTTTATTTGAAACAATTTTCTTTCTGATTTTTTTCTGCTTATCTTATAGTTGTCCATGACCTGGGTGCATTGTGATATTTTACAGGACATATTCTAGTTTACAAAAATATATCCCTTCGTACACCTGAAAAATTCCTGCCTGGATCCTAAGGCCAAGAAAGTCCATGATTATATCTTTGTCAACTTTCCAATGTGACAGATAACATTCAAATGATGATAGCTTCAACTGAGTTAATTAAAAATAAATAAGCTATGCTAGGTAGCTAGCTCAGTAGATAAGGCAATCTGATTATGAATCTGTAACTCCGCAAATAAAAGCTAGACATGATATAACTTGTCAATAACCCTAGTGCTAGTAGGGTTATTGGGAAGACAAATACTCATTGGCCAGCCACTTTAGCTAAAAAGATAAACTTCTGTTTCAGTGAAGAAAACTTATCTAAAAAATAAATCAGACAACAATAAAGAAAGATATCCTGCTGTAAAGTTCTGGTTTCTATAAGTACATGGATGTGAACATACATGTAAACATACATGCAAGTACCACAATCACCAAATAACTATATGAATAACCTAAGTAACTTTACATTTTTTGACAATTTCTCCCTCTTGTATCTTTTTACCATATTGCTATTATATATTGTCCTTCACTTAATTATCTACAAGAACAGACAAACCAGTCACACAAACAGTTGCAGGAACATAAATGAAATGGGTTGATTTTTTCCTCCTCACATATGTGACAAAATCTCATACATCTGCTGATCTATATCAACATGTGCATTATTGTAAATTTCTGTTCATTTTATAAGAAATTAGCATTATTTCTTAACTCATGAAAAATGGTCTCTTATGTCTGTAGTTGAGTATTAAATTTTTGGCATTTTCATCTTTAGAAATCCAGCCCATTCACAACCAGTCATTTGTTAAATTTGGAAACTGCTCATTTTCTTGGTGAGTTTCTCCCCTTCAGAGTGCATATACAATGCAAGTTGCTGCACCAGGAAGTTTAAAAATAAAACAAAACAAAACCCCAAACCATAACCTATGAAGAATTGAACTTGCATTCCAGGTAGCCAAGAAAATTCATTTGCCCTGTATCCCAGTTTCTGCAGTGACAGGGTATCTCACTGACCTCCCACTCCTTGCTCACCAGCATGGCCATTATGTATTAACCAATCATTTCCTGAATCCTCAGCAGACTTTCTCCTGATTTACAAAAGCACTACACAACCAGCCACTCAGCATGTCTCTACAGGGGGTTATCTATTTCAAGGAGTGAAAGAGATCAAGAAACTTCTATTAACAGAAATATTACCATCTATTTTAATGTGGCCCTGTCAAACAAGATGTCCTATGGCTATCTGAGATCTCAAAGGCATACACACATTTCAATGCTCTACAAACCAGCCTATTTCTTTAGTGACTAATTTTGTTAAACATATTTTGGGGCTGTTGCTAGTCCACACCAGTTATCAACTTGATGACATTTTGCAGACTACACATAAAAAACTTCTCCCTTCTGTATCACACTTCAGTGAGTACCCTTAATTATTCTGTCCTGCATTTGTATCAGTGAACTCTTATAAGTAAGATCCCCACCTTTTCTCAGCACATGCCATTTATATCATGTAAATATTTAGGAATTTCCCTAACATACATTGTACAACCAATTTTGGGAGTTACTATGAAATATTCTCTGTATATAGAATACAGAACTATGGGATCCTTATTATACATTTGAGTGAATATCGCTTTTCCCTCTCCAGAAACAACTATCTGAGCTATGTCATCTTTGTTTTTCATCATCTTATAAATTGATAAAAAGATTAAGCAACTTGTTTGCGCTCATGTATCTAATAAGCAACCATGCAGGACGTTCAGGCATCTCGCAAGTCCCATAACCAGCCCTCAGTAAGTTACAGAGAATGAGCCAAGGCAAAGCGATTTTGTATATAGATTGACAATTTTGAAGTATTTAGTTTTGTTTTTTATAGTTCCTTTAATCAGCAAATTGTCAAAATGAATAATTTGTTCCTCAGTTATGTCAGAACTTTGATAGGAATGAAAGAATTTATCTGAATGCTATATATTCCTCATACGTATGTCACTTTACTGCTCCTTTAATTTTTTCTTACTTAATTTTTAAAAAGTGTCATCGTGTTGAGAATTTCACATACACGTATCAGGTACTATAACAATATTAATTCATCAAAACCTACTTCTCCTAGCCTCCATCTTCTTCACAACTAGTTACACACCTACCTTCATGTCCTTAATTTTTTTGACCCAATGAATATAATCAGTATTCATTATCTTCATGTGCATAGACAGAGTTGCAAATTAGAGTACAAACAACATACAAATGACTACCGTACCACGGAAAAGAACAATACCACCCCCAGAAACTATGAACTGCTAAAATGAGAGTATTATATGCCATTCACTGGAACATTCATGATTCTTTGATTGTATTATCTATGGTTTAAAGATTTTATAAATATATGTAATGTACATACATGCATCCTCTTCATGAGTAGCCGGTTATGTCCATGGAACCAATGGGGAATGTAACAGACCCCAGTCCTCAGTAGGACCCCAGATCTTGGCACAAATGCGGGTGTCATGAAAATACAATTCCCTTGGAACCCAGCCTCTTGGCAGCAATGCTTGTCAAAATGAGAACAAAGACATAATCTATCAAAGTGTGCAGTTCTGGGAAAGTCCTTAAGTGTACTAATATTACTTATTTAGTTGATGTAGTTCTACTACTGGCAAATTGTTCTTGATACCAGAAGTGTGTCAATGCATGACACATTTTTGTGCTTAAAAGCTAACCCTGAGAAAGGCTCAGGTCCAAAACACCCAGTGCAATTCCAGGCCAGCTAATAAATGCTCTCTATTTTCTTAAACCCATGTCTGAGTTTAAGAGTGGATGTCTCTGGGGTATTCCTCATGACAAGAGCAACATGTGCTCTTAGTCATTGAGCTATCTGACTAGATTCAAGATTATTTTAATAACTAATTTTAATAACTTGAAATAGATTTTCTTGAAATCTATGTAAAATTCACTGTAATAAAAATGTTCTTATTTTTAAAAAGAGAGTAAATTGATTTATGCACAAAAAATAATTAAATGGAGGTGGAGCTGCAAATGCTATCCTTGAAAAATAGGGTGAAGCAACCACAAGCTAAACATGTTAGTAGTCAAGAGAAATTAAAGGAGGCAAGGGAAGATTTTCTTCTACAGTTTTAGTGAGGTTCTGTGAACTTCAGTTGCTGACTACTACTAGCTTTAGGACCAGTTATAGTAACATCAACAATGGTAACAGAATATGTGTGTGTTGTTTTTAATTACTTATTAATGAATGCAATCCCAATCAAAATACTGGCACAATTCTTCACAGATCTTCAAACAACAATACTCAACTTTTTATGGAGAAACAAAAGACCCAAGATAGCCAAAACAACCTTGTCAAATAAAGGAACTTCTGGAGGCATCACCATCTCTGACTTCAACCTCTGTTATAGAACTATACTCTTGAAAACAGCTTGGTATTGGCACAAAAATAGATAGGTAGACCAATGGAATCAAATTGAAAACACTGAAATTAACCCATATATCTATGAACACCTGATTTTTGACAAAAAAGCTAAAGCCATACAATGAAATAAAGAAAGAATCTTCAACAAATGGTGCTGGCATAACTGGAGGCTGGCACATAGAAAGCTGCAGATAGATCCATGTCTATCACCATGTATAAAATATAAGTACAAATGGATGAAAGACCTCAACATAAATCTAGCCAACTGAACCTCTTAGAAGAGAAAGTGGGAAGTACCCTTGAACAAATTGGTACAGGAGACAGCTACCAGACCCTGGAATGGACAATTAATAAATGAGACCTCCTGAAACTGAGAAGCATCTGTAATGCAAAGGACACAGTCAGCAAGACAAAATGGCAACCCACAGAATGGGAAAAGATATTCACCAACCGCATATCTGACAGAGGACTGATATCCAAAATTTACAAAGAACTCAAGAAGCTAGTTTTCAAAACACCAAGCAATCCAATTAAAAAGTGGGGTAGAGAGCTAAATAGAGAATTCATAATAGAGGAATCTAAAATGGCTGAAAGACACATGAGAAAGTGTTCAACATGCTTATCCATCAGGGAAATACAAATCAAAACAACTCTGAGAAACCATCTTGCACCTGTCAGAATGGCTAAAATCAAAAGCATCGATGACAGTTTATGCTTGAGAGGTTGTGGAGAAATGGGAGCACTCCTCCAATGTTGGTGGAGGTCCAACTCAAAAGTACAGCCACTTTGGAATCAGTATGGTGATTCCTTAGGAAAATGGGAATCAGTCTACCACAAGATTCAAAAATTCTACTCTTAGGCATATACCCAAAAGAAGCACATTCATATAACAAAGACATCTGTTCAACTATGTTCATAGCAGCAGGATTTGTAATAGCCAAAACCTGGAAGCAACCTAGATGCTCCTCACCTGAAGAATGGATAGAGAAAATGTGGTATATTTATACAATGGAGTACTACTCAGCAGAAAATAAAAAAATCGAATCTTGAAATTTGCAGACAAATGAATGAAACTAGAAGAAACCATCCTGAGCGAGGTAACCCAGTCACAGAAAACAAACATGTGTGCACTCACTCATATATGGATTTTATACATGAAGCTAACTATTACCAGCCTACAATCCACACCATCAGAGAAGCTAGGAAACAATGAGGACACTAAGAGAGACATGCATGCCCCCCCTCAGAGAATGGGAAAGGGACAAGATCTCCTGAACAACATCACTATTAATATGTGTCCCTACAGGGATTGATATTACAGATATTATGGCAGCCCATACATGAAAAAACAGGCACTAACAAAAATCAATTTATAGTAAGTTATGTAGAGAGATAAATGACTGTAATATCAAAATAAGTATTTTTTTAGGACCTAAGAAGTTTACAAGAATTGGCTTACGAATGGGAGATGCTGGGATGCTTTTGACATTGGTTTGCATTGTTAGACAAAGAAAGAGATGAAATCCAGAGCCTCTCTGCTCCTTGGTGACTGTTTCAAATCACTTCCTTCCTACTCATGTAGAAAGGCATAGGATTCAGGCAAGTGTTCTCTGCTGCGAGGGATTGTTTTTCATGAGAAAGAAATCAATGTTCAATGCAAGCAACACAAATGCTTCAGACATTTGTTGATTTGAGGTTACTTGGCCAAATATTAATCTTCATTTTCATTAAAGATTTGATGTTTGGCATTGGCATTGCCAATAAATCTAATGGATTAAATTATGTGGAAGAAATCACAAACTATTGATCGTCATTTCAAGGCTGAGATGGAAATTACTTATATCGAGATCTGAAAGACTGTACCAAAGTTGTTGGCTTTAGAGGGAGTTGCATAAGAAGAAAGGAAATATTCCTGTTATAGTACACACAATTTCCCTTATGGAGTAAGAAGACTACCTAGTTGCAATTCCTATTTCCACCCAAGTACCTGAGATTTAACTGGAATTTTCCCCTAAATGTAAATAAAAGTAAAATAAAGTAAAATAAATTGTGATAACGTATGCCACATGTTAATGCATAGAAACCCCTAGAAATTTTAAGTATATGTGTTCTATTCCAGACTGTTTTATCTTCTGAGTTGAATCTTATTAAAAATTCTACAAGATAAACCGATTAACTTCCTGGGGAGAGGACAGAAAGGAAACAGAGATGAGAAGTCAAAACCCCTCACTTTTATTGATGGACTCAGTCTGCATTCCCTACAACATGTTTGAACAATATCCATATTATCAAATGCTGTCCTGAGATTGTACTGGAAAGCACTTACTCCGCTTGCACTGGTTTCAGTGGTAATTCCTTCACCATCATCATTGTGTGAAAAACAATGACCATTAGAATAAAATGATTACTAAATGGATCCCAGAAGTTTGCCACTGAGTCAGTACAAAGGCTAAGAAGAACAGCCATGGTTCAGAATCCATTTTGCATCATCACATAATGTTCTGATTCACAGACTTATCACTAAACAACAGCTGCACAGCCAGAGGCAGAGTAACCCCCAGGAGTGACAAACACCTCAGTTAGTGACTGAGAATCTGGGCTTGCCCCAGGCTTGAACAAAATACTGGCTATAAAAGAAGGACTAGTGGACTGTTTCCTTGAATCCCCTGCAAAATGGTTGACTGATGATACATATATGGTCATGGCAAACTGTAGCAGATGCAGACTCTACTGGATATCCAACATTATCACCACATATGCACCTGTCCTTCTACAAATGAAGAGTTTGGGAGCAAGTAGCATTATCTGTTTCTTTCACAGCAATGATATTAAAGATAGCCCTTTTGTTGTAAACCATTCTACTTCAGAGTCTCCACTCCCTATTCTCCTCTCTCTCTAGTCAACCCTCCCTAGACACACACCCATGCAGTATGTCTGCTTAAAATGTAGATGCTGCCTTTCCTGCTATCCTAATTAACAGGTAACTCTGCTTAAATCTCCAGATGTTGGAGAATACCCTTCTCATCAGTTTTCTGCGTGTAATTATTCCAAATAGTTAGAATGAATTTTTCAAGGATTACATAATTCAAATTAATTATGAGTCATAGGGAATATGAGCATTTCTTATTTTTTCAGAGGTACAATTAAACAATGCTCGGAGACAGAGGAAAGAGTATATATGAAAATGAAAACCACAATCATATGTGTATAGGACCATTATTTGTATTGAACATTGCTATTGTAATTTACAGTTATTGATTGTACATTAGGATTTATAATTAATTCTAAGAAAGGACTCATAATTAGAATTATTTAAGATTAGTGTTTGTAACAACATCAAAAGTATTTATTTCAGGCTTTTATTATCTGGTGGGGTGTAGATAGGTTCTGTTTTCACTGTGCTTTTATTCTCTAGCAGGAAAATTCTTAAGCAGTCTCAATATTAGAAATTTTTACACAAATGAGAAAGTATGATACCTTCAAGCTAGCTGATGCACTTCTCTTGATGTATATATAACACTCAGATTGCTGGTAACACACTAAAAGGTGTTTATGTATGCCAGCAGCTGTTTCAATCCCCATGTACAGTATCAGTTTGCTGTATTCTCACAGGTGCCATCTGAATAGACAAATGAGAATGGAAGGGATGGAAGACTTGGGTTCCTATACAGCAAACATCAGAAATAGCTGAATAAGAGGACTCATTTTCCCCATTTACACACACACACACACACACATACACACTCACCAACATAGGTTTTAAAAGCAGTAAGTATCAATTACCAAATTATTAGACTAAAGTATATTAGTTTAAGGTATAGTTTCAAAGCCAAGAAACATTTAAAGTAAAATGAAAGAAATTAAAATAAAATGAGCAAAGGAGATAGAAAGAGCTATGACTTTAGACTAGTGGTTCTCATTCGGTGGGTTGTGATCTCTTTGTGGGTTAAATGATTCTTTCCCAGGGATCACATTTCAGACATCCTAAATAACTGGTATTTACATTACAATTCAAAATGGTAGCAAAATTACAGTTATGAAGTAGTGATGGTTGGCTGTCAGCACAACATAAGGAACTGTATTAAAGTGTCTCAGCATTCGGAAGGTTGAGAACCACCACTTAAGGGGCACAAGGCAGCGGAGAGGATCTCCAGGGTAGAGTTCCTGTCTCATCAATAAACACGTGGTCAGACTGACCTAATGTTCCATAAAGCCAAAAACAGATGACTGCTAAATATTCTCCAGTCAGGCTAGATACATGCTTTGGTTTCACTGTATATGTCTGTGTGAGAAGAAATGCACACTGTGTATTGATGATGCAAAAGACAGAATGGCAGATAAAAACTGCAATACATCACAAAGAGAAACATAAAGTTATTCTGGGACAGAATTGGTCATTTATTTTTCAGAATTACTCCATTCAGTGCATGTTTCCTAGTTAGTTCTAACATTTGAAATAAAATACACATCAAGTTAATTTAAAAAAGGATAATAGTACTGAGACAACCATTTAGCTATCAGGAAGCTAAGACCCAACTAGGGCATGGTGGTGTTCACCTCAGTTTCAGCCCTCTGAAGGTACATGCAGAAGGATCAGAATTTTAAGATCATTCTGGGCTACATAGGAAGTTTGAGGACATACTTGACTATATGGATCCCATCACAAAGAAACAAAAGGGAGGGTGCTGAGATGAGTCAGTAGCTAAGATCACAAACTGCTCTTGCAGAATACCCAAGTTTGTTTCTGATCACAGAATCAGGAGGATCTGATACATTTGCTCTCCAAAGGCTCAAGCACTCACATGCATATCCACCCTCACACCCAACACACATACACCACATATAAATAATTAAAATTAAACTAATTACTTTTAAATTGATAAGATGTGTAGGTGGAGTTGTCATGTGTTAAAATGCTCATTCTCAATCATCCGTTTTGCCCCATAAAACACCAACCATATAATGCTACTACCATTTAACAGTGGGACCTGAAATGAGGACACAAGCTGTACTCCAAAACTATGATTCATTTTCGGATTATCTCTAGTTAACTTATTTCTTTGGAATGAATTGTTCACAGCAGCTGCTTAATTAATGAGTCTAAAGACACAGGCATGAAGTATTTGGCCTTACAGCACTCCCTCTTCAATAGAAAATACATCTTGAACATTTGGTGTGCTTGATTAGCCTCCCCAGTTAGAAAAATCCTGTTTCCAGCCACATGTGGTGAGGTTTAAATACTTTTTCCATGCCCTTAGGGGTTTGATATACTTAATGACTAATTGTTTTTCTGAAAAAGGAAAGGGAATGTAATGTTTTTGCAGTAGGGTTACAGTTTAGGTTACAATTGCAAATCTAATTTGGAGACCTAAAGTAGAAGTCAGTTTTCTTTTAAATCCAGTGTGTTAATATTGTGATCAAGATTTCCCACACATTCAATGAGTAGAAAAATATATAGAATCATCTGCTGTGGTTTTTGTCCCCCAAACATTTGTCATGTCACTCATGAAATATCCCCAAGGGAAAACATCTATGAAAGTATCTGAAATTTCCTTATGTTAAGTACAAAAATGTTGAGTTTAGAGTAGGAATAGGTAGAAGGTTGAAATAGAGGCATCTACTACTAAGTTGACACTGGAAAGACATCCATTCACAACAGTGATATATAAGTAAGCACACTTTTTTCCTTTTAGGAAATTGTAATTTAACTTGCAAAAAAAAAAAAAGTAAAACTAGTCAATTATTCAAAGGCTGACCCACAGCTTGTGAACTTTCAAAATGGGAGATTTGACAAAAAGGAGACTTTGAGTATAACCCTGACCACAAAGGGTCTTGGCTCTCTAACAAATATTTTTCACAAAGTCTCTTTTTCACAATTATAATCATGTCTCACTTGGCATCCATACCATGTGACCTTTCATGGTTCTGCAATTAGCAAATGAAGATGTTCATAGTCTTTTCTCTAACCATTTCCCAGGAATAGATCCTCTGAAGCATGACAAATATGTTGGATACGATCTAAGGAGATTTTTCAAGTCTAAATAAAGAACAGTAGAACATGCACAGAGATCATTCTGAAATTTTCCACAAACATACACAGGACTGTAGAGATGGCACAGTGGTTAAGGGCACTAGCTGCTCTTGCAGAAAACCTAGGCTCAGTTTAGTACCCACATGGTGTTTGTAGCTCCAATTCTAGGAACCTCATGTCTTTTAGCCTCCACAGGAACCATGCATATACCTGGCACACAGACAACATGCACTTGGGTAAAGCAAGCTTACTCATTTACATAAAATATAATAAGTAAATCTAAAACTAATTTTAAGAAGTACAAAGATATGCTGACCCAGATTCATGTTGAGCAATAAATTCATGAATGAAAAGCACACAGGTGTTGTGGGCAGTCAAGGTTCTCTCTCATCACACCATTTACACATTTTAATGCCTTATTCAGAGCCAAAATTACTGGAAAGGATGCAATTGTGGATACTAATTAGAACTTTAGCTTGGAGATGGATAAAAAAGCAATGGTGTTAGAATACAAGCACTAGTAGGTTACAAGAACTTTTTAATAGCAGATCAAAAAGAAAAAAGAAACAGAATAAAATAAGATCAGAGGTCTTGAGGCAGTTACTAAGATAGATTTCTACTGTTTTAGAAATCTTATGAGAGAAGATAATCTCATGCTGTCTCTAAAGTTATTTATTGTAATTTGTAGTCACACACTGTCATTTATTTGTTTCTTTAAATAAACACACACACACATACATACACACACACACACACACACACACACACACACACACACACACATATATAGTTTTGCAACACAAATGGTAGCAACTAAAATAAATAATA
The DNA here is from genome assembly GCF_003668045.3 of Cricetulus griseus. Taxonomy (NCBI): domain Eukaryota; kingdom Metazoa; phylum Chordata; class Mammalia; order Rodentia; family Cricetidae; genus Cricetulus; species Cricetulus griseus. The sequence continues at coordinate 176,088,892 of NC_048596.1, forward strand.
ACATAAATACTAAGGGGAACAGTTAATGGAAGTTTAATTCAATCAGTAATTTGAATACTATGATGTTTAGTTTGTTTGCTGACTTGGTGTTATTTAAAATCACCTGTGTTATAAAAACTTGTGAGTCTCTCCCTCCTCCACACTATGTGTGTGTGCGGGGGTGGGGGGTGTATTGGTGTTCCCAGAAAAAATTAATGAAGACGACCCACCCTGAATGTAGATGCCATCATACCATGGGTTTGGGTCTATGACTGAATAAAAAAAGACAACATGAGATGAGTAACATTATGTGACACTCTATGCTTGCTTGACAGTAAATATAATGTGATCAGGTCACCTCAAGTGCCCAAATCATTCTTTCCTTGACATGATGGAGCAGATGCTCTAACAATAAGCAAAAATGAGCCCTGCCTTTCTTGATGTGTTTTTGTCAGGTGTTTTGTTACAGTCATAAAAAAGGAAACTAAAACATCTTATCCACTATTCCTTGTCAATAATACAGGCTTGTAAAACCATAGGAAAAAAAACAGCAAAAAATTGAAATAAACTCATTATGTAGAAATCTGTCTTATACTTGTATTCATTATGATGACTGTGGATACAAAGATATCTTCAAGGTTATTTGAATAGAAACCCCAATTCCTTATTACTAAATAATTGTCCTACTTTGAATGTGTACTAATTATGATCAGCACTGGGTAGTCAGCAGGGTGGTCCACATCTTTATCCTGGGAAAAGTGTTTCTGATTGAGCAGAATTTTTACTAACAACCTGCTTTACATATCTCTTCCCTCATCTTTCCTTCTTAGTGTAGTCATATTTGCTTTACTTTCCTCACTGAAACCAGTGTATCCTCAATGCTTTCTCCTCCCTAAGCCCTGACTTTATTACACACTGTCTGACTTGTTAAGCAAATTATAGTCCCACTTTGAAATAAGTGGAAGACTCCAGGCATCTTTGATGTCACACACTCAACTGAGAAAAAGGTTATGGTGGTCAGGGCATAAGAGCAGACACAAGAAATAACTGTCACTGTGTTAAAAATAACAAATATACTCATAGATTTTTGAATTCATCACAATAGGCTGAATAGTACTCCTGTCTCAGCCCACCCAACTCTTCTTTCTGATTTAGGTGTTACATCTTTGCTTCTGAGTTAAGACTACATGAGTCAAAATAAGCAAAAAATAGAAAAGCTGAAATTTCTAAAATGTCACACCAAGGAATTTTTTAAAAGTCTGGAAGTAATTTTTCTATGAAAAAGTTTATAAGCAGCTATCCATAATTAAGTAAATGGACCTAATATCTAGCACATTTTTGCCTATATTGGTAGAATTAATTTTTTATTTGAATTAGAAACAAGATTGTTTTACATGCCATTTCTGATTCCCTCTCCCTCCCCTCCTCTTCTTCCCCCTGCCCCTCCCACCCCAAAACTGACACCCTACCTATCCCATACCCTTTCTGCTCCCCAGGGATGGTTAGGCCTTCCATAGGGAGTTCTTCCAAGTCTGTCATATCCTTTGAGATAGGGCCTAGGCCCATCCTGTGTGTCTAGGCTCAGGGAGTATCCCTATATGTGGGATGGGCCCCAAAGTCTATTCTCATGCTATTGATAATTACTGATCTACTACAAGGGGCCCTATAGATTTCTGAGGCCTCCTCACAGACACCCATGCTTGTGGGATCTGGAGCAGTCCCATGCTGGTTTCTGAGCTATTAGTCTGGGGACCAAGAGCTCTCCCTTGTTCAGGTCAGCTGTTTCTGTGGGTTTCAGCAGCCTGGTCTGGACCCCTTTGCTCATCACTCTTCCTTCTCTGCAACTGGATTACAGATCAGTTCAGTGTTTAACTGTGGGTGTCTGCTTCTATTTCTGCCAGCTGCTAGATGTAGTCTAGCACATATTTTTAAAGAGTATGTGTATCAACTCAAATTCAGTTGCTAGAATGTGTATGTTTCACCTTTTGAAGGGATTAGAAACTAAAATTAAGAGGCTTTGGAACACAAATGTTAAATAGTAAAATAAATATGGCTTCCTTATAACAGACAGTCTGTTGTCATGAATCCCAAATTACAAGGGCTGGTGTCCTAACTAATTTAATATAATCTTGACTGACAATAGTGTCATCTGAAAAGAGGGAATCTCTACTGATGGATGGTATCCATAAGATGTAGGTGTAGGACATTTTCTTATTTAGAGATTGATGACAGAGGTACTCTTCCATTATGGGTTGTACCACCCTTGGGATGGTAGTTCAGGGGTATAAGAAAAGAGATTGAAACAGCCATGAGGAGCAATCCAGTAAGCAGTACCCTTCCTTGGCCTCTACATCAGCCCCTGACTCCCATTTCTGGTTCTGTTTGAGTTACAATCCTGGTTCCTTCAATGATAGACTACAATGTGGAAGTGTACTCCATATAAACCCATTAATCCCCATGTTTCTTTTGGTCATGGTGTTTCATCATAGCAATAGATAAATGTAACATTTGGTTACCATAGCTCCTGAGCTCAAACAAGTTCTGGTTCTGTCATTATGAGGATTTGCAGGTCATCACTGTTTAAGTAGATTTCTCTAGTTCTGTTTTGCCTTCACTCTTACAGCTTAGAGTAGTTTTCAATCTTGAAACTGAATCCAGAAGATTTCAATTATCATAAAGTGACACAAATTAGGACATTGTAATGGGGAAGTTTCAGGATTTTAAGTAAATATTTTTCCATGTTCTGTTGAGCTGTAGTCATGACACCTTTTCAGAAGTGATTCATTCTTCATTTCCACAACTCTTTCTTCCTTATTCCCCATAAGGAAGTAAGGAAAAAGAACCACCTGATTAAAAAAGAATTCCTTCTAACTTTTTGTACTTTACTCTAGAAGCAAAAATTGAAAATGCATTTTATCAGAACATAAACTGAAAGTGGAATGACAAGGTCTTGAGTAAAATTGGGTTCCACACCATCCCATCACACCCTTGAGCAACAAAGTGGTTCTATTATGTATTCTTACTCCCCAAAAGTGGGATTCTCATATTTCTTAACAGCCTTGATAAATATTGATATAAAAAAACTTGTAATTGTTCTAAATATCCATCAGGAAATCATGTGTATCTATGCCTCATGATATTAGAGTCATTAGTGGATGAATGGTGCCATAAGGCTTTAGCCAATTATAAGCCTCTCTTCAAATTTCAAAAATAAGATGAGCCAACATGTTATACACAGGTAGTTTTTTATTTTCTGTCCTGATTCAATTATTTTGTGGCATTAAGAGCTAAACAATTGATTTTTATTTCTGACATAAAGTCTCATGTGACACAGAACCTTGAACTTACCATATATTCAGAAATGACATTGATTCTTTTTATTTTATTCATTTATGTTTTTAAATTTATTTAATTGAACTACACATTTCTCCAATCCCCTTCCCTCCTCCTCTCTCCCTTTCTACCCTCCCCCTCTGACCTACATATTACTAATTTACTCAGGAGATCTTGTTACTTTCCCTTTCCTAGGCTGATCCCAACAGGTCTCTCTTAAGGTCTTATCTGTTAACTAGGTTCTCGGGGGTTGTGGCTTATATGCTGCTTTATCTTTGCCATATACCTAATATCCACTTATGAATGAGTATATATTATATTTGTCTTTATAGTTCTGGGTTACTTTACTTAGGATGGTGTTCTCTAGTTCAATCCTTTTCCTTCGAATTAGAAGATATCACTTTTTTTAACCACTGAGCAGTACTCTGTTGTGTAAATATAGCTCATTTTCCTTATCCATTCTTTGGTTGAGGGGCATCTAGATTGTATTCAGGTTCTGGCTATTATGAATAATGCTGCTATCAACATAGCTGAGCAAATGTCATTTTAGTATGAGTTTATATGCTCAAGATTGATTATATGCTCAAGAGTGGTATTGCTGGGTTTTGAGGTAGATTGATTTTCAATTTTCTAAGAAACCACCATACTGATTTCCAAAGTGGTTGTACAAATTTGCACTCCTACCAGAAGTGGAGGATTTTTTCCCCTTTCTTCAGATTCTCTCCAGCATAAGTTGTCATTAGAGTTCTGGATTGTGGTCATTCTGACAGGTGTAAGATAGTATCTCAGAGTTGTTTTCATTTGTATTTCTCTGATGACAAAGTATGTTGAGCATTTTCTTAGGTGTCTTTCAGCCATTTGAGATTTCTTTGGTGAGAGTTCTCTTTTTAGCTATGTACCTCATTTTTAAATTGGATTATTTGATCTTTGGAATAAAGGAATTTTGGATGCATCACCATACTTGACTTCAAACACAACTATAGAGCTACAGTAATGAAAACAACTTGGTGTTTGTATAAAAACAGACAGGTGGAACAATGAATTGCATCAAAGACCCTGATATCAATCCACATACATATGAACACATGATTTTTTGACAAAGAAAATAAAAATCATAAAATGGAAAGAGAAAGTACCTTCAACAAAAAGTTCTGGCATAATTGTTTGCTGACATGTCAAAGAATGCAAATAGATCTATATCTATTGCCATGCACAAAACTCAGTTCAAATAGATCATAGGCCTCTACATAAAACCAACCATATTGAATCTCATAGAAGAGAAAGTTGAAAGTAGCCTTGGATTCATTGGCACAGGAAACCATTTCCTAAATATAACACCAGGGCCACAGACACTGAAATTGACAGTTAATAAATGTGACCTCTTGAGAGTGAGAAGGTTCTGTAAGGCAAATGATACAGACAACAATACAAAACAGCAGCCTACAGAATGGGGAAAGATCTTTAGCAATCCCACATCTGACAGAGGACTGATATCCAGAATATACCAATGATCATCTCTTAAATCCTGGAATTATTATCTATGTCACTGTGCCTGGATTATGCAGTACTGGGAATCAAACCCAGAGCCTTGTACATTGTAGACAAGCACTATATGAACTGAGCTACACTCCCTACCTCATCAGCATAATTTTCACAAATGCCAACAACATGTAAATTTTGTCAGACATGTTTAAGTTGGACTGAATTTAGAAATTTATTAACCTTAGACGATAACAAAAATTTTAAATCAATCAATTTTTAATTAGCCCAACCATAGACTGACTCTTTATACCCTCTGCCTCAGTTTCCTTTCAATCTATGGTAATAGAAAATGGACTGAACTATTTCTCAGAAGTTAGAACAACAGAAGGTCTCCAAAAGCAACATAACATGACAGCCAGAGACAGCAACAAGATATAAAAATTATAAAAATGATTTACACGTTATTTCTATTGTAGGCTCCTCAAGGTCATAAGACAGAGAGGAAATATGACAGATTTTATTAATTCAATTTTGTAGGTAGAGGAAATGAGGCATGGGAAATGTTAGTTATCCTCTCTCACTTTCTATTTTATATAGTTTTATAAGATGCAAAATACCAAATAATGCACCTTCCATACAGGGACTTAAGAGACTACGCTGTGCAGAACCCTAATTTGAGGGGATATTAAAAGGTCCTAAATAAATTTGGAGGACACTAGTTTGAATATAATTAAACTCTAATGTGGGGGTCCTAAAAACAATATGCTAGACTGAATCGCTTTTTATCTTTCTTAGCTAGAGGAATTGGCAAGGCTTCACAGATGAGTAAGAACAGAAAATAACCTTGAAATGGAATCCTTGTTTTCCAGTTTGTGCAAATAAAAAAGCTGAATGTTATTTTTAAAAATAAGACAAAATGTCTTAATTCCATTACTAAAATTAATATTTTAACCTATTTTTTTTAATTTGGTTGTCAGTGAAATTAAAGGTTGGATCTAGTGTTGGAGAATTTGGTCAGCATGAAACAATAAATGTATGAGTGGATAGATGGTCTCTCGATTCTCTGAATTGTCTAAGTTTGAAGACTGAGAGGTGTTCTCAGGAATGTCTGCTTGCTTCATCAGTAGTTTTATGTGTGAACTAAAATTATTTATTTTAAAAAGCTAGGCCATTTAGAGTTCCACAAATCATTTTTAATTAAAAATACTAGGCAATATATTTTATTATATTGTTTTCCTTCCTCACATCCTCTAGATCCTGTCCGTCTTCCTAAACACCTAACTTCATGCCCTCCCTTCTAACTGCTGCCTCCAGGGAGGGAGCTATCCTCTGTTGTTTCATCATCATTTAGTATCCACCCTCAGGAATAAGCTCACAGATTGCTCAGACCTTCATTTCTTAACAGGCAAAAATGCCTAATGGAGTCTACCTCTTCTTACTTGACTGAGAACACTCTATGTTCCAGCAGAGGTTTATCAGTGTTCCTGGCTTTCTGAGCTGTGTGTTTCAAAATGAGGGTTTTTTAAATTTAAATATTATTTTCGTTTTACAAACCAAACCGAGTTCCTCTTCTTTCCCCTTCTCTCACCTCCCCCAGCTTCCCACCTTCCTGCCACTGATCTACTCCTAAGAGAGGGTAAGGCCTTCTTTGGGGAGTCCAATAAGTCTGGCATGGCAAGTTGATGCTGGGCCAAGCTCCTCTCCCACTATGAAGGTTTAACATGCAGCACTGCATGCCTACTACAGAGCATCACCACCACAACATCGCAATACCTTATAGATGATCATCATGCTGTATAAACAAATGGACTCTTAGAAATAGTGAGCCAAGGAAGAGCAAGAACACAGGGAATTAACTGACATATTTCTAGCCTTAGGGAAGAAAACTATCAGCCTGCATAAGGGAAGACTGTCTCATCCTGTTATGGCTGCTAGGGCTTCCAAGATGTCTCTTTCTCTTTCCGGCAGGTTTTACTTTCCAAGAATACTCCTATACTTTATACTGAAAGAAAACTGGCAGGTTGAATTCCCCTCCCTGGAGAGAATATGTCAGCTCTCAAAAATCTTGGGCACAATGGAGAATGGGGCCCAGACTCCTTTATTATTCAAAATGATGATGATTATATGCAATTTTAAAATTAAATTGTAAATGTGACAAATAAACCTCCAATTTTTCTTTCATGTAAACCTCTCTCAATTCCTCAAACACACTAACTTGATCTGCTGCTATTGAAATATAAAGTATGCTCGTTTTCCAAATATTCCTTCACAGCATTCTGTAATAGTTACAGACAGCCACACATAGAATGATAAATAAAAACTCTCAGAACTGAAGTTCTGAAGTAAATGCTTTGAAAACATAAAACTCACAGAAAAACCTCACAATAACATCTTTGTCAGGTGTCGGTCAGGGGAACCTGGTGACAATTGCTTGCGTTATACAATCAGGATTATACATTCAGTTATACATTGTGGTTGTATATTTGGGTGATGATAAGAGTCTTGGGAATTCCACATGTGTTTTCAAGACATCTGGGTTTTGGAGTTTGAAACAGTGACCTGGAGCAGACACAATGGGCCTGGGTGAGATTGGGAAAAGATGGTCACTTCATTTTTCACTGTGCGAAGCGTCTTAGGAGACATGATTTAGGAAGCAATGGGTTCATTATTCTTAAGGAGTTCTCTGAAAGTCATTGGGAAAGCTATGCATGGCCTTTGTCCCAGTAATTGCTTAACTGCTGTGGCTTGAATTAAAGCCATTCATTTTTTTCCAAGACACAGTTTCTCTGTATTGATTTGGAGGATGTCCTGGAACTTGCTGTGGATCAGGCTAGCTTCCTCAAACTCACAGAGATTCACCTGCCTCTGCCTCCCGAGTGCTGGGATTAAAGGCATGCACCACCAATGCCTGGCCTTAAAGCCATTCATTCTCCAACTTCTTTTTGGCACCAAAGTGTTCAGATTTGTTTCTTCATTTTCCTAGTTTTCTACCTTTCCCATACAAGAACATAGAATGAATTTGTAACTAAAATGTGTATAAGTCTGTGTACACATTTTCCTGAACACCAAGCTGGTGGTTAATTCTGTTATGGACACCAGCTGGATGTTCCTGATTCAATTCATTCCTTCTGCTATCCACTTGGAAATATCATCTGATCCAACAGTTTGAGATCACAACCCATGAGTCCTGCCTTCACTCTCTCCAACGTCAAATCCAGATGTACTGAACTGGCTGTCAACTAGGCTGCCCACAACTTATTCACGAAGTACAATTAATTAATGAGTATATCTCACAATAATCTGGAAAATACATATGCTTACTTACCATTTATTATAAAATATACTTTAGAGAATGTAACAGTTATAACCAATCAGATGAATAGATACATAGATCCATACATAAAAGGGCTCCCAAAAGAAGTTTCATCCTGGGGGAGTTAGAGTTCCCCATGCTCCCAGCAGAGGCAGGTGTTCTTCTTCAATGAACAAGACAACAAAAATAGCCTTTGTGATTATCTTTTAAAAATATTTATTTGAAGTCTTAAATTGCATGAGTACAGTCCAGTGAATCATCAGTTATTAGTAATCAAGTTTGCCTTTAGTCAAGGTCCATTATTTGGCTGAGCATCACAGCCTTCTTAAGATGACCAGGTCTCTGAAGTAGCAGCCTCACTTCCAGACAAGACATTTTTGTTTTCCAGAGGATACAGTGGTTCATGGTGCTACACACTGGGAAATGAGAATAAAAACCAAATACAAACATATTTGCTTAACAATCTCCCTTCTTCTTCCCCTTCACTTTGCTCCTTTTGTAAATTTTTCTTCTTCTTCAAAGTAGTGTTTCTTACTGGTGAGTTTAATCTCAGAAACACTTTCTGTTCTTTCTACACTAGCACTTGTATGTTGTAACATTTCCTACACTGACTTGAGTAAGAGATGCTTGATGAAATTGAGCCATTACCTAGCAATTTGGTATCCATTCTAAGATACTGCAAATATATCATCTTTAATTGATTTTTATTCATATATGTGTATAGGCAGTTTTATGTAAATGCACATGGGAATGTATAGGGATCTGTTGTTACATGTTGCATGTGGAAAACTTATGTTTATGGCCAGTGTCTTCTTCCATTTATTTCTAAAATAATTTTGAGACAGTGTCTCTCTATTGAACCTAGGCCACTGTTTAGGAAACACTTGCTTGCCATCAGTATCCCAGGATCATCTTATCTTCTTTTGCCCTGTGATGGAATTGCAGGTTCTCATTGCATGCCTAGTTTTATATGTGATCTGAGAATCTGAGATCAGTTTCTCTTACTTGTACAGAAAATACTGCCCCAACGAATCACTTTTCCCAGGCCCCAAATATGTCTTCTTTAATTCTGACTACAATGCAAATGAGTAGAAATTGTGATGATTTCATTATCTGATGTAAGATGTAAGAATCACTGAGATTATTTACTTTTTGAAAATCATGGTCCAAGGAGTTGAATTCTAACTCTAACCTCAGGACTGTAACTCATTTCACATAAGCATTCTATTCAGTGTTCATGCTTTCCATCTGACTGATTCTTTTTTATATTCATTGTTTGTCTGATTATTTTTGACTCCTGGATCTGACACTTACATACAAATGTCCAAATGAAACCACAAAAAAGTCAAATGATGCTCTAGTGGTCTCAGAGTTCATCAGGAATACAGTGATCAAACACCAACTGTCAAGAGCTCATGTGCTACCACGGCTTTGGCTGCATTCATTTTTCCTGATGGCCATGCTCCTGTTCCTGTTCACCCAAGACCAGATCTCCTCAGGGACCTCACCTTGGAATCAATACCAAGATTCACCACCCTTATAGCTGAACTCCATGCAGATGTCTCAGAAAACAAAAACAATCAAATAGAGCAATAAGAAGAGAAAGGTAAACTGAATGTCCAATCCATTCTGACAGGTGCACAAAAATCAACAAAGAAACACAAAATATGACAAAGCTCCCAACAATGAGCCATGAAAAACTCTAAAACTCTATAACAAAAGTCAAAAATAACAGAGATAGTTGAAATTTTTTTAAAAGAATTCAGAGTTGTACTTTTTAAAATGTCCAAATAAATACAGATATTAATTAACTAGGAAAACTATGCCCACCTAATTTTTGACAAAGCTGTCAAAAACATGAAGTGAAAGGAAAAGATAACCTAATCAATACATAGTACTGAACAGATTTGATATTCAGAGCAATGAAATTAGGCCCAGATCTTTTTGTTTTGGTTTTTGAGACAGGGTTTCTCTGTATTGCTTTGTAGCCTGTCCTGGAACTAGCTCTGTAGACCAGGCTGGCCTCAAACTCACAGAGATCCACCTGCCTCTGCCTCCCTAGTGTTGGGATTAAAGCCGTGCACCACCGATGCCTGGCATTTAGGCCCATATCTTTAACCATGTACAAAAACTAACTCAAAGAGGAACAAAGAATTTAATTTAAAATCTGACATACTGAAACTGCCAGAAGAAATCATGAGGAATTAACTTCAAGTTACAAAAAGGAGGCAAGAACATTCTGAGAAGTTAAATAGCCCAGGAACTCAGATCAAAGTTAGGACTAGAGGACTTTTAAAATGTTTCTTCACATTGGGACTGGAGAGATAGCAGTTCACCCTGTGAAGCAGGGTTTGAATTGCATTACTAACATATCAGTTAATAACTGTCTGCACCTCTAGTTCCATCCATCCTACACCCTTTTTTGGCCTCTATGGGCAACAGACATGAACATGCTACACAGACAAACATGTAGAAAAAGTACACACATACAAACATACACACACAGAGGGAGAGACAGAGACAGAGAGACAGAGAGAGACAGAGACAGAGAGAGACAGAGACAGAGAGACAGAGAGAATTTTTAAAGTTTCTTCACAACAAAAGAAACTAACCAAACAGAACACAGACAGCCCATCCAATTTGGAGAAAATCTTTACTAACTTCAGATGGGGTGAGAGCAAAAATAAATAAGAAATGCAAAGATTAAATGACAGAAAGCCCAAAGTGACAGTCAACAAATGTGCTAATGAAATGAACAGACAATTCTCAAAATAAATACATATGGCCAATGAGAATTTTTAAAAATGTTCATTATCATCTTAATCACCATCACTATGGAAATGCAAATTAAAAGTACTTCGAGATAACACCACAATCAAGCATAAAGGCTATCATTAAGAAATCTGACAACAGCCAGGCATTGTTGGTGCATGCCTTTAATACCAGCACTCAAGAGGCAAAGGCAGACATATCTCTGTGAGTTAGAGGCCAGCCTGGTCTACAGAGTACATTTCAGGACAGTCTCCAAAGCTTGACAGAGAAAGCCAGTAAAAAAATGAGGGAGACAGAGAGAGGGAGAGAGAGAGAGAGAGAGAGAGAGAGAGAGAGAGAGAGAGAGAGAGAGAGAGAGAGGAGAAAATGTTGGAGTAGATGTGGGGTAAGAGGAGCCCTTATTCATAGGTCATAGCCTTTCCACTCCTGAACATTTATCCAAAGACTCTTTTCTATCACAGTCTATCACAGGGACATATGCAAATTTATATTAAGTGTTGTTATAGTCACATTGGCAAGTTAATGGAACTAGATTAGATGTTCATCAACATATAACTGAGTAATGAAAATGTGATATACATACACAATGGAAACTTATTCAGCCACAAAGAAAAGCAAAATTATGAAATTCATGGAAAGATGAATGGATTTGGAAAACATATATTGAACAAGTTGATGCCAAATTAAAAAGACAAAAACCACATTTTCTCTATTTTATGTAGATCCCATAAAATGCATATATGTGTACATACATATATGCACTTATGTATGTAATATGTGTATATTCATTTGTATAAATGTGTATGTATTTATATATTATGTGTGTAAATATGAACAAAGCCTAAACAACTAACAGTAGACTAAGAGAGGTTAAAATAGGTGATGAAGTTTGACAAGGTATGGGAAAATGACCCAAAAGTTATGAAAGAGGAATTGTGGTGGGAAAATTGATGTTAAAGGGGCTATCAGCAGGAGCAGGGGAATGAGAGGTAAGAAGAATCTACTGAAACATCTTTGTTTAAGTGCAGTGATGATATTTAAGTTTTTATATACCAATTTGAAATATAAAACAATAAAAAACAAAGTTAGCTTAAAGAAGAAATAGAAACAATGGAGTATGTGATTTAAAGCTTTTAAAATTATTAATCAAATTTATTTCCTCATATTTCATTAAAAGACAAGTCAGTTATCTGAAGAAAATTGCTCTCTAAATTCAATAAGGAGTATTTTATTGAAAATTACTACATTTTTTAGAAATGTATTTTACCTCATCTTATGAAGACTCTTGAGTAAATGATTTATTAAGGATGCATTCTCAGGGGAAATTCAGGGAAAAAGGAAATGCACTAAGTTGGGGAAAGAGAAAAAAAACATCGGTGAAAATGTCCTGTCAGCAGAAGTTTAGTACTTGGATCGTCTCACAAGGGACTCTGGCTGTGAAATAGTATACAGGGTTGCCCCATAAGAACATGGGATGGGATGTTATTTATTATATCCGGCTGTTGTTTTTCAAGGCCCATCCCAGACAGAAGTTTGCATCAGCTATTGTCAACTCTGAGTACTTCCTACTAGCTACACACAACCTCCAGATAAAGGTATAGATGGAAGCCATCCTAGCTGGAGACACTGGCCCAGTAACTGGGATATGGTGGGTGGTATGATAACAGCATGTAAGACTTCAGTTTGACATTGATGATTTGGTCACTTGTAACATTACTCTTTTGCCTTTATATCTTTAGAAAAATATTCTGGTTCCTTTATTTTTCCATTTTCCAGGTTTTTTTAGTGATAGGAAATTTTTGCCCTTTGTGACTGTTTCCTAGGCTTAGTTTTACTTCTTAAAGTTTGTTTCATTGTAAGTTACTTGAAATGATTTTGATAAGGAGACTGAGTGGATAGTAAACCATTTTAAAATAAGAAATACTCTTGTCTAATGGCATGAACCAAAAATCATAAAAGACACACTTTTGAAACTAAAATATTTATTTAATCACGAAACTGGACTTTTTAATGGAGAAGACTCCATTAAAAGTCACACTTATCAGATAAAGTGTACTGCAGTGTTCATTTTATACAATGATATGTATTTTAATTTTATCTTCAACATTTATGAAAGTAATAATTCTTTAATATATTTTATAAAAATTATGGAAATATTATCAAGTTCAAACATATTCTGAAAACCTTTTAATTTAATGAAAGCACCCATTGGCCTTTAGGATGATTATTCTATCTAACCAGGCACTTAAAATGACAAGGTCATCTTCTTTGCTATGACATTTAAACCCTTTAAATGCCCTAAAACAAATTATTCATTATTCACCAAACCAAAATAAAATTGCAAGGCCAAAAAAGTGCACCCCCACATTTACAAGCTGAAGAAATCATTAAGCTTCTATAATTATCTCAGTCTTATCAGAAAGCACACAATCTCCCGCCCAGCCACACTATGGTCATCCAGGTCATTGTGTCCTTTTGCCATTTCTCAGAAAAATAAATAATCAAGAACTATTGCCCATTTTGGTCCTGGGAAGAAAAGAAAATAACAAATGGTCAAAAATCATTAAGAAAAGGAGCAGGCTGAACTCTGGGCAACATTATGAGTCAGCCCTTGTTTGCTTCAAGTTCGCTCTTTACTTCCCACAATTGAAATCTAAGATCAGAAAAACAAATGTGGCACTGCATTATTCAAGTAATATAGGGCCTCAGCTGTGATGACTGTAGGATTCTAATATGTTTGTGTGGACAGCTTTTGAAGCAAGAAGGAGACCATACATGAATGACCTCAAGTACTTCAACTCCTGAGGCTCAACATTGGCTTTAATATGTAATTTTTAGTGGTTCATAAATCCTTGGCATTTACTGTAAATTTGTTAATCTATGTTTCTGAGGATCCATCAATATGGACTCCTCTCTCTTATTATCACACCATCTGATTGGCTTAACTTTCGGGAACTACCCTCCACTACACAAACACACACACACACACACACACACACACACACACACACACACACACACACACACACAGACAAAGGGAGGGAGGGTAGAATGGAGGGAGAGACAGAGATGTAATTGTCTTCCATTATTCCTTAAAGTAACATTAATACAAAATCCTGCATATGAAAGGAATTTACTAAAGACTTTGTTTTATAATGGTAATTAAAAGCATAATTAAAAACTAGGTAAAATCTTGATACTGAAATATTAGATAAAAATATTTTAAACTCCCTCAGTTCCTATTACCTGCCTGGTTGTCTATATTATAAAAAGGAATGATTAACAACAATCAATAACTGTGCAACAAAAAATTTATGGGGATTTTTTTTTAGAAATTGCTTAATTTAACACAAGTCTAACACATTGGAAGTTATTATCATCCTCCCTTGAATAATAAGGTAAGCTTCCTATATGTTACCAGATTCATCCAAGAATATACTCACAGTAAATACAGGGGTACACAGAAAACACAGAGTTTTGAACATTAGTTCAAATTAGTTTCTTCTACCCTGGTGAATAGGCAAAATAGGAACCCTAATTGGGGTCAGTATTAGCAAGAAATTTTTACAAATTTTCTGGCAGCCACGCTACTATATGCAACAAGAAGTGGATTTTGCCACACACCTTTGATTCTAACACTATTTCTATAATATCTATTCATTATTATAAGATAAAAGAAGGCATATGAGACAACTTTAGTGTGATAAAGATTTTATAAATTAGTGGATATTATTGTTTTGTTGTTATCTAAGCCACAGCCGGGAGAATGGAGCTTGCTACTGAATTGTGAGTAAACTATTATCCCTAACCTGGCAAAAGCCTTTTTATGAATAAGGAAATTGGCCTGCCTGAGGTTTATTGGTGGGGGAAGAGTGGACACTGTTATGCACTCTTGGCAATTTCCACAGATCTTCCCCTGATGCTAATTCCATGCTATTGGTAGGACATTACTTCAAGCAGAATTCAGAAGAAATGCAAAGATTCAGCAGGATAGAACCCACAGGAGCATTTTCCACCACAGTGATAAAGCCTGAGAAAGAAGTGATCTATTCAAGATTTTGCTCCTATTAGCCTGAAAATTAGAACCAAGTTGACCTAAATTTGGAGCCCTTGGAGCAAAAGATTTGTGTTGTCAGCATCATAGTTCAATTTGTCCTATATATGGTGTATGGGTGTTTTGACTACATGTATTTCTGAGCACCACATATGTGCAGTGCTTCCAGAGACCAGGGGAGCAGGGTGAGTTCCTTGGAACTGGAAATAGAGATGCTTGTGTGCTGTCGGGTGGGTGCTGGGAGCAGAGCTCCCACCTTCTGTGGAACCAAACAATACAGTTAACCACTGAGAATCTCTCTAGCCCCTACTCATCTTCTTTTAAAAGCTTGTAGTTCATTACATACTACACTGAACCAGGTAAGCTCAGGTGAAATTATTTAAACTTCTGCCTCTAACTTTACTTCTAACAATTTCATCATTGTAACAGAATGTATTCCATAAGCTATTTGATTCATTAAAACTCACAGACACATTTACCAGGTCTATGGTTCTAACAAAGCTTTTATTCTTTTACTGAAAACTCATACATATTCAAGATAATTATTTCAGTGTCCTAGTTGATATATTCCAATATGCACCATTATATAAGTCCAGTGTTGGTTGGGATCATTAAGATTGTCATTTTCATGTCATTTTATCATTATCAGTTGGTAAATTAGAAAAAAAAAACAGTACATCCTAAAGACAATGTAATCTAGAATCTCAAATCTTTTTTTTTTCCTGACAGTCTGTGAGGAAGGTTTGCCTAATTAATTTTATCTATTTAAAAATGTCCAAGCATGTTTTGAGTGTAGTTAAGTGATTCTGATTTTATTATTAGCTCACTAGGAAAAGCATGCTAAGCTCTAAAGTGTGAGCCATGAATGTTGGGTTGCAAATGTAATTGTCTTGATTGGGGGATTTTTGTTAAATCCAACAGGCCAGATAGAAATAGTAGTGTATGTGAAATAATTTGCAGAAGATATAGTTGTTTTTTTCTCTCCCCCCTCATGCTTTAAGTACTTGAGAAACAATTTTAAAGTGGTAATGACAGATGTATTCTGTGCAATATGCTATTTCAGCTGGGCCTATAAGAGTGTGTCTAGTGGTTATAGTTGTAAGGTTTGGAGTTTGGCTCAGTCACTTACAAGCTGCATGGGTAGTTAAAATTCTCTCATTTCCTCCATTTCTTCTCCTGGCAGATATGATCAAGCTGACTAATTTGCAAGTAAATTAGAATCTATTGAGCACCAACTAACTACAAAAGGACAGTTATAATTGGCAAGGCAATGGAACTCCTTTATTCTGGTATTGTAATGAAATTGATTCTAGAAATGACATGATTTCTACATCTGAGTGCCTTATCTCTTCTGTCTGCACTGATCACATCTTTTTATATCTTTCAGGTCTGGAAGCAACTTGAAGATAGAAACTGAGTTGTGGTGTTCTTTGTATCACTATAAATTCTGTAGTGATAAAGGGTATTATTGTACAATAAATACCTAATTGTGCCACAGCATAAGATGGTATATTTTATGTCTTCCTAGTGATAGTGTTGGTCTCAGAGTTAATCCTCTTTTGAATATTTTCTAGCTGGACAAGGATTTCTTTGTAGTTGTGTGTGCAGGTATGTGTACACGTGTGTGTGTGTGTGTGTGTGTGTGTGTGTGTGTGTGTGTGTGTGTGTG
This sequence comes from Cricetulus griseus, assembly GCF_003668045.3. NCBI lineage: Eukaryota > Metazoa > Chordata > Mammalia > Rodentia > Cricetidae > Cricetulus > Cricetulus griseus. The sequence continues at coordinate 176,105,494 of NC_048596.1, forward strand.
TGTGTGAATCTTCTAGACAGGGAGAACATGAGCACCTTAGAGGAGGCATATCTCTGTATCTCTGAGTTTACCTTGATGTTCAATTTATTTTATTTGTCTTCAGGTGTCCCCAGCATTTTCTCTTCTCTTGCATATAATGTTAATCCTTTGACAAGATACAAATAGACAACAGTTAAGTAAGAATAAGAATACATGAGAAGTGAAATGCACACAGTTAATGTTCATTTGTTCTCAATTTAGAGATATTCTGGCTCAATAATAATAAATTGGAAAGCTGGGTAGTGGTGGTGGATGCCTTTAATCCCAGCACTTGAGAGGCAAAGGCAGGCGAATTTCTGTGAGTTCGAAGCCAGTCTAGTCTACAAAGTGAGTTCCTGAGAAACCCAGTCTTGTAAAACTAAACAAAACCAAAACAAACAAACCAAATTGGGACAAAAACCATAGGACTACAATCGGAAAAATAACTCAGCTATCAATCCCTGTTGATAACATTACATACCACTATTTTCCTGCTACATATCTGTAGTTCTAGAGCACAACTGCCATCTTCTTTTACTTATTACATTTTGTTTTTTGATGGAACACTTACATTAATAATCATAGCAGCTAAAACATAGCATCAGAGTACTGGTTACATATTGTGGGTATGCCTATTCATTCCGAGAATTCTGCCTCTGAAACTGACTCCTTCATTTGGGCAGTTGCCCATCAGACATAGGCTCCTGCTTTGTTTATCTGCTTCTGTTTTAATAAAAGCAAAAGTCCTCTCAGAGAGAAGCAGTGGTTGTGATTCTCAGCCAAGGCCAAACCTCCTCCTGCTGCAGGTGGTTGTGGTTCTCACCTGGAGAGCACTCAGGTGAACATCTGCCGTGATATGTCACAGCTGAGGGGGGTTCCTCCCCGACTGATCTCATTCCAACAGAATGCCATGGAGTGCAGCAGCATATTAACAACTACATGAGAGGAATGCTTGTAGCTCTGAGCCAGCAGAAGGAGCAGTTTGAGCCCCGCCCCAACATTTTACCTGACCAGATTTTATAAATACGGTTAATCTATGCTAATGTGTTAGTGAGTGTATCCTTAACATTAATCAAACAGCTTGAGATACTTAAATGATCTTCTAACTCAGCAAAAGAAATTCCTGCCCCTATTCAAAATCTCAGCAGGTCACACACAAGGTGAAGAAGAGAAGCTACATCCTCACCCATGACAGGAATTTGAAGTTTTTACCCAATGCAGAGTATTGTTTCTGTGTTTCTGATGATATTTCTTCAGTCATTTAAGAATTATATATTGAGTTTAGAGTGTCAGTAAGCTCATGGCTAAAGAATACTAAGTGGATATATTAGATAATATTAATTATGGTAATTTTCCCTTTAAAATATAGATAGACAGACAGACAGGTAGGTAGTTAAGTAGATTTGTGTGGTGTGTATGTGTGTGTCAAATAATTTACAAGCACTATTTTTTGACAGATAAACAAATGCTTTGTGATATCACAAATATAATTTATAATACAAGTTATGACCCTAAAGCAATGGATATGTTGAAACATATTTAACACAAAAGGAAGTCATATTCATACTATATTAACTCTTTCACCCCCCTTAGTGACTATCAGCTGCCTGGTCTGGAAACTAAGCCAAGTTTCCCATCCCAGTTATAGTGTTTCTGGTCCCTTAGATGTCACTTAGTTCACACTCTCTATGTAGATGCAGGTTGTTTGCAAATCTCCAGGCTGACTTCATTGTTTCAAGTTCCCCTTTCTCTCTCTCTCTCTTCCTCTTTTTCTCTCTCTCTGCAGCACAGAAGACATAATATTTTCTTATTACTTGGGAAAAGGAAGAAGAAAAACTGAATGTGTTACTTTAATGTTCAATATATTCTATGTGTGCCCTCTCTCAGTTACAAAGATTCAAACATAGCATGCATTCTGGATTTTGAGTAGTTTCTGCTGTTCCTGCCAGTACTTCTGTATTCATTTGTTTTTTTTTTCTTTCAGCAAAATTCAAGTATTCATATTTTGAACAAAGCAATTATTACAAACCTCTGTGTGTCCAACTCTGTCACCTAGTAAACTGAAGTGTGTCACATAAATATAAATGATAGCCAATCAATAGAAGTTAACCATATGTTTAGGTATGATAGTGTTTCATGTGGCATATGCTAAGTCCAAGCACAAACAAATTAGTAAAAAAAAAAATAGTATTTTGCTATACATCAGCAAAATATTGCTATGGTAAAAATCTTATTTGTTTACACCTGCCACTTTTTTTGCAATCCACTTTTTACTAACAAGTTAACTGAGGATTTTCAGCTTGCATTTTTGTTGCTTGAGAGCACAATTTTGTTTATGTTGATTCTGATTTACAGTGTTTAACTGAAATCCTACCACATAGACTCTGAAGCCTAACTTGTGCTTTAGGTGTAGATAAACAACTTGCAAGCAGATGAAGAATTATTAAAAGCAGTAAAAAAGAGAGTTCATTAAGGACCAAGGAGCAGAATGTGAAGACCAGTCACTGAGAGAAATCATAAGGATATTACCAGATAAAAACCAAGAATAATTAGAAAAACTAAGCATTGAATCAATGGCTGTGGTTTGAAGAAACCCCTAATTTTAGGATTACAGATTTTCCATTGCTAATATTTTCTTGACATACATTGGTCTTTTGAAGTTCAAACATTTCTTTTTCTGAAGCTGTTCTAATGTAGATGGTTCCAAATGAATCTGCTGTATGTTTACATGTTCAGGAAAAAAAAAAGAGACAGATTGAAGTAATTCAGAATTAATCATGAAAGGTCATTTTGGAGAGACATAGTCAGCTTTTCCACTACTCAATTCCTTCTATACTCTTAATGTCCCTATGTAATCCATGCTAAGAGCTTTTCATGTGAAGCATTATTGCTGAGAAATCTCAGCATAATGTTAGCAACTTTAGGACACTCTTCTCAAAGAAGCTGACACAGCTAAACCTTGATGAAAAAAATTTAAGTTGCCCATGAGACTTGGTAATGATTTATAACTTTGTTCATATGACATAATTCCAAGGATGTAGCTGATTTCAGTAGAAATGGCCATGCTATCCAAAAGTAAATTTTCCTCAGCAGATTAGCAGCCGTTGAGTTTTTCCTCATAGGGATGAAAATGATAAACTAGTAATATTATCATTGGTAGTGACTTTGAATGTAAAATATATAGCAAATTAAAGAAGTGGACTTAAGAAAACTTAATAAACAGCATATTATCAGAGAGAAAGAAATTTAAAGGATCAAATACAAAAAGTAGTGTAGGCCCTTTCATTCAGAAGCCATGAAGGTATAGGAATGATAAATAAGACTTGGAAATGGAGAGAAAATAGGCTTATGCCAGCAAGGGTTCTTTCAACAGAGTATACAGTTAGCTCTCACATGATGAGGGTGGAATAGTCAGCCCTGGAGACCTAGATGCCTGATACTGAGCAGGCCACAGTATAACTGCATGAAAGCCTGTGTTATGGTCTATACTCTGATACTAGCATTTGACAGGCAATGACAGGAGGATAAGGACTTCAGGACCAACCTGACTGCAAAAGTGTTTGAGTTTAATGTAGGCTATGTGAGATCTTGTATCAGCTATGAAACAATACAAAATACTTATATTACACAAAAATATATTTTGAAAATAAACAGCCTTCAACTTTTAAAATATTTTCTTTTGGTTTAGAGCATTACTGTCTTTGTTCTTTTTCACTACATAATAACTTTTCCATTGAGAACATTTGTTTTGTTTCTTTTGTAGTCAACTAAAAAACCATGCTATAAAGATTCGTGGTTTCTCTTCCACTTCTGTGAGGGAAGTATACTGTCTACCTTACTGATATTTGAATCAAGCTGTTAAATTGCTTCTTCTACTTAATGAATATGAAAATGCCTGTGTGAGTTCCAAATCTAAGAAGCATGGAGTGTCTCTTCTTGTGTAGTAGAGTGGAATTCATGGTCATCAGAACAGATATTAATCCTGTTACCTGCTCATTCTTAAGGCACACAGAAGTGACATGAGCAGCTCACCTAAATTTTATTCTTGAGAATAAGACCCAGAGTTTTAAGTGTGCTAGAAGTGCTTAAACACTGACCTATTGTTCCAGCCCTAGCAAACCTGGAGTTCCCTCATAGCCTAACTGGAAACCTCAGCAGGCCCTCAGGTCATGATTGACATACTTACCATTCTGTACTACCAAGATTGGCTGTAGGTCAAGCAGAAAATGTAGTAATTGAACTTTTAATACATTTTAAGGGATTGTATTTTTTTACTTTTAACCATGTGAGTATCTTTTGGGGGTGGGTGTTATGTGCACATGAGTGCAGGTGTTTGTGAAGATCAGAGGCATTGGGTCCTTCTGGACTTGGGTTCCTGATGAGTCTTAGATGCCTGTCATGTGTTCTGCGAAAGGAATTCCAGTCCCCTGCAAAAGCAGCAAGACCTCTTATATACAGACACATCTCTCCAGCTCCAGAATATGTAAATCTTAAAAGTGCTTGGCACCACTTCATTGGATGAAATGAATTCAAATCAGATCAACATACTTCACAGCTTCAGGTGACCATAGTACCATTCTTTGCAAAAGAAAATTTTGTAAAACATCCAAATATCCAACAAGTCCTGGCTTGTTCATAGTCCTGGGCTTTATTGTGATTATTTTTCCTTGTCAAATCTCTTAAAAGTGTTTATCTCTCCCACCTACCATGGCTTAACTGATACATTAAATTGTACAACAAAGGTTTTAATAATTAGAGAGATCTGTAACTTAATTTAGCAAAACTTATTTTTAAAAAGAATTAACTAATCAGGAAGTATGCTTGCATTCCCATTCCTGCTCTTTATTTAGCAATGAATAATTTTCTAAGTGTGAGATAATTAAAACAGCTTTCTTCTACCACAGCAAATACCAGAGATAATCAATTTATGGGGTAAAATGGTTTTATTGGCGCAACATTTTCTAAGTTCCAATCAATGATTAATTGGTTTCATGGTTAGGAAGAGGTGAGGCAACATACCAAAGCTTGGAACAAGATGCAAAACCTATCACCTCATCCCAGAACATGAAATCTAGAGAGTCCTGGAGAATGTGTACATTCAATGGCATGTGCACCCCCATAATGACCTACAAAGTTTTGCTCATCCCTACCCATTAATTCTTCTACTTCCTTCCGATAGTACTTGCCTGGAGAATGAGTTTTAACACAGAGAGCTCTGGGTACAAAAACATTATAAGAGAGTATTTTTTTATCAATAGAAAAGTCAGCCCAAACATCACATATTACACTCTGAACTGGCCTCTTTTCCTGTTTCTTTCTTCCCTTCCAGTTTTCTCTATCTATCTATCTATCTATCTATCTATCTATCTATCTATCTATCTATCTATCTATCATTTATCTACCCATATAAATGTATATATAAATATGTATATATACAAATATATATGTGTGTACATATATATATATATATATATATATATATAGCTTTCTAGAAACATTCTTATAAATATCTTCACAAATGTCAGCATTAGAGAAAGTTATTGGCATGCTTGCTATCTCTCAGAATTTGAAGAAAAAATCCTGGTCTATATGCAAAGTCATGATGCTTGCCCATTTTAGATTCTGACTGTTTCTACTACCTCAGAGCTTTGATCCAGAAACATTTATCTTTTGTTGATAATGTCAACTAAATAGGTTTGGAAACCACTGAAAAGGACAGTTATGTCCAGAATGATATGAAATCTTTACTGAAATAATTTTAATGTTACTTTCTCTTCTTCATTGAGATATTTAAATAAAATAACAGCAATTGCAAAAATGAAAACATGATTCTGATGCACTCCTTACAGCCTTACTGGCTGGGGAAATGGAAATGTCTCTTCTCTTAAACAAGGATTGTAGCAGCCCCAGAACTATTCCAAACTGCAAAGTGATTGTTATTTATATTGGGGGATACAAATGAATAACTACCAGCATAGAAACCAATGTCCTTCTTTGGGGAGTCCTTATATTCACTTGTTCATTACTTATTCACTCATGTATTAGCTTACATCAGTTTTTGAATCTGCACTTTAGCCTATCCCTGAGGGGATTAGTCAACTTTCCATTGAAATAGCACAATTTCTGAAAGCATGAACTTAAAGAATTGATTTTTGTGTAGTAGCTTCACAGGTTTCAGTTCAAAGTTATATAAGACAGGAATATCCTAGTGGAAAAAAAGTGGTGAAGAAAAGTTTTTCACATCATGGTAGCCAGGAAGCAGGGACAATTATGATAAGATATGACCTTCTATTTGCAGTAACTTACTTCATTCAAGCTGGTCTCACATCCAATGGTTTCTACCTCTTCCCAATAGTGCCACCAGAATGTGAAAGTAGAGCTAGTCTATTGATGAAGTCAGACTCCTTACAAGTGGTCATCTTCTGTAGCCAATCAGCCGGCAGCTAAGCCTTTAGTATGCGAACGCACACCATGTGGGTCTCATTGAGGGCCCAAATCGCAATACTAATGAAAGTGTCTTAACTAAACATTCCTGTTCATCTGTACAATAGGGAAGAGTTCTGTTACCTCCTCTATGTTGTAGTCAACTCAGATATCACATGAGAAAATCTGAATATGGTATACATTTGAAAAATACAATACAGTTGTCTTACCTGTCAAAATGTCTGTCAAGCTTGTAAAGATAATTCTGTAAATTGTAAGCATTTGATTACATTGAATCCTTTAAGAACTTGAACTTGACATGAACATATCTGTCACTTTCTTCTTTGCTTCATGAAATAACTGCTTATGAATGGGGAACACAGCAGTAGATAAAGCTGTTATGATCTTGTTTTATGTGTTTTAAGGTATTTATCAGAGGGACTTTACTCTTGCTTTCTCTCTCTCTCTCTCTCTCTCTCTCTCTCTCTCTCTCTCTCTGTGTGTGTGTGTGTGTATGTGTGTGTGTGTGTATGTGTGTGTGTGTTTGTTTATGTGTGTGTATGTGATTCATGTGCAGAATATGTGCACACTGTCCACAACACCTATACCATACAGCAATATATGTACATACACGGGTACAGAGGCTGGAACATTTCACAGGGTGCCCTATGCTATCATTCTCTGTTTATTCCCTTGGGCCAGAATCTCCCAAGTAACCTGGAGCTACGTTAGGATCCATTAAGACCCTGTAATCTTTCTCTACTCACCAACTCCGGGAATTATGGTTACAGTGTGGCCATGTTCATCTTTTGCTAAACATTCTGGAGATTTGAATTAGAGATGTCATTCTTCCACGCAAGCACTCTATCTGCTGTGTCATCTCCTTGGTCAATCCAGGTGTTTTTTTATATGTTTTTTTTGTTTAAGATTTATTTTTATTCTTATTACATGTATCTTGCATTAGTACAATGCCCAGTGAAGACCGAAGAAAGTTTCAGGTCCCCTTGAGCTTGACTTAGAATTGGTAGCCAGCCTATGTGCATTGGAGAATAGAACCCTTGAGCAACATTCCCATTTCTCCATCATCAGAGTTTTTAATGCTGACTTTTATGACTCTGTAAACTCGTCTGATTGGTTCTGTGAGGGTATGGTCAGGTTTTCTGTGATATTTTAATGGATTACATTAGCTTTCAGGGTATTTAATGCCTAATTTGCCTTAGATGGACATTGTGTCTTCCTTGTTTGTTGTAGAAGGTCAACTCTTCTTCAGACAAACTGTGAAGCAAAATTAGTATGCAGAGCATTTTGGAATTTGTTTTCTCACTTCTTCACAAATTTAACTAGGATTGGGAAGAAGATGGGGCTTTAATGCTAAATTAGAAAAAGGTCAAATGTATCCTATGGGAAATCTCCAACTAAGGCATGTCTGTAGCATAATCCTAAATTGAGCCAAAGGGAACAAGACCTTCCACAAAGCCTCAGAGTCATTGGAGGTAGATGATTTCCACAAAGGTATCTGTTCTGGGGAAAATGGTCACATACCTGGGTGAGTACACTCTGCTCAGCTTGGGGTAATCTTCAAAAGATACTCTACCATAAAACATCAGTTAACAGCACTAGCTATGGTTACTGCTTCTGTGATGAGGGACAAATCAGAGCATTTCCAAAGTATTTCCAGATTTGCAACACTAAAAAATGACCCTCTGATTGAGGTAAACTGTATTACAAAAAGAAAAGGGAGAATCATGCATCAACTTTTAATATTTGCCGACTCACCAATATCAGGGCTAGGAAACTGTTTACACCTCAGAATGTCAAAGAATCTCAGGTAGTTAATTATGCTGCAGGTGGCCAGATGTAGGGAGGAGGAGATATTTGCAGATGCAAATTGTGAATTTTGCATGTGTGAAGGTAAATAGCTAAGATGGTTATTAAAGCACAGAGGGAAAAATAAAATGATATATAGAATGTAAATGGTGGTGACAATCACAAGGAGGCTCTTTGCTTCTGAATTTTGACCTTAGTCTGTCAAATGCCAAGTCACTTCTATACTTGCTCTGTTATTTGCCACAATGAAACTGAATTTCAGAATGCAACTTCCATGCCCTGCAAAAGACATTTGCTTGTCCAATTCTCAAAATTAACACTTTATTTAATTTTTTAAAATAAATTTTTATTTAAATTAAAACAATCTTATTTTAGATAACAATCCCAGTTCCCATTCCATCCAGTCCTCCCAGGCCCCCAACAATCCCCCATCCCAACCCTATCCACTCCCCAGGGAGGGTGAGGCCTCCCAAAGTCTCACACATCATTTGGGGCAGGACATAGGCCCTCCCCTGTGTATCCAGGCTGAGAGAGTATCCCTCCCTTGGGACTGGGCTCCCAAAACCCATTTGTGCACTTGGAATAAATACTGCTTCCATTGCTAGAGGCCCCATAGACTGCCCAGGCCTCCCAACTGACACCCATGTTCAGGGGTCGTGTTTCTGTCCTATGCTGGTCCCCAGCTGTCAGACTGTGGTCTTTGAACTTCTACTTACTCAGGTCAGCTATTTCTGTGGGTTTCCCCAGCAACATTCTATAAACAACCACTTCAAAGCAAGAGTTACCATCACCAAGCAACAGGACTGAGGTGTCATGTAATAGCAACATCAGCAATTTTTATGGTCCCATTTCAGATTTTATTAAAGTTGGGCTTTCTTTGTAAAGAACAGGGGATTTGCAGGAGGAAGTGTGTCACTATGGAGGTTGGCTTTGAGGTCTCACATGCTCAAGCTATGCCTCCTGTGGCTCACAGTCTCCTTCTGCTGTCTGTGGATCAAGCTGTATAACTCTCAGCTCCTTCTCCAGCACCATGTCTGCCTGCTTGATACCATGCCACCTGCCATGAAGATAATGGACTAAACTTCTGAACTGTAATTAAATGCTTTCTTTTATAAGAGTTACTATGGTCATGGTGTCTCTTTGCAGCAATAAAATCCCAACTTTGACAAAATGCAAATTAATCTTTCATTCACTGTAGTCTGTGTACATGAGGTTGAATTAAACAATACCTTAGGACTAAGTCTAGAGTGGGGACATCCCATTTCTGTTATAGCTACAGGTACATAAAATATATATGTTGCCACTGCTTTTTCTGTAATAGACCAAAATTATGAACAACACAAACTCTCCATGTGAGGACAAACAAATAAACAACTTTGGGTTTATTTATCCATTGGAATGCTATTAAGGGCTAAATCATTATTACATGGAGGGTATGGATAAATTTCCAAAGAATAATGCTAAAGCCAAAGAAAATAAACTGTGATATTATGTATACATAGCCATGCTGGCTAGTTTTTAATGTCAACATGACACAAGTTAGGGTCATCTGGGGAATAATCATTTAATTGGAAAAATGCCTCTATAGGATCAGCCTGTGGACAAGTCTATAGGGTATTTTCTTGATCAATGATTGATGTGGAAGGGCCCAGCTCAATGTAGGTGGTGCCATCCCTGGACTATAAGTAAGTCCTAGGTGCTACAAGAAAGCAGACTGAGTAAGCCATATGAGTAAGCCACTGAGCACCACTCCTCCATGGTCTCTGCTTCAATGCCTGATCTGGCTTCCCTAAGTGATTGAATTACAAGCTGCAAGGTGAAATAAACTCTTTCCTTTCTAAGTTACTTTTGGCCATGGAGTTTTATCACAACAATATAAACCCTAAGACAGGAGAATTGTAGAAAATGTACTTATTGGTAATAACAAAAAATGAGAGGTTTTTGTAAGAGACAGATAGGGTGGAGATAAAAGACATAAGGAAAGGGGCATAAAGAAACCAACACATTGTAAAACATCAAATCGTATACTTCAAATATCTGCAGAATATTGTGCATCAATTATCTTTTTAGAATGTTTCAGAAAAGAAATTTAGCCCTTAAGGTAAAAAGAAAAAACTAAAGTTAAATGACCAGAAGCAAAGGGAACTACTCCTTTGGGTCACTGGTAAGTACACTATCAAACAAGATTCTTTTTGGCTAGTCTTGAGAATTCTAGGCCACAGACATTTTAAATTACCTTTAAATCTATAATCTTTATTATGAACTGAACTGTCTTTAACTAAATGTGTGTGTGTGTGTGTGTGTGTGTGTGTGTGTGTGTGTGTGTGTGTGTGTGTGTGTATTTAACACCTAAAATAAAACACATCTTAATCTCAGGTTGCATAGAGCTACTCATTTACCATTTGCAAAAGTAATTAGGTGTTAACAGATTATGTCTCTATTCATGCATGTAGTAGAAGTTCTTCTATAGATGGTAAGCCTGCTTTCTCTTAGGTTGGATAAGATGTGACTACAGAAAAAGCCCAAAGGCAGTGACATGGAAACTTTACAAATGATTGTGAATTAAACAAAATGTTGAAGTTTTTTAGTTTAGCATAATAGACAGTATTATAAAATGCCATTGGATTCATTATTTTAGTCTCAATTTGAAAAATACTAACAGCATTTAATCATCTATTACTTTTAGATTAGAAAATGGAACTTTGACAAAACAAAATAGGTTTTGCATGGTCATATGACTCCCTACTACAACTCTATTTAAATGATTTTTGTTTTGAGTATGTGTGGGGGTGGGGTCTACTACATATGGTTATATCCACCCATGCAAATATTTGTAGAAACCACCTCCTGAAACAATATAAATAGAATTTTAATAATAAATGTAATCGAGATGAAATTGAGAATTTTATTGCAAGGTTGTAACCCCTCAGCAAATCTTTTTTTCCCTGTATTTATCAAGATTATTTCATTTTTTATATTGTAGAACTTGATTTTCTTTTTGTTCCTTTTCTAATTTAAATTAGAAACAGCTTGCTTCACATGTCAATCCCAGCCCTTCTCCCTCCCCTCCTCACCCCAATCAGCCTCCCCCAATCCCCCATCCCATCTCCACTCTGCTCCCCAGGGAGGGTGAGGCCTTCCATGAGAGATCTCTAAAATCTGTCATATCATCCAGGGCAGGACCTATGCCCTCCCCCATGTGTCCAGACTGAGAGAGCATGTGGAATGGGCTCCCAAAATCCATTTGTGTACTAGGGATAAATAATGATCTACTACCAGAGGCCTCCTCACTGACACCCACATTCTGGGGTTTGGATCAGTCCTATGCTGGTTTACCAGCTATCAGTCTGGGGTCCCTGCGCTCCCCCTTGTTCAAGTCAGCTATTTCTGTGGGATTCACCAGCCAGGTCTTGACCCCTTTGCTCATCACTCCTCCTTCTCTGCAACTGGGTTCCAGGAATTCAGTGTTTAGCTGTGGGTGGCTCTCTCTGCTTATATCAGTCACTGGATGAAGGCTCTAGGATGACATATAAGGTAATCAATCATCAGTCTTATTATTGGGGAAGGGCATTTAAGGTAGTCTCTCCAATATTGCTTAGATTGGCAGTTGCTGTCATCCTTGTAGATCTCTGGAAATCTCACTAGTGCCAGATCTCTCCTGAAACCTATAATGGCTCCCTCTATTATGGTGTCTCTCTTCCTGCTCTCCTCTATTCTTCTCTCAATTCATCCTTCCTGCTTCCCCATGACCTCCTCTCCCCTTGTCTTCTCCCCCCTCTTTCTCCCAGCTCCCCCATCATCAGATCTTTAGATTGTATATTATACTCTTCGGTGTGGTATATGAGATAGAAAATGTCTCACGTGGCTCCTCAAATTCTATCCAGCAAGATATTAGTGTAAAATTCTTTGTTGGAGAAATGTTTGACCTATAGAATTAAGTAGTTTGTTCAAGGATTCAGAGCTACCAAATGGTGGAAATATATCTCAAGATTAGTTTGTGATCCTAACCATATAATTTCCAATTAAGAATCAAGTGGTAAAGCATGAGACAGCTCTGTGCAAGGGTAAGCAGATGCCAAAGAATGACACATATTTAAAAAATGTAAAGTGACCTTTAGACAATAGTAGAGTTGTAGGAAATTCATGTTAATGTAACAAGAAACAAGATGAAAGGTAGGCAAACTCTAGTTTGTAAAGATCTACTTGACTTCATTTTCACTCCAAAGTCTACAATAGCTCTCCAAAAGCTTTACCCAGTTGTGATCTCTTAAAGAGATCATTCCAAAAATTTTGTGGAAAGGAGAGTGGAAGGATGAGTATGGAAGTAATCATCCCAAACAGTCGCCACCCTGTAGAGTCTCTCAGCTGTAGTGCAGGGCTTGGGGCCTGGGAGTTGCTCATTATCTTATGTCCATATCAACTTATGTGGTCCTTCCTCTTCAGTATGTCTGAAATTTTGCTACTCATGTGCAATCATCTTATTCATATCAATGGTGCCATAAACCATTTATCTTGCATTTTATAGACACCCCTAGGGTATTGACTTAATATGACAGATTTATGACTCAACACAAAACATACCATCAATTTCAAATTTTTACTGGCGTTTACAAGAAATTTAATTTGGAAGCAACTATCTGGTTTTAGGATTTGAATTTTCACAGGAAAAAGTATATTTTAAGTGTTACCCTGCAATGGAATATATCAAATTTCAAATAACAAGTAATATTTGTTACAGTTTCTCTCCTTGTCAATTTTGTGGTCTGTATTTCTTTCATAATTATAATTAGTTTTTCACCTTAAAAACAGGGATAATCCATCCAAATGCATTCACTGAGAAGTTTTGTTGTTGTTGATGAGGCAATGCCTATTATAGGAAAAGGGGGAAACTCTAATTTGCTGGAAGAGAACTGAGTATAAAAATAACATTATGCACTCAGTTGGATTGAAATCTTGGCAGCTGCTCTTCAAAAATGTTGCTGACATGGTTTATATTATATTAAAATTCAGAATTACTGCATTTTCATCAGTTTCTCTGTCTGCAGCTGGCATATCAGTTTGTCAGCATCTTGGGATTTTACAAACTTCCTCAGTTGTAAGATTATTTCTTCAAATGGGCGTTTTCTATGTATATTTGTTCATTGACAGGGGATGGTTTTATAAAGTGTAATCATTTGCTATGAAAACAATAATGTTTCAAAGAGTAACTGATCAGATAATGAATTGGAGTTTTAACTTAAAATTTGGTGAAATTTGCTGGAAAGCAAGTTTATCTGCAAAGATTTTTCATTTTTTTTTACTTTCAACGTCATTATTTTAATAAGGAAAATTATTTGTAAATTGAATGATGGATAAATAAAACGCCTACATTCTTTTAAATTGTATTTGAAGAAATTTGATGCTCAGAATAAAATAATTCATAACAAAACAATTGCAGCTTATGTTATAATATTAATATGCTGTGCTATTTTAATGTAATTACTGGTGTCAGACATTAAATGTATATACTTCAACTACTGTTGCAATAAAATAGTCTGAAGAATGTTAAGTTTCAGTGTATTGTTAGTATATTTCTTGTGAAGAATTAAGAGTTCTTTGGAAACTATAATCAAGCCTACCAACTTAACAATTTCATAAGACTTTCGATAATGTTAAAATATGTATGTCTACATGTGGATTCTGCAGATATTTATAAGCACTTATGTGGTTGTGATGATAAAACTAAATTAGCATATTCATGTCGACTTTAGAGGATTCTGAAAAAATTGGATTTGAGGCTAAATAAAGCTGACTTTCTTTGTAGATTGAAAATGCTTGAAGGAACTTTGATTGTACCTGAAGAGCATAGCCGATGACTATTTGGGTTTGAAAATAATAGTTTTGACTTTTTGTAATGCCTATTTATAATGTACATGGAGCGATCTAGAAACATGGAGGAATTTCCTGCTGTTTCCTGTGGAATGGAGGTCCAGGCTGAACAGGCAGAGATATTCAAAGCCAAAAATCTAAACAGGAATGACCTGGCTGTTCTGCTTGGACATTTGTGTGGAAGTGGTGACTCTTGTCCGTAACAAAGTACAGGTGTGAGATGTTAAACTGATTATGATTTTGTTCCAAAAAGATTGATCATAATTTTTACTGATTATGGAAACTGGCAACTGCCTAATAATGACTTCAGAAATGTCTATGAATCTACAGCAGGTGAGCAAAACTAAAGATGAACTAGAAACTATGAGTGCACAATTATGTATGTACACCAGATCCATTCTCAGCATGCATACACACAGATTTATGGAACTCAGATGTTGACTGAAACTTTGCTAAATCTGAGTTATTTTTTCCTACCCTCAGTGAGGCTGCAATAACAACATTTTGATAGAATTGATACCATTAATTTATAATTACTACTTTCTTTAGTTAGAAAATATGAACGTGAAAGCTTTGGCTCAACTGCAATCTCAAGAATGAAATTAGAACCTTAATGATCAATAGCAGCAGGGCATTCTGAATCTCTCCCAGCTTTTCATTAGCTGGACCACAGTGCATTTAAAGGAATGCTAACAAGTATTGATGTTCAAATTTGATTTATCAGTGCTATTTAAATGTATATCTACACAGCTCTGAATTTTTTTTCACTTTAAAGATTATTCAGTGACATCTCCTGGGTTCAGACAACTTCTAAACAAGATAAAGCACCAAGTGAATTTATTCATTTCAAAAAAAGAAGTGAACTTAATTTGTGTCTTATTTTCGATATATTATCCTTTTGTATATCAATTTAACAGGAGCCAAAAAGTTATTTACCTAAGGAAACAAAACACAGATATAGGATTCTGTCACGCTGGGGACTCCTTTTCTGTAGGAAGAATGGGTGTGTATAAGAAATCATAGGAAGAGTACATTTGTGCTTTTTTCTCTCTTCATGGTATGGTTTATAAGAGAAAAGCACTGTTTAGTTTCAGAGCCAATGAACAGTGAAAGCAGCCTCTTTTCATTTTTATTGTATTCTTCATAAATAATAAAATCATTGTGATTACCTTATCAAACAAAAATGGACAGGTTGAGCAATGATTTGGAACACAAACAATTACACATACCCCCAAGAGACCATCTGAGACCTCCAAATAACTGTGATTTTTTCCAATCTTTTCTATCAATAGCTACATCAGATATCAGAGAATTTTTTAGAACTGACAAAAACTTAACATATTCTGTAGAAACTAATTCCTCATAAGTGCAGTTTATGAGTGTGTATGTATATATGAAAGGCTGTTATTCATTAGTTAATTTTAATCTGTAAAGAATACATGTTAATTACTATTTACTCAGGAAGTATTTACCTTGTGAACCTGAAGAGGTGAATGGTTATTAAATCTGGTCTCTTAAGAGCAGTTACATTTCTGATGATAGCATGGAGACTGAGCTTGTATAAGCTATCATTATGTGGTAAAAAACTGCCCTCTGTAATTAACTTCCAATATTATACATAGGGCTCCAGTTACAGTAAAATCCAATTTTCCATAGTATACACACCAGGCACCTTTGCTGAATATTAGATTTTAATGAGATTTATGACCTTATTTATAATTTATTCCTGAAGTTGGAAAAGTTTTGACTAAAGTTCAAAGCGTTATTGTGAAGTAAGCAAATAGAAATCTCAGACATGTGTGAGTGAATTCTGAGAACAGAAAACAGCTTATTTGGTTCTAAGAACAACTCACCAAAACAATCCCAGCAATGAGATGGAAAATTCTGTTTGGTCAATAGGAAGTATTCGCTTGTTTGGTTGCTGAGGATTTGACACTGTTGATTTTACTCATTACTAAGCATCTTGAACTCATGGCATATCTAATCCAGTAAGTCTTAAATGATCCTGAAAAATCACCCAGTGATGTCAGAAAACTTCAGAAGTTCATTAAGCATGAACAGGACTCACCAGTATGAGTGAAAGTAGTAACGTTGGTTATCACTCATGCCAGGACTTGACAGGGGTCAAGCTTGTTGTTCAGACATCTTCCCTGGCCATCTTTATGACTCAAAGAAATGCAAAAATGCCTGTCTTTGAATTAATGGTTCTTATTTGGGGTTGATGATGTATTTAATTCATGAGCTATCTAGGCCTTATCCTACATCAGTAAATGTCAGAATTCCTGAGGACAACTGTGATTTGTTTTTATGCTTTATTAAGCAATGAAGATCTTTGTGTTACACACACTCACACCACACACACACACACACACACACACACACACATCTACAATTATGATCTCACAGCCAAAGTGTTCAAGGGCTGAAACACATGGTAGGCTGACTGACAAATAGACAGATTTATTCATAATGGATCGTAGGTCTCCTAGGCATACATTTGTTGAGGTATGTTGGAGATGCAATAAGATTCTTTTAATAAACAAAGTTCTCTTTTTGGTCATGCCTCAGAAACAATATCTCCTTACAAAGATCTTTTCTTATGTGATATAAACTTTTGTGTTAAACACACACATGTACAACACACACACACACACACACACACACACACACACACACACACACACACACACACTCACACACAAATTCTGCTCTCACAGATAAAGTATGCAAGGATGGAAAGTCCTTTTAGGACTAAAATGTCCTAAAAATTATGCCCAATACAATAGCTTCTGCCTGATCAAGCTATATAGTCTTATTTAGTTTATATAGAATTTGATACTGCTTTCTGAAATTAAATTATCTGCTCATTTTTTATCACTTGTTGTATTAGGCTATAATTCTCATCAAAACAGAGACTTTCTTTCCCACCTGTGACCAGATGTTTTATTTATATACCCCAGAATGAGTACTTGTTTACTAACTAAGTTTAAATTCTAGCAGTCCAAATGAACTGCAGCAACTGAAGAAGCTGTATCAGGGTAGATGGTCTGAGTATTGATGAACATTGCACTAACATTCCATTTGACTTATCTCTTTGTACAAGTGGGCCTATATAAGCATCATAGCATTGTTGTGGTACAGAGATGATAGGTAGCTAATATTTAACTCAATGCCTGTTGTTTGAAATACTCAGTGAGCAGCACCACTGCAATCTTCCTGAATGTCTACCAAATGCTTGAAGCCTGCTACAGTTTATCTTTTATCACATGTCAAAACATCTGAAATCAAAAAATATAGAACGAAGAAAGGTTTGTCTTGGCTTCTGGTTTATGTTCATAGTCTCAATGTCCCCATTTCTGTGGGCCGGGGGTGAGTAAGGACATCAGGAGAATGTGGCAACAGAAACCAGTAACTTCATGGCAGATGATAAGCTAAGGAGAAAAGTCAAAGGACCAAATAGTCATTTCAAGGGCACAGCTGCTACAACTTAACTTCCTGTTTTCTGTTCACTTCCATCATATCCCCATAGCCCCATAGGCTGTACAGCAGAATGTTTAATTATTTACTGTTTAAATTTAATTTTACATTTCAACCACAATTCTACTTTCCATCCCTTATACTGCTCCCTTGCATCACCCCCAGCCCACTCCCCCATATGCTTCTCTCAAAAGGGTAAAGAATCCCATGAGAAATCAACCCAATCTGGCACAATAAGTTGGGGCAGAGCCAAGCCTGTCTCCCATGCATTAAGGCTGAGCATGGCATCACACCACAGGGAACGGGCATCAACAAGCTAGCTCACAGTACCAGGTTTGTATCATGATCCTCCTGCCAGGGGACCCTAAGATATTCCAAGCTTCATAACTGTCTCCCACATATGGAAGGCCTATTTTGGCGTCCTAGACCACAGTTGTAGGTCTAGAGCTCATGAATTTCCACGAGCATGGTCCAGCTGTTCCTTTCCCATACCTTCCTTCCTCCAGAAGAGAGCTGCTATTGGATTGCCAGAGCTCAGCCTCGGGCTTGGTTCTCTGCATCTGGTTCCATCACTTAGTGGTTGAAAGCTCTATGATGATATTTGAGGTATTCACCAATCTGACTACAAGGGAAGGCCAGTTTAGGCACCTGCTCCACTATTGCTAGGAATCTTAGCTGGGGTCATCCTTGTGGATTCTTGGGAATTTCCTTAGCATCAGGATTCTCTCTAAGCTCATAGTGATCTTCTGTATCAAGGTATATCTTTGATGAGAAAAGGTGTCAGGAACATGCTGGGGAAACACACAGAAACAGCTGACTTGAGCCAGTGGGAACTTACAGACACCAGACAGAGAGCTGGGGAACCTGCATAAGACTGAGCTAGGACCCCTGGATGTGGCTGCCAGTTTGGGGGCTTGGGCAGTCTATGGGCCCACTGGCGATGGAACCAGCATATTCCTCATGCAATTCCTCATGGGTTGGAGCCCATTCCATATGAAGGGATACTTTCTCAGCCTAGATACACAGGGAAGGGCCTAGGTCCTGCCCCAAATGATGTGTCAGACTTTGATGATCCCCCATGTGAGAAATCACCTGCTCTGAGAAGATGCAGGGAGGCTTGGGATGGGGAGATTGTTGGGGAGATTGGGGATGGGAGTGAGAGGGAACTGGGATTGGTTTGTAAAATAGGATTTCTTTTAATTTAAATGAAGAATTAATAAAAATATTACAGCAAAAACAAAAAAGAATAAAATAAAGATGTATCTTTCACTGCTTTCCTACTCTGTAACACACTCCCACCTTTGGCCATCCTGTTGCCACATTTTCTTTTAGCAAGTCCTCTTCCCTTTACCATCTTCCCAGTTTATCCAGGAGATTTCTTCTAATTTCCCTTCCTAGGACAACCCATGTGTCCCTCTTAGGGCCCTGCTTGTTATGTAGCTTCTCTGGAGCTGTGGATTGCAATCTGGTTATTCTTTGCTTTTCACGTAATACCCTTATGAGTGAATATATACCATGTTTGTCTTTATGTGTCTGAGTTATCTCACTCAGGATGGGTTTTTCTACTTCTTTTCATTTTCATGAAAGCTTCATGGTGTTTTTGTTTTTTTTACAGCTGAGTAATATAAAATTATGTAAATGTACCACATTTTCTTTATTCTTCAGTTGAGGGGCATCTAGTTTCTGGCTGTTTTGAATAATGCTGCTATGAGCATTGTTGAGCAAGTGTCCTTGTGGTATGATTGAGCATAATTGGGTATATGCATAAGAATGGTATTGCTGGGTCTTGAGGTAGATTGATTCCCAGTTTTCTTAGAAACCACCATACTAATTTCCAAAGTGGCTGTACAAGTTGGCAATTCCAGCAGCAGTGGAGCCTTCCCCAGACTCCAGATCCTCTCTACCATAAGTTACTCTCCGTATTTTTGACCTTAGCCATTTTGTTAGGTATAAGATGGTATCTCAGAGGCATTTTTATTTGAATTTCCCTAATGACTAAGAAAGTTGAGAATTTCCTTAAATATATTTTGGTCATTTGAGATTCTTTGGATGAGAATTCTCTGTTTAGCTCTGTACCCCATTTTTAATTGGATTATTTTGTATTTTTATGTCTAGTTTCTTGAGTTCTTCATATATTTTGCAGATCAGCCCTTTGTCAGATGTGGGGTTGGTGAAGATATTTTCCCATTCTGTAGGCTCCCATTTTGTTTTATTTGCTATATCCTCTGCTTTACAGAAGCTTCTCAGTTTCAGGAAGTCCCATTTATTAAATGGTGCTCTCAGTGCCTATGCTACTGTTGTTATACTTAGGAAGTGATCTCCTATGCCAATGCATTCAGGACTACTTCCCACTTTCTTGTCTGTCATGTTCAATGGAACTAGATTTATGTTGAGGTTCTTAATCCACTTGGACTTGAATTTTGTGCATAGAGACACATATGCATATTGTTGCAATCTTCTACATGTTGACATCCAGTTATGCCAACACTATTTGTTAAAGATTCTTTCATTTTTGTGTACCATTTTTGCTTCTTTGTCAAAAATCAGATGTTCATGGGAGTATGGATTAATGTCAGGGTACTTTATTCAATTTCTTTGGTCCACCTGTCCGTTTTTATGCCAACACCAAGCTGTTTATCTTACTGTATCTCCCTAGTAGTGTTTGTGGTCAGGAATGGTTAAACATCCAGAAGATTCTTTATTGTACAAGATTATTTTAGCTTTTCTGGGTTTTTTATTTTTCTATTTGAATTTGAGTATTGCTCTCTCAAGGTCAGTGAAAAATATATTGAGATTTTGAGAGGCACAGCAATGAACCTGTAGATTGCTTTTGGTAAGATTGCCATTTTTTTAAATAATGTGGAAACTACCTATCTAAAATCATGGGGAACTTTCCATTTTCTGATATCCTTTTTAATTTATGTCTTTGGGGACTTAAAGTTCTTTACATACAGGTCTTTGGCTTGTTAAGCTAAAGTTACCCAAAGATATTTTATATTTGTGACTATCATAAAGGGTAATGTTCTCTGATTTTTTTCCTGGATAGTTTACCATTTGTATATAGAAGGACTGTTTTTTGTTTTTGAGTTAATCTTGTACCCTGCCACATTACTGAAGGTGTTCATCAGCTCTAGGAGTTCCTGAGTAGAGTTTTGGTGGTCACTTGTGTACACTATCATAACATCTGCAAATAGTTTTAAGTTGACTTCTTCCTTTCTGGTTTCTGTTCCCTTGATCTCCTTGTGTTGACTTATTGTTCTTTCTAGAACTTTGAGTGCTATATTGAATAGATTGAAGAAAGTGGACTTCCCTCTCTTGCTTCTGATTTTAGTGAAATTGCTTTGAGTTTGTCTCCATTTAATTTGATGTTGAATGTTAGCTTCTTGTAAATTGCTTTTATTGTTTATAGATATATTCCTTGTATCTCTGATCTTTCCAAGAAGTTTATCGTGCAGAGGTGTTGGACTTTGTTCAATGGTTTTTCAGCATCTAATAAGATGATAATGTGATGTTTTTCTTTCAGTATTTCTATATGGTGGATTACATTGACAGATTTCCATATGTTGAAATATCCCTGCATTTCTGGGATGAAGCCTACATTATCATGGAGGATCATTTTTGTGATGTTCTCTTGGATTTGGTTTGTTAGTATTGTTAATGGGGGATGTCTTCCTGTATATATGTTCTTTTATTGATTGATGAATAATACATTGATTGATCAGTAGCCAGGCAGGAAGTATAGGCAGTGCTACCAGGTGAGGAAAATTCTGGTGAGCAGAGGCAGAGGGAGATGCCATGCTGCCAAAGGAGTAACATGCTGAATTATGAGTAAGCCACAGCCACATGGCAATACATAGATTAATATAAATGGGGTAAAAATTAAGAGAGAGCTAGCTGGTAAGAAGCCTAAGCCATTGGCCAAATAGCATGTATTTAATATAATCTCTGCATTTTTATTTGAGGCTAAATGGCTGTGCCACCAGGAGGAAAAGAAATACTGTCTACATGTTTTATTGAGTATTTTAGCATTTATGTTCTTGAAGGAGATTGGTCTGTAGTTTTCTTTCTATATTGCAACTTTGTATGGGTTGGGTATCTAGGTAACTGTAGACTCATAAAAGGAGTTTGGCAATGTTTCCTCTGTTTCTGTTTATGGAATAATTTGAAGAGTATTGGAATTAGCTCATCTTTAAAATTCTGGTAAAAAATCTGTGCTGAAGCCACTTGGTCCTTGGCTTTTTTGTTGGGAGACTTTTAATAACTACTTGTATTTCCTTAGGGGTTATAGGTCTGTTTAAGTTGTCTCAATTCTGAATATTTATGCCCTGAATACAAAGGCATTCACATTCATTAAAGAAACATTAATAAAACTCAAATCACACATAAAACAACACACACTTATAGTGGGAGACTGCAATACCCAACTCCCACTACTGGACAGGAACACCAGACAGACACTTAACAAAGATACAAAGGAACTAATAAAAGTTATGGCCCAATTGGGCTTAACAGACATCTATAGAACATTCCATCCAAATACAAAACAACATACCTTCTTCTCAGTGCCACATGGAACCTTCTCTAAAATCAACCACATGCTTGGCAACATAGCAAACCTCAACAGGTACAAAATAATGACCTGTATGGTAGCAGACAACCATGCTTTAAAGTTAGAATTCAACAACAACACCAATTGCAGAAAACCTACAAACTCATGGAGATTAAGTAACACTCAATTGCAAATTCCTTGGACAAGGAAGAAATAAAGAAAGAAATTGAAGATTTCCTAGAATTCAATGAGAATGTGGACACAACATACCCAAACTTACTAGACACTTTGAAAGCAGTGCTAGGAGGAAAATCCGTAGAGATAAGTACCCACATGAATACAAAGGAGAATAATCACACTAAGGAATTAACAGCACAACTGAAAGCTCTAGATCACAAAGAAGCCAATATACTCTGGAGAAGCAGATGCCACGAAATAATCAAATTGAGGGCTGAAATCAATAAAGTTGAAACTAGGAGAACAATACAAAATATCAATTTAACGAAGAATTGGTTCTTCGAGAAAATCAACAAGACAGAAAAGCCTTTATCCAAACTTACCAAACTGCAGAGAGTTAACATGCAATTAATAAAATAAGGAATGAAAAGGGGGACATACAACAGACACAGAGGAAATCCAGAGAATCATTAGGTCATATTTTGAAAACCTGTATTCCACAAAATTTGAAAATCTAAAGGAAATGCACAATTTTCTGGACTGATTTCACTTACAAAAATTAAATCAAGAATAGATAAGCAACTTAAATAGATCTACAACCCCTAATGAAATAAAATCAGTCATCAAAAGTCTCCCTACCAAAAAAAGCCCAGGGCCAAATTGCTTCAGTGTATAATTCTCCTCAAAGTATTCCACACAATAGAAGCAGAAGGGTCATTGCCAAACTCTTTTTTACAAGACTTCAATAGCCTTGATACCCAAGCCAAACAAAGACACAACTAAGAAAGAGAACTACAGACCAATATCCCTCA
Source organism: Cricetulus griseus (assembly GCF_003668045.3). Taxonomy (NCBI): domain Eukaryota; kingdom Metazoa; phylum Chordata; class Mammalia; order Rodentia; family Cricetidae; genus Cricetulus; species Cricetulus griseus. The sequence goes on from NC_048596.1 coordinate 176,128,645, forward strand.
TGAACAATGATGCAAAAATACTCAATAAAATACTGGAAAATCGAATCCAAGAATGTATCAGAGAAATCATCCACCATGATCAAGTAGGCTGCATCCGAGGGATGCAAAGATGGTTCAACATATGAAAATCCATCAATGTAATCCACCAAATAAACAGACTGATTAGAAAAAAGAAACATGATCATCTCACTGGCTGCTGAAAAAGCCTTTGACAAATATCTTTTCCCAGTCTGTGGGCTGCTGTTTATGTCATGCTGACTTTGTCTTTTGCCATAGAGAAGCTTCTCATTTTCAGGAGGTCACACTTATCAATTGGTGCTCTCAGAATAATGTTCAGGAAATTGTTTCCTGTACCAATTAATTCAAGGGTATTTCCCATTTTGTCTTCTAATAGGGTTAGTGTGGCTGGTTTTATGTTGAGGTCTGTGATCTATTTTGACTTAAGTTTTGCGAATGGCGATAGGCTTGGGTCTAGCTGTAGTCTTCAACATATCCACATCCAGTTATCCCAACACCATTTGTTGAAGATGTTCTCTTTGTTTCCGAGTATAAATTTGGATTGTTTGTCAAAAATCATGGGCTCATAGTTGTGTGGGTAAATATCAGAGTTTTCAATCTATTCCATTGGTCTACCTGTCTATTTTTGTGCCAATACCAAACTGTTTTCAGGATTATACCTCTGGAATAGAGCTTGAGTCAGGCATGGTGATTCCTCCAGAAATTCCTTTATTGTACAGGGTTGTTTTGCCTATCCTGGGTCTTTTGTTTCTCCAGATAAAGTTGAGAATTTTTCTTTCAAGGTCTTTGAAGAATTGTGTTGGGATTTTGATGGGGATTCCATTGAATCTGTAGATTACTTTTGGCAAGATTACCATTTTTAATATGCTATTCCTACCTATCCAAGAGCATGGGAGGTCTTTCCATTTTCTGGTGTCTTCTTTAATTTCTTTCTTTAGAGAGTCAAAATTCTTATGGTATAGGTCTTTCATGTTTTTTTTGGTTAGTGTTACCCCAAGATATTTTATGATATTTGTGTCAATTGTAAAGGGTAGTGTTTCTCTGATTTCTTTCTCCACCAATGTGTCATCAGTATATAGTAGGGCTACAGATTTTATTTTTAGTTAATCTTGTAACCTGTCACTTTGCTAAAGGTGTTTGTCAGCTGTAGGAGTTCCCTGGTAGAGTATTTTTTGTGACTAATGTAGACTATCATATCATCTTCAAATGGTGAGAGTTTGACTTCTTCCTTTCCAATTCATATTCCCCTGATCTCCATTTGTTGTCTTATTGCTCTAGCTAGAACTTCAAGGACAATACTGAAGAGGTATGAAGAGAGTGGACAGCCTTGTCTTGTCCCTGATTTTAGAGGAATTGCATTGAGTTTCTCTCCATTTAATTTGATGTTGGCTGTCTTTTTGCTGTATTTTGCTTTTATTATGTTGAGGTATGTTCCTATTCTCCCTGATTTCCAAGACCTTTATCATGAAGGGGTGTTGGATTTTGTCAAAGGCTTTTTCAGAATTTATATGGTGGATTACATTGATGGATTTTTGTATGATAACCATTCTTGCATCCCTGGGATGAAGCCTACTTGATCATGGTGGATGATTTCTCTAATGTGTTTTTGGATTCGATTTGCCAGTATTTTATTGAGAATTTTTTGCATCAATGTTCATGACAGATATTGGTCTGTAGTTCTCTTTCTTAGTTGTGTTTTTGTGTGATTTGTGTGTCAAGGTTATTGAATCCTTGTAAAAAGAGTTTGGCAATGACCCTTCTGCTTCTATTTTGTGGAATACTTTGAGGAGAATTGGTATTAGCTGTATCTTGAATTTCTGGTAGAATTCTGCTTTGAAGCCATCTGAATCTGGCTGTTTTTTGTTGGGAGACTTCTGATGACTGCTTCAATTTGATTAGGGGTTATAGGTCTATTTAAGTTGCTTATCTGTTCTTGATTTAATTTTGATAAGTTACATCTGTCCAGAAAATTGTCCACTTCCGTTAGATTTTTGAATTTTGAGGAATATAGGCTTTTGAAGTTTGACCTGATGATTCTCTGAACTTCCTCTGTGTCTGTTGTTATGTCCCCCTTATCTTTCCTGATTTTATTAATTTACATGTTCATTCTCTGATGCTTGGTAAGTTTGGGTAAAGGTTTGTCTATCTTGTTGATTTTCTTGAAGAACCAATTCTTCATATTATTGAATCTTTGTAGTGTTCTCCTAGTTTCCATTTTATTGATTTCAACCCTCATTTTGATTATTTCCTGCCATTTGCTCCTCCAGAGTGTATTAGCTTTTTTGTTTTCTAAAGCTTTCAGTTGTGTCATTAATTCTCTAGTGTGAGAAGGGTGATCTCCAAAATATACAAAGAACTCAAGAAGCTAGTCTGGAAAACACCAAACAATCCAATTAAATAGTGGGGTACAGAACTAAATAGACAATTTTCAATAGAGGAATCTAAAATGGCTAAAAGACACATAAGAAGGTATTCAATATCCTTAGCCATCAGGGAAATGCAAATCAAAACCACTCTGAGATACCATCTTACTCCTGTTAGAATGACCAAAATCAAAAACACCAATTACAGTTTATGCTGCAGAGGATGTGGAGAAAGGAGTATACTTCTCCACTGATGGTGGGAGTGCCAACTTGTACAGCCACTTTGGAAATCAGTATGGTGACTCCTCAAGAAAATGGGAATGAGTCTACCACAAGATCTAACAATTCCACTCTGAGGCATATACCCAATAGAAGCACATTCATACAACAAAGATATCTGTTCAATGATGGTCATAGCAGCACTATTTGTAATAGCCAGAAACTGGAAGCTACCTAGATGCCCCTCAACCAAAGAATGGATAGAGAAAATGTGGTACATTTATAGAATGGAGTACTATTCAGCAGAAAAAAAAAATGTAATCTTGAAATTTGCCGGAAAATTTCTCGGAACTAGAAGAAACCATTCTGAGCAATGTAACCCAATCACAAAAAGGCAAACTTGGTATATACTCACTCATATGTGGATTTTAACATAGAGTAAAGGATTACCAACCTACAGTGCACACTGCCAGACAAGCTAGTAAACAAGGAGGACCCTAAGAGAGACATGCAAGGTCCCCTGGAGAAGGGGAAAGGAACAAGATACCCTGAGCAAATTGGGAGCATTGGAGAAGGGGGGAGGGAGATAGAAGAATGAGAAGGGGAGAAGAGGACATGAGGGAGCAGAAATGTTGAGTCAGGGGAAATATAGAAGAAAAAAAGAAAGGATATACTATAATAGAGGGAGAGATTTTAGGTTTACAGAGAAACTAGGCACTAGGGAAATGTCTGAAGATCTACAAAGATGGCAACAGCTATTAATCTAAACCACAGAGGAGAGGCTACCTTAAATACCCTTCCCTGATAATGATATTGATGACTATCTTATATACAATCCTATAGCCTTCATACAGCATCTGGTAGAAGTAGAAGCAGACACCCACAAGTAATAACAGAGCTTAACTGAAATCCGGTTGCAGAGAAAGACTAGTAATGAGCAAATGGGTCCAGACCAGGCTGGTGATACCAACAAAAACAGCTGAAATGGACAACGGGGAGCTCTTGTTCCCCAGACTGATATCTGAGATACCAGCATGGAATTGATCCAGGCCCCCGGAAAGTGGGTTTCAGTGAGGAGATCTCGGAAATCTATGGGACCTCCTGTAGTAGTTCAGTACTTATCCCTAGCATAGCTGTGGACTTTGGGAGCCCAATCCACATACAGGGATACTCCCTGAGCCAAGACACATGCAGCTGGGCATAGGCCCAATGCCAAAGAATATGACAGACTCTGATGACCCCCTATGGAAGGCCTCACCCTCCCTGGGCAGCAGAAAGGATATGTGATGAGTAGGGTTTTAGTTGGGGTTGGGCTTCTCATTTTATGACAATCTAAATTATGAATTTTGTATTATTCTGGTGAGATAATCTTTATGGGAAATAATTTTGAGAAAAGATTAATAAAATCAATGGATATGAAGAGTTACTGAAATTTGCATAGAATGCCAAATTTTTACAACTATCAAACAAGTAATATTCAATGAAGATCATAGATGTCATTAAACAAAAGAGTGGCATAATGTAGTGTAGATTTCTTTAGAACTGTATTTCAGATAACATTTTTATTAGTGATAACTATGATAATATAAAATATGAAAATATCCCTACATCATATATAAAAGCTTTTCTATAGAAAATTGTTTATCTGGTCTTGATTTAATTTGGTAATTGAACCTATCCACAAAATTGTCCATTTCTTCTAAATTTTGCAATTTTGTAGAGTACAGATTTTTGAAGTATGACATAATAATTCTCTGCATTTCCTCAGTGGTTGTTGTTAAGCCCCTCCTTTCTGATTTTGTTAATTTGTATATTCTCTCTGTCTTTTGGTTAGTTTTGATAAGGGTCTGTTTATATTCTTGATATTCTTTCAGAACCCACTCTTTGTTTTATTGATTCTTTGCATTTTATTGATTTCAGCCTCAATTTGATTATTTCTTGAAGTCTATTCCCACTGGATGAGTTTGCTTCTTTTTGTTCTATAGTTTTCAGGTGTTTTGTTAATTCAGATGTGTGATATTTTTCCAATTTCTTTTTTAATATTAATTCATTTTTTACAATCCAATCACAGTTCCCCTGCCTCCTCTCCTCCCCCTGCCTCCACCCATCCTCCCACCTCCCAACTGCTCCTCAGAGAGGGTAAGGATTCCCCCAGGAAGTCTACTAATTCTTCTCCAACTTCTTTATGTAGGGATTTTGTACTATGAACTTTCCTCTTAGTAATGCTTTCATGGTGTCCCATAAGTTTGGGTATGTTGTCCACTACTTTTGATTGACTTCTAAGAAGTCTTTAATTTCTTCACTTCTTCTTTGACCCAAGAGTGATTAACTTGAGTATTTTTCAGTTTCCATGAGTTTATAGGAATTCTACTTTTAAGCCATTGTGATCTGATATGATACAGGGGTTTATTAAATTTTTGGGGGGTATCTGTTGAGATTTGCTTTTTCACTGAGTTGTGATCTACTTTAGAGAACATTCCATGAGGTGGTCTTTTCTTTGGGTGGGATGTTCTATAGAGGTCTATTAATCCCATTTGAATCATAACATCTGCTAATTCTTTTATTTCTATGTTAGTTGTCTTCCTGGAATATTTGTCCATTGGTCAAAGTGGGTTGTTGAAGTTTCTCACTATTATTGTGTACAACAAATCTTGAACATGTGGTTCTTGAGTGATATTCCAGATTCAAACTCTAGAAAATTAAATATATCTAATGACATTTGCAAGTGACATTTTACAAGATCACAAAAATACATTTGACAGGGCTAGAAAGTATCAGTTTATGATATAAAGTCATTTACAAAATTCTTTAACCCATATTAAAGATACAATTATCTTTTGAGTCCAAATCCAGTGCTCTTCATTCTTCACTTTTATTCAGCTTGATTGACAGTTTAGGATTTAACACATCTTCATCAGCTGTTGCCCAAGCCTAACACAATTTGGTAGAGACAAGTCCAGCATGTACTATCAAGTGTGTCAGTTACAGCATGTCCATCTCCTGCCTTCTGTCAGGGAATTATGAGTCATCACAAACCTCTCAATGTAAAAATTCTAATTATTAATGTATCATAGAATATTAGATTTCAGATCAATGTGTTGAATCAATCGGGCAATTACAGATAATAATCATGAGTACAAATAGAATTCATAACTATCAGTAATAAAATGCTTTATGAAATAACATGGAATCATTGTATTTAAATGAAGTATATGGAATCAATGGTTCACTCTTCTTGATATGTCATTGTAGGGGAAGCTGTAGCCACGCCTTCTTAGGGGCTGGCTACAGGTGTGCCTGACCACGCTTGTGAGGGCGTGGTCAGAGTGACTGCGTTTTCGCTTTCGGTTTCTCTTTGGTACTTGCTGTGCAGACTGCTGCCACGCCGGCTGGCTAGGTCACTCTGTAAGTAAGGCTTTTCCCTATTAAATACCCTTATATTTCTACCTGACTCTGTATTGGTAATTTCTCACTATATATCACAAACGGAAATTTCTATTTGTCTGCCTATTATGGAGGAATTATCCTTTTTTCATAGTAGTGCTTTCCATGGTTTACCTTACTAATCATGACTTCAGAAAAGAACTAGAGGGATCCAGCAGAAGACTTGAAGTTCCTTCAAATATTATATGTACATATTTATTTTTATACTTATATATACTGTATGTATATTCATATACACATATGTGTAGGTATGTTTACATATGCACATATCCACAGGCAAACATGTGTATATAGTTATAGTCTTTATTCTATAATACATATTTTTCACACATATTGTATATTTGTGCATATTATTTTTATATTTAGTTTACACTAAACCATAAATTCCATAATATAGATATTGAAGAAGCACACATTTATCTTCCTGGGAACTTGATCTTATGACTGAACTTTCCTTAAAAGTATCCTATTTAAATATGAGCAGATATGTGCTATAACTGGGTTAGACACAGGTAACATTTGTTGTTTAAAGTCATGAAACAGTTTGATAATGCTTCGCCAAATAAGTGAACTTTAGCTATATTTTAATTTTGCAATAGAAAAAACTCATTCCAAAAATATCCTCATATTCAAGACCAGCATGTGCAAAACACAGCACACAAGAGTTTGATGGATTTGGGGAAATGAAGAAAAAAAAATAGCTGTGGCTGGAACTGAGGGTACAAAGCTTTATACTTACTAATGAAAGAAAACAAGATTCCATTCAGAACATTGTTAATTTGAGTCAAAATTCTTCACTGAAAAGCTATGAAATGCTTCCTCTACACTTTGCCAGTCACTGAACAGCAGGGAGGCACGACAAAAACATCTTTGAGAATTCTGCCAACACTGGTTTTTGTTACTCTACAGAGTAACCCAAGAGCTGCTAATACTGCAACATTTTATAATGTCTTAAAAGATAGTTTTAAAATTTATTTTTCATATGTAAGGGATTGACATTTCCCTTTTTTCTTTGCTTTTTTGCTTCCTATTCTGTCAGTATTTACCTGGAACGCTTACCAGTGGGAAGAGTCAGTTTACTTATGCCAAAAAAAGAACACCAAGAGTTGTAACACTCCATAAAGAGAAGAAATAAACTCCTCCGTTGTCTAGAAGTTCAGAATGTCTTCAACATGTGGAGCTGTCTTGTATTCCCCAGCTCAGAACTGCACCCCATTCTGGAAATGAGCTTCCTGCATAATAAAACTTACATTCATACCCATGAGATATACAAAGGGCCACAAAGGCATATTACAAGAATTTGGATTTCCTGGAGTGACTTACATTTTTCTTTCCCACCTAAGATGATTTGCTTTGATATCAGTAAAATTAAGCATTTAATTACAGATTTCATGTTTTTTTGCTCTGAGTGAACTCAAGAAGGCTGATTAGCCACTCTGGACTGTGATTTCATTATCTACTCTCAATTATAATATTATAATATTTCATACAAGATTGTTATGAAGACCAGCTGATAGATATGAAGTGCCTAATGCATTCTAAGAAGAATAAGGTACTCAACTAATGGTTATTAAGATGAGACTATATTGATGATAATAAGAAGGAGGGAAGAGCAAGAGAGATGAAGGAGGAGAAAGGAAGTGGATGAAGGGTGAGTGTTTTCCAGAGTGGTGAGGGGAAATGAATCTACTTCATTAATGACTGTATAAGTTGGGGTTTTGTACTGGTTTTATAGTGCTACTTAAACCATGGATCATGAACTGAAAACTAAAATATGGTATATCCTCCTTTCCTATTATCCCTGAGAAGAAGTCTAATTTCAGGAATAATCCTGTAATTCCTTGATGAATAAAAATATTTGTATAGATATCTCATTGTTAAAAAGGCTTCTAAATAGCACAAATCACTGATCAAACTATGTTCACATAGTCGGTAGTTTTCTATGTACATCTCACAAAGGAATGTTTAAATACAAAAAGTTATGTGCTACCCACCATCCCAGCAAAACAGCCGGATTGCTTAGGACACACTGAACCATAGAAATTAGCTTCCTTTCATGTCATTGATTTTGAACCTGCTGTCTCTTTTCATTGCATGTTTCTATTTTCCATACTTTCTCAGTAATTTCTGATTTTTGCACACTTGTGCATGTGCTTAATAGTCTCATGATATATGTGTTACAAATACTTAAAATCTTTTTAAAAATCAATTAATATGATACAGTGGCTAGTCAAATGAATTTCAAGACTGGAGGAAATACCCAAACCCATTGTGAAATCTTTTGGAAGCTACTGGACAATCCTCTTCTTCTTTACATTGTTTGTTTGTGTGTGTGTGTGTGTGTGTGTGTGTGTGTGTGTGTGTGTGTGTGTGTTTATTTGTATGTGTGCACACGTCTCTCTGTGTGTAAACACAGTGATGCATGGTGGGGTTCTGCAGTTGTATGTGTGCAAAGGCTCAAAGCATTAATGTGTATCCTTTCTCTATTCTTCATTTTTAGTTTTAGAGGCAAATTTTCTCACAGAGTATGAAAGTCATTGACTTTGTTAACTCAACAGACAATAATCTTTTGTGATGCAACTATGTCTTCCATGATTCTAAGGCTGGGTATACAGACCCTATGGCCAACTTTTTTTTCATAGATTCTAAAATTATGAACTGAGGTCTTTATTCTTGCTTTTATCAGTTTACCAACTGGTCCATCTCTGCAGGACTCTAACCTATCTTTAGTGTTCTTAGTGCTTCTCTCTACTTTGCTATTTGCAGATCACTGGGAAGTTAGGAAATCCTTCTAAAAGCCCAAATAACAGCAACAATAATAGTATCAGCATCAACTGTCTCTGTGTTAACAATGGAAGCTAGGTAAATAAAGTAGTTTTCTCTGCTAAAATTTTAGTTTGGGATTAAGGAATGTTGGGGCAATGACAAATTTTACTCAAAAATGGCAATGGCATTCATTCATTGAGCCTGCTTCAAATTCTAAAAGTTTTTATTTTTAAATTGTATTTTACTAGTGATATTAATACCATATGCTTTCATTATAAAAGTTTTGTAAAGAATATTTAAATGTAAAGACACTTGTAATATTACCACATATAGGTAATCATTGTAAATGTTATTGACATTTTGTATGTATGCAGGTTCTATTATTTAAATTTTAACAAGTAAAATACAGTTCATAACAATCTGCTGCAATAAAAGCAAAACCATAAAACTCTTGAGGACTCCCTGTACTTTCATGACCATGGCTAATGGGGCAGGCATGGTGAGATATTAGGGAATAGATTATCCAAAACAACACACCATCCAGTCTAAACAGCTCAGTTTATGGTTTCCCCTGTGAACACTTCAACTGTTATGGAAATTTCTCTGCCCCAAAGCTACATTTTAGTATATTGCATAACAGTCTGCTTGCTGAAGAAGCATCCCTTTCTAGCAACCCAGACCCATGATGCACAGAGCTCAAATTGGTAGATAAGTTTATGGAGCCCCCATGGTATTCTAAGGAGGCATGATGAGAATTAATTTCCCACCAGCATAAAGAACCACATTGAAATGGCTAGTCAAGAAACCATTTGGTGACACAATCCATTTGTGGGCCAACAGGGAAGAAAATAATTTTAATTCAGTGGTGCCCATGAGAAATAATGGTACCAATGAGAAACAGTTGTTCAGTACTCTAAGTAGGGAGGGGGCGAAATCCACTCATCAGAAAGCAATGGCTTTCCCTGATTTTGATAGTTGTAATATCTGAAAATAAGAGGATACTTTTCACATTTCTTTGACAGTTGTCCACTTCACAGAAACCTGTGTTCAGGCAGAGTGGGTGGATTTCATTTCAACACATGATTATCTGATACCTTAATATAACACATTAATAAGAAAAATAGTGACTCTTTGTTTCAGTTCATAGACTGAGATTCAAGTCATTGCCCCTTGATTCTTTATTTCTTCTTTTACTCTTCAATTTTCAGCAAACACTGAGACTGACTGAGACAACCCTCCAGTAACTAAACATGGTGCTTAGATGACTCACTTCCAGTGTCTTGGGGCCTTTTGGGGCCCAAAATAGGCATTTATTCTGTCGCATTTGGTTCCAGGAATCCTTATATCTTAGTACATAAATTCCTTCTGTCTTTTATATCCCACATATGTGAATATACACAAAGAGAACACACACAAACACACAATTATATGAACAACCTGAAACTATGTCTCCTTCTTATGACTACAAAAATTTCTGGCTAAGAAGTAGGAAACACTTGAAGTATCTATATAATATGTTATATGTCAAATTACCTTTTGTAAAACCACTTTTATGGAAATAATTCACAAATTTATAAGTCCTTGAAAGATCTCTGTGGATATGTAAGAGTTAAAAATTAATGTAATTAAAGCATTAATCTCTCTTGCTAGAAAATAACATTGTATTAATACTTGCAATATATGTATGTATGTATGTATGTATGTATGTATGTATGCATGTATGTATGTGTTGACAGTGAGATGGCTGGCACCTCAGAACAAACCAAGTAGCAGACTGAACTGTTCTAGAGCTTATTGCACTTTCTCTTACCAGGTACTTGCAGTTTAGAGATGCTGTGTCACGTAGGAATAGTACTTGACATCATGCTTCTTTGATTTAGGGAATGATATACAAAAGAAATCTACTACATCTTTCCTTATATTTACCATAGAAAACAGCCCAGTCCATGTAATTCTATGCAAGCTTTAGTCGCTGACATTGTCAGGGAATGCTGTTTTTACTTGAAAGAATAATAAAAACTTATGAAGTTACAAAATTCAGTTTCTAAAGAAAGTCCTAGCTTCCAACATGAACCACAAATTCAAGGGTTTCCTTGGGTTTCTAAAGCTCCTCCTTTTGTCTTGATAGTCACTGTTATACTGGCATTGATTTGTGATGACATGCATGGGCTACATCCAATGAGGATATTCATTTTAGCCTTAATTACCAGCAATGACAGGGGCAAGGATTGTGAAGACTTCACCAACACATTCCAACTGCAACAATTTTAAAGCTTAAGCTAAATTTCTGAATCAAAATCTCTAGGAATTCCATTATTGCCCCAACACATTGTTATTCTCTGATATTAGACCAAGATTCTCAGGCTAAGACACAGATGATTTTAGGGCATGACTGTCCAACAACTTACAGATTAAATCACAGAAACCAAAGATGTAGGTTAGACCTCTGTGGAATAGGGTTAAATTATTTACTGTGTAAAACAAATTGTGCTTAAGCTCACTTGGATTAATACCAGATATTCTCTTCAAATGAAATAAAATGACTATGAATTCAAAGGAAATAACCAAACTATGTTACTAAAGGAAACATTCAAAATTTAAGTATACACTATTGTCTTACTTAGCATTACTAGTCTTGTGCTGAAACACCATGATCAAAGCAACCTGAGCAAGAAAGGGTTTGTTTCAGTCACAGCTCTATATACCAGTTCAAAATCAAATGCAGTGAGCACAGGACCCTAGAGACCAGAGCTGATGCAGAGGCCATGGAGGAATGCTACTGGTTGGCTTGTTCAGCATGCATTCTTATAGAATCTAGGACCTCCAGCCCAAGAATAGTACCACCCACAACAGAGTAGACCCACATCCATCAATCACTAAAAGCCCTACAACCCAATTTTATCAAGCCATTTTGTTAATTGAAGTTTCCTCTTCTCAGCTTACTTTAGTTTGCATCAAGGGGACATAAAATTACTTGGTACTACAGTATTATACAAAGTGTCTATTTACTACAAAAGTTTGGCAGATCCTCAGTGCTCAGAGAATTTTCTGTGGAAATCAGTAGTAACATGAACATTATTTCAAGTATTGTGAAATTATGTCAAGATAAGAAAGGCATGTTTATTTGAATTAGTCAATATTTTATAAATGAGTAATATATAATGTTACAAACCACACAATGATAAAAGACCAATATAAGCTGTGATACAGCCTAATAAATGTTTAGATCTCAGTGGATGAAAGATCACCTAACTGATGTTCAGATTCAAATAGTAACTTAAAACTCATGAAACTATCATTTATGCTCAGAGAGTGTGACAGCACACACAAGTCCTGCACAGGATCAAAGAGACAAAATACTAACACCGAAAAGGGGAAGAAGGCAAAGTTCCACAACTAATCAAGAAGTTATTTGTAATTGATATTTCCTGGAATGAAGAAAATCAATTTTCTCCAATGCAGTGTCACTGAGTATGTCACCCACACATCCCATGCTCAGGAATAGTTGGATGATACAAAATAACTCCATAAAGTGTGTATGTTGTGTATGTCTGTGTTCATGTTTTTGATGAACATCAACATTTATTATTTTAATTGATCTATTTTATAGAAACATTTTGCTTTATGATTGATTTATGCTTTCTATTTTAATGCCAGTTAATAAGTAGAGAAAACAAGAAGAAAAAATGACATACCATGAAACCAAAATACACTGGCTTGGGGAAAGCCACCCTGGGGCTAAACAATTAGTGATGTCAGAAAGGGGGTATTAAGTCACTGAAAACATTGTGAGTCATGAATGTATTAAAATGTGCTTGAGATGGAAAAGTCCAAGTCCTAAAGGTTCTAAAGCCTAGTGTGTATATAGCACAGGCTTTGTTATTTATTTGTCAAATCATGATATGATTTTTTAATTTTTTAAGGTTTTTTAGATTTTGCTTTTTTTGAGATAGAAAACATGAAGTTGGGTGGGCAAGGAGCAATAGAGGATCTGGAAGGTGTTGAAGGAGTAGAAAGAATATTATCAAAATAGATTATACAAAAATGTGAGAATAAAATAATTAGTTATATTAAAAATTATCACTTATGTGTGTCTACAATTAGCTGGTAAGACTATTTAAATACATTTTGAAATATCACTAACCTTAAAATTCTATTATATACTATATCTAAGACATGTTGAATACAAATATAAACAATACCTATCTCTGTCCTGCTAAGCCAAAAGTTATTTACTGAACAGTGTAAGCAAGCTAATCTTGTTAGGAACTATTATTTGTTAACTTTTTATTAGGATGTATCCTGAGATATAAGAACTATGTTAAAGCACACTTGGAGTTAAGTGTCTATGTTTGCAAGAGTAGAGAAAGGTCTGAAGGTCAAAATTTTGAAAATAGATTCTTAAGTCAAAGTACTTCAAGTTATGAAATATCATATTGATTTCATCACTATGATCTCTGAGTAAGAACTCTGGTATGGGGAAAATACCTGTTTTATAGGTACTGTTTTATTGGAACACAAGTATTCTCAATTGTTTAGGTATTATTTATGGCTGCTTTCAGACATCAATGACAGAGTTGAATAGGTACATCCAATATGTACAATCATAATACACACCCTGCCATACAGCACTTATTGTCTAGAGTATTTACTATCTGACTTCTCAAAAAATATGTTTGTTAATCCTTGATTCTTTGATACATGAAATAGGCTTTTTAGTTTCAATCAGCATTCCTCTATAAATTAGGGTGCCTTTGAAGAAAAAAGGGATGGGAAGCAAAAGAGTCAGGAAGGGGGTTAATACAGGGTACCATGTAGTAGAAATTATTAACTTTGTAACACATTTTGTTGAATATGTGAGAGTCTGTATGTGTCTGTTAAATTTGGCACTAAATGTCCTTTGATTTCACTCTAAAACAGAGGTGTGGAGGAAAGTTTGATATCAGCCAAAACATGGGGCAAAACATAAAGAAGAATTAAGATTCCTAACAGTATAGTTTACTCTGTACATTACTTGGGGTTTTACAAGAGAATAATTGGCATATTAATCTAAAAAGGCAAATTGAGACATTTACAACAGTCTTACTAAACATGTTCAGATATTTACATAAAAACAACACAATATTTTACAAAATGTATATTACCCCCCAATGGTACAAATTGTTTCAAAGTGTTATTTAAAGAACCCTAAATGTTAATTTCTTTACAAGCCATTGCAGACATGAAATTTATTATTTTCTACCCAGAAGTTAGTCTATTATGTGACGCTGTACTATTATTTTCATTACAGAAATAATTCTAGAATTTATCCTTAAATTTATTCATTGATGTTTAGTAACTGTACATCATGGACACATTTCATATGAACAAAATACCATAATTTCTAACAAACTGAACATACTCATGTAATAAGATAGAGTGCAGATCTTTTATAATATAGTTTGAAATGTGTTAGAACTGAATTATTTATTGAGGTTGTTTACTTATTGAAATGTTATTAGGCATTAGGTGACTTACAACGTGAATGGAGAAGTTTTCTGTCATAAAGCAACTTGAAATTTGTTTGGAGACTAGACCTAGTTGTGAATAGTTAAAAAAAAAGTGTGTACTTGAGTGTGTGTGTGTGTGTGTGTGTGTGTGTGTGTGTGTGTGTGTGTTTGTGTGTTTGTGTGTGTATGTGTGCAAGCATGTGCATAAGCAAGTAAAGTATGTATTATATATTGGTATAGTATATATGTGTGTATAGGTATGTGTGTGTAAGCATGTATGTATATGTGTGTGATACATTGAGAATTTTAAGTGATATGACAAATTCAGAGGGTACATGCTTCGGATTTGTAGTTTAGATTCTGATTGAGTACCTGAAAAAATTAGAAAGTGTATTAATCAGAGCTTAGAATAACTTGGTATAAGCATTATTCTCTTTCTTGTTGTAACATAATAGCTGAGAAAAGTCACTTCAGGAAGAGTTTATTTTGGGTCATGATTTAAGAAAGAAAACCAGTCATAGTGAGTGAGGCAAGTATTTTGAGGAAGACCTAGTAATATAGAATAAGATATTTGTCACATGGCCTCTGTGGTCTGGAAATATTGGTTCTTAGATCATATTACCCATTTTATTCAGTACATGACTCCATCCCAAGAGTTGGTGCCACCCATGTTATGGATGAATCTTCCACCTCAGTTAAACATTTCCCATAGACTGCTCCAGAAGTATTTTTCCATAATTACTCTAAATGTATTTATGTTGACAATGGAGATTAAACATCATACTTGTGTATTAACTAAATATTAGCTGCTGCTTCTAACTGAAGAGAATGGAATAAAAACTGAGACTTTGTGGATGCTTTGCCACTGGGACTTCTGCAGCATCAGCAGTACAATGATGGAACCAACTCGCTCGCTAGCATCCTCATACACTGTAGGTAGAATTTTAAAGGAAGGCATTAAAAAGTGGGAATCATTAAATTTCATAAACCCCTTACTTCTTCCTCTCCTCAGAGTGTCATGGAATTTGTAGGTCCCCATTGTGTTCCAGGGCTGGAAGGAAGCTAACTCTGTTAAGGGTCCTACATGCATCCCTAGTTCTTTGCTGTCCATTCCAAAATCCAAAAACAAATACTTTCCTTGGACCTTTTCTCTGAGGAAAAATATTTGGCATTTTTAAACTTACAGAAATCAATTAGGACCAAGATCATCATTCTGCGACCCAGTGTAAAGCATTATACTCTGCAGTGACATATTGGCCAAATTTACATGAATGTTAATTTGGTGTCCTCTCAATAAAATAAAGTTACATCAGAAATGCTTACACGCATAAAATATCTGTCCTTCATTATGCCACTACCAATGATTACCACTAATAGTGAATCGAGAAATCTGTTTATATAAACATTGATATAAATATTAAGATATAATTTCTAAATATATCTAAGCACATGTGCAGATATGTGAAAGCTGGTTAGCATGTATGAGCATGATTATGTTATGTTAACATCTGTGCATATGTAGAGGTGTGGATACAAGTATGTGGAGAACAGAGGCCAGACAGCTTGTCTTTTAAAAAAAAATGTAATTTCTGGTAGTACACACCTTTAATCAGAGCACTCAGAAGGCAGAGGCAGGAAGATCATCTCTGAGTTAGAGACCAGCCTGGTCTACAACATCTAGTTCCAGGGCCACCTTCAAAGCCACAGAGAAGCCCTGTCTTGAAAAGCCAAAAAATGTTACTTCACTGTATTCACACACCACAGTGAAATCCTTCTTTAAATTTAACTGTTTTTGTTATAATTCAGATTTGACCATTTTGTATATATCAAACATTTGCCAAAACTGATTTATTCTTTAAAAACAAGAACTAGAAATTACAACAACAAAACCAGACATGATCACTGATATATTTGACAACCATTATTATCTTTTTACTTGACAACACAAATGTATAGGGTTCCAGAAAATGACCCTGTAGAGGTTTTACCTTCTTTAGTTTTCCTAGAATTAACAGAAAGACTATAGGATACATTATTTACTGATGATACATAAGAAGAAATCTCTTGGGGTATTTGGACAACAACATGAATTTCTCAAAATAGGGAAAAATCTGGGGAGATGTCTTTACAGCATTTTAGCTTTGTACACAAACTTTAACAGTCATACTGTAATTATGAAATTCAAATGTGAGAAAAGATGAAGAAAATAAAAATTCCCAGCCCATATATCAATAAACCACTCAAACTGCCAACAGCCACCATCTAGCAACAGATTTGTTTTTAAAGCCCCCCCCAAAAAAAATCAGTATTTGTTTAACCACACATAAGAGAAATCCACTACATATTGTGAATAAAAATCTTTAAAGGCTTTGCTTAATGTTAACAATGCCCATCAAGTTGTTCATAATTTATACAATTTAATCAATCAATTCCTTGTTAATTGGTGAAAAATAAAGAAAAAGAATGAGAGAGCTACAGGAGTGTCAAAAGGCACAAAAAGGAGTTACAAAAGATACACAATTATTTGCCACAAGACCTTGAAAGTGACTTAGGAAGCTGAGGATAATGAAGCATGAGAGAACTGCATGCTTAAAGCATCTGTGAGGAAGGAGGCAGCCAAGGATTGCCTGGGAGTCGTGCTTAATTTATGAGTTGGACTGAAAATAAATAAACCATCTTGGTGTTTGCAGACACTTGAGAAATGACTTCACAGTTTATAAAGGAGAATTAAGCAAGGGTTACCTTGTCATTACAGTCACCTGGACTGTACCACATAGCCTGACTGCTTCAGCATTGCCACCACCATCACTCTATTTGTTCTTTTGTTCTGTGTGTGTATACATACATATGTATATATACACATGATTATATATATATATATATATGGATATTTATATATACATGATTGTATATGTGTTGTGTGTATGTACATATATGTGCATATATATACATGGATATTTATACATGATTGTATATGTTTTGTGTATATGTATATATATATGTGCATCTATGTATAAGGAAATACGATTGTGTGTATTTATATATTGTGTGTGTGGTGTGTGATAAATCTAATCACTAATCTGAAAACATATATCTTCAAACTGACAGGATATACAGCACAAATTTATCTTAATGTAATTTATAGTTTATGTAATTAATTTTCCACTTGGGAATGGAAAATGACAGAGTTATTTGACTCATCCTTGATGTTCATTAGGGAAGAGTATTCATTTCTATGAATTCTGATGGAATCATATAGAGGAAAGCAGAATATATTGGAGATACATGGGAGCTCACTCTACTTACTAAGGATAGAAACCTCTCCTAATAACTACACTCACAAAAACATAGGGAATAGATAATCCCACTTTACCAAACATGAAAAGAAAAAAGAGGGCGAAATCCACACACAATGACACCACCAAAAATAAATCCAAAACAAACAAGGACCAATAATTGATGGACATTAACATCCCTCAATGTCAATGGTATTATCAGGACTATAAAAAGATACAGGCTAAGAGTTTGTATACAAAGACAGAATCCATCCTTATGCTGCATACAAGAAACACAACTTAACTTCAAAGACACACATTTCTTCAGAGTAAAGAGTGAGAAAAAGATGTTCCAATCAAATGGACCCAAGAAATAAGTAGGTGTAGCAATCCTAATATCTAACAAATTAGACATCAAACTGAAATCAATCAAGAGATGAGTAAGGGCATTTCATTCTCATCACAGGAAAAGTCAAACAAGATGAAGTCTCAATCCTGAACATCTATGCCCCAAATACAAAGGCACGACATTTATAAAAGAAGCATTACTAAAGGTCAAACCATAAATAAAATCTCATACACTTATAGTGGGAGACTTCACCACCCCACTCTCAACACTAGTCAGGACCAACAGACAGAAACTTAGCAAGGAAACAAAGGATCTAACAGAAGTTATGAACAAATTGGTTTTAACAGACATCTATAGAACATTCCAACCAAACACAAAAGAAGGTAACTTCTTCTCAGCTTCATGTAGAACCTTCTCTAAAATTGAACACATACCTGGCAATTTAGCAAATCTCCACAGATACAAAATAATTGAAATAACCCCTGTATCTTTTCAGACCACCATGCTTTAAAGATAGAATTCAACAACAACACAAATTGCAGGAAATCTACAAACTCACGAAAATTAAATAATGCACAAATGCACCATACCTGGGTCAAGGAAGAATTAAAAAAAGAAATTAAAGACTTCCTGGAATTTAATGAGAGTGAAGATACAACATACACAAACCTATAGGACACTTTGAAAGAAGTGCCAAGAGGAAAGTTCCTAAAATGAAGTGCCCACATGAAAACAGAGGAGAATAGTCACACTAGAGAATTGGCAGAACAAAAAAAGTTTTAGAACAAAAAGAAGCAGAGAGAGAGAGAGACAGAGAGACAGAAAGACAGAGAGACAGAGAGAGGGGAGAGAGAGAGAGAATGTCAATTAACAAAATCATAAATAAAAAGGGGGATATAACAACAGATACTGAGGAAATCCAGAGAATCATCAGGTCATACTTTGAAAACCTGTACTATATAAGACTTGAAAATCCAAAGGAAATGGACAATTTTCTGAATAGTAACCACTTACCAAAATTAAATGAAGAACAGAAAAGCAATTTAAACAGACCTATAACCCCTAATGAAATAGAAGCAGTCACCAAAATTTTACCCACCAAAAAAACCTCAGGGCCAGATTGCTTCACTGCAGAATTCTACGAGAAATTCAAACAAGAGCTAATACCAGTACTCTTCAAATTGTTCCACACAATAGAAGCAGAAGGGACATTGCCAAACTCTTTTTATGAGGTTACAATTGGTTCTCAAGCCACACAAAGACACAACTAAGAAAAAGAACTACAGACCAATATCCCCCATGAACATTGATGCAAAAATATTCAGCAAAATACTGGCAAATAGAATCCAAAAACACATCAGAGAAATCATCCACCATGATCAAGTTGGCTTCATCCCAGGGATGCTAGGATGGTTCAACATAACAAAAATCCATCAATGTTATACACCATATAAACAAACTGAAAGAGAAAGGTAACTAGATGCTGAAAAACCTTTGGTAAAAATCCAACATCCTTTCATGATAAAGATCTTGGAGAGAACAGGAAAAACAGGTCCATATCCAAACATGATAAAAAAACAATATAGAGCAAGCCAACAGCCAAAACAAAACTGAATGGAGAGAAACTGAAAGCACTTCCTCTAAAATCAGGAAGAAGACAAGGCTGTCTACTCTCTCCATATCTCTTTAATATTGCGCTTGAAGTCCGTCCGAGCTAGACAAAAAGACAACAAAAGGAGATCAAGTGAATACAAATTGGAAAGGAAGAAGTCAAACTTTCACTATTTGAAGATGATATGACAGTCTACATAAGTGTCCCAAAATACTCTACCAGGGAACTACATTTGTTAAACACATTCAGCAATGTAGTAGGATACAAAATTAACTCAAAAAAAAAAAAATCAGTAGCCCTACTATATACAGATGATAAGCACAATGAGAAAGAAATCAAAGAAACATTACTCTTTGCAATATCAACCATCAACATAAAATATCTTGGGGTAATGCTAACCAAAAAGTGAAAGACCTGTCCATTAAGAACTTTGGTTTATTAAAGAAAGAAATTAAAGAATATACCAGAAACTGAAAAGATCTCCCATGCTCTTGGATAGGTAGGAGCAACATAGTAAAAATGGCAATCTTGCCAAAAAACAATCTACATATTCAATGCAATCCCAGTCAAAACCCCAACACAGTTCTTCACAGTACTTGAGAGAACAATACTCAACTTTATATGGAAAAACAAAGTCCCAGGATAGCCAAAACAACCCTGTCCAATAATGGAACTTCTGGAGGCATCACCATCCCTGACTTCAACCTCTATTGTAGAGCCAAAGTTCTGAAAACAGCTTGATATTGGCACAAAAGTAGACACATGGACCACTAGAATTGAATTGAAAACCCTGATATTAACCCACATACCTACAAACACCTGATTTTTGACACAGATGCTAAATTTATACAACAGAAAAAAGAATCATCTTCAACAAATGGTGCTGACACAAATGGATTTGAACATGCAGGTGACTTCAGATAGATCCATGTCTATCGCCATGTGCAAAACTTAAGTCCAAATCGCTCAAAGACCTCAACATAAATTCAGCGACAATGAACCTCTTAGAAGAGAAATTGGGAGATACCCTTGAAGGAATTGGTACAGGAAACTGCTTCCTGAACTTAACACCAGTAGCACAGACACTGAGATCTGTAATTAATAAATGGACCTCTTAAAACTGAGAATCTTCTGTAAGGCAAAGGACACAGTCAACAAGAAAAAAATGACACCCCACAAAGATCTTCAACTCTACATCTGACAGAGGGCTGATTTCCAAAATATACAAAGAACTCAAGAAGCTAGTCAACAAAACACCAAACAATGAAATTAAAAAGTGGGTTGCAAAACTAAATAGAGAATTCTAAACAGAGGAATCTAAAATGGCTGAAAGACACATAAGAAAGTTCTCAAAATACTTAGCCATCAAGGAAATGTAACTCAAAACACTCTGAGATACCATCTTCCATCTGCCAGAATGGCTAAAATCAGAAAACACGAACCCCACATCTGACAGAGGGCTCATATCTAAAATATACAGTGAACTCAAGAAGCTAGTCAACAAAACACTGAACAATAATAGTAAAAAAAAATAGTAAAAAAGTAGTAAAAAATAGAGAATTCTCAACAGAGAAATCTAAAATGGCTGAAAGACGCTTAAGAAAGGGTCCAAAATCCTTAGTCATCAGGGAAATGCAACTCAAAACAGTTCTGAGATACCATCTTACATTGCCAGAATAGCTAAAATCAAAACCACCAATGACAGTCTATGCTGGAGAGGATGTCAAGAAAAAGGAACACTCCTCCATTGCTGGTGGGAGTGTAAAATTGTAAGACCACATTGGAAATCAATATGGCAGTTTCTCAGGAAAATGGTAACCAGTCTACCTCAAGATCCAGCAATTCTACTCTTGGGCATATACCCAAAGAATGCTCATTCATACAACAAGGGCACTAAGTTCAACTAAGTTCATAGCAGCATTGTTTGTAATAGCCAGAACCTGGAAGGAACCTAGATGCTCCTCAATTGAAGAATGGATAGAGAAAATGTGGTACATATACATAATGGAATACTACTCAGTGGAAAAAAGCAATGGAATCTTATAATTTGTGGGCAAATGGATGGAACTAGAAGAAACCATCCTGAGTTAGGTAACCCAGTCACAAAAAGACAAACATGGCATGTGCTCACTCGTATATGAATTTTAGACATAGAGCAAAGGATTATCAGCCTACAATCCTCATCACCAAAGGAACTAGGAAAAGAGGACTCTAAGAGAAGTATGCATGGAACCCTCTTGAAGGGGAAGGGGCAGGAACTCCTGAGCTAATTGGAAGAATACGGGTAGGAGAGAGTGATCTGGGAGAATGGCAGTGGGAGAAGAAGAGAAGAGAGAAGGAAATGGAGGAACAGTAATGTTTAATCGGGTGAAGAATAGAGGAAAGCAGGGTGATAGATACCATAACAGAGGGAGCCATTATAGGTTTTAGGAGAGATTTGGCAGCAGGGAGATTTCCAGAGATCTACAAGGATGACACCAACTGACAATCTAGGCAATGGTAGAGAGGCTATCCTAAATGCCCTTCCCCTATAGTGAGACTGATGACTGCCTTATATGCCAATCTAGTGCTCTCATCAAGTGGCTGATAGAAGCAGGGGCAGACACCCACAGATAAACATTTACAGGAACTCTGGAATCCAGTTACAGAGAGGAAGGATTGAATAGCAAAGAGATTGGGACCAGGCTGGTGAAACCCACAGATGTAGCTGACCTGAACAAGGGGGAATATATGGACCCAGATTGATGTCTGGGAGGCTAGCATGGGACTGATCCAGACCCCTGAATATGGATGCCAATGATGACTCCTTGGCATTCCGTGGGGCCCCTTGTAGTATTTATCCACTGATCAGTATTTATCCCTGGCTTAAGAAGAGACTTTTGGAGTCTATCCCACCTGGAGGGGTGTTCTCTCAGCTTGCATTTGGTGTATGCAGTTAAATATTCTCTTAAAATTTAAAGAATGACAATACTTGTACTTTACATGTACAATGACTGGCCCTGTCAACAGTCAATTATGGGTGAAAGAGGACCCATGATACACCTAGCATTTTTTTGTATTATTGGCTATGTAAAGATTATAGGAGAGGAGAGTCATTATTTTTAGTTGCTACCACAGGTGAGAAAATTTAAAAATAAAAAGCTATTGAAGCATGTGTAGGTGGAATGATTTGGATACATATGAGAGAATTCCAAAGGATAAATGTAACTGAAAAAAAAAAAAAACGATCTAAAGAGTGTATGAGTGGAAGAGTTGAGAATGTGAACAGCAGAACTCAGACTCTGTTATTACATGTTCTGTAGCAGTGTCTCTTATGAGGAGATGTGAACACATAAATGATACTTTCCTGCTGACCTTGAGGGCAGACATGTTTGTGATTGTTCCTGTTTGTTTGGCCCTTGTATAATTAGAATGAGCCTACGAGCCCCTCTCTCCCCTTGCAACCTTAAAGGAACAACACTATAAAGGAATGTAAGGCCAACATGCACTATTGACATGAAGCATTAGCATAAGAAACCATCTAAGTCATTTGACTTTTGCTTCTCTTTAGTAACCTGGGAATAGGAACATTACCATTGTCTGAATGGCATGCTGAAGTTGGAGAGGAAATTCTGATGGACTTAGTCTTCTAATTTCCATAACATGAGACTTGGCACAGCTGCTACCTTAACTGTTTTGTTTGACTGAACTCAACCAAACTGAAAATGTTTAGAAAATATTGATAAATTCTTATTTAAAATCTATTAAGCTCTTTCTATGAAAACTTTCTATTTTATTCTCTTAGATGTCTGCTAGATAACATCAAGGATAACTTCCCTGCTACAGAATGAATCTTTCACTCACAGGGAAAATGAAAACTGGTGATATGTTCATCATTTCATTTCAACAGTTTGAGAGTATTTTTTCCCATTCTACATTAGCTACATGGCATCAATATCACTTTTTTTTTCCCTGAAGGGACCAATCTTACAAATCACTCCTGAGTATTGAACACATATTATAGTGAACAATGCTGCTGGGGAGACACTTGCCTCTAGGGACTACTTATTGTCAACCGGTTTTTGGAGTGGCTGAAAAACATTGTTTTACTCAAATAATACCCCCTTTCGCATCATGTTTGGAAATACAAGTGAGAACAGTAAAGAACCAGAAGGCTATATTCTTTATTTTGTTTCATTCTTTTAATTTTCTGTGGACTTGTCCAAGTTTTCAAGTCTAGGGCATGAGTTTCAAGTCTGGGGCATGAGTTTATGGCTCTGCTTATTCTGGGTTTACCCTTTCAGTTAATGTATGAGGTCTTGCACACACACACACACACACACACACATGCATGCACACGAGCAAAACTAATATATGAGTTGAAACATGCACATTCATAAACATGTTAAAACAATAGCACTAAAATCAAGTCTGCATGAAGATAATAAGGCTTGACTCAAAAGGAAGAAGCTAACACACAACTTATTAGTTTCATGTGGTACACATATAACCAGTCAGACAACAAGGTCGTCTGCAAGATCACATTTACCACCCAATATTTCTTGGGAAAAGAAAATTTTAATTTACTTTATAAAAAGAAAAGATGATAGGACTTATCAGGAAGGCCAAGCATGTGGTAAATAAGCAAGATTGGAATTTGAATTCAGATTGGTTTGATTCCAAATTATTCCATTTTAACACTATTATTTCTAAATCCATCCAGTTAACTAATGCACTATATATATATATATATATATATATATATATATATATTATATATGAGAAACAAGACATTTTATAGAAAAATTTAAATTAATTCTCTTCTTGACTTCTAAATAGAGTGATATAAAAATTTCTAACACTTAATGTTTTACTCAAGTTACCTTAATTAAAGAGACCTGTAACTGCATGCAGAACTTTGAATGTTTGTTATCATTGACATTTTTTTATGGAAGTAAAGAAGAAAAGTCAAAAATACACCTGTTATTCAGTAAAGCTCTACTCTGTCTAAATGGGCATAGGGAGGTAGGATTGATAAGCAGCCATGCTTATTTGCAATATCAATACAAATTTTCAATAAACAATATCCTAATCAACTGTAAAAATCCCAGTAATATCTATAAAATTGTGTGGCAAGACAGATTCATTTTTCCCAAGTTCTGAGGCAGAAAGTCTGAAGTAATGGTGCTAACATGATTAACCTCTGTTGAGGGCATCCTTTCAGATTTGTACACACTCATTATCTCACTCTATATTTAGTGGTTTTCCTTATTATGCATTCAGAGAAGTATGTATTTATGGGAGAGGGTCTGGAGAAGCAGAGTAAAAGAAGAGAGAGACTTATAGGAATATTTAATTCATAATGATACTAAGCCTACCATAAGGGCCTCACACTGCATAAAATATTTGCATTCATTTGATAGGACATAGAACCACATAAATGACAAACCTCTGGGCGTGTCTCTAAAGGAACTTGTGTATGAGGTTAATTGAGCCAGGAAGATCAACCTTAATTTTGGGTAGCACCATTACATGAGCAGCAGTCCCAGACTGAACATACAGGAGAAATCAATGAGACTGGGGAAATGACTCAGTTAGTCAATTCTTTGACAAGAATTCAGACCTGAGCTCAGATCTCAGCACCTACTATATTTCCCAGTGTAGTGGAGTATGGAAACTTAGAGCTGGGAAGAAAATGGAGATAGTCGGATACCTGAGCTCAGTGGCAGCCAGCCTAAAGAGTGCCTGAGCTTCAAAGTCACTGAAAATCCCTGTCCCAATAATTAAGTTTTGGAGCAATTACAGAATTGAGGGTACCTAGTGTGAATCTTTACTCTGCACACACACATAAACATTCATACCCATCTCCTCATAAACACATACACAAATCAAGCATATGGATAGACACCACACACACACAAACAGAGAGAGAGAGAGAGAGAGAGAGAGAGAGAGAGAGAGAGAGCACATGATAACAACATTCCTCTCTTCCTGATTTTTAATACCAGCTCCATCTCACATCTGCTGCTAAGCTCTCCCCATAACAAAAGACTATATAGAATAATACTCTAATTCAAAATAAAACCTTACTTCTTTTTTTCAAATAATTAAAATGAATATTCTTTATTATTTCTGTTTTTTTATTTTATATATATATATATATATATATATATATTATATATATATATAATATATGAATTACAAACAAGATTGAATTACATGATGATCCCAGTTCCCTTCTCCCTCCCTTCCTCCTCTACCACCACCCTAACTAAAATCCTACCTATCATATGTCCTTTCTTCTAATCTACACCTGAATCAAAATTTCTACTTCCTCATGAACTCTGCTTCCTTCCTTTTCTTCCCTTCTCACTTTAGTAGCTTCCTCCCCCCTCTTCCCATGTTCTCAATTTGCTCAGGGGATGGTGACCCTTTCCCTTTCTCCAGGGGACAAAGTTTGTCTCTTTTAGGGTCTTACTTCTTTACTAGTTTCTCTGGCAGTATGGATTGTAGGATGGTAATCCCTTACTCTATGTCTAAAATCCACATATGAGTGAGTATATATCATGTTTGTCTTTTTGTGATTGGGTTACTTCCCTCTGAATGGTTTCTTCAGTTCCATCCATTTCCCTACAAATTTCAAGATTCCATTTTTTTTTTCTGCTGAGTAGTACTCCATTGTGTAAATGTACCACATTTTCTTTATCCATTCTTCGGTTGAGGAGCATCTAGGCTGCTTCCAGTTTCTGGCTATTATAAATAGTGCTGCTATAAACATTTTTGAACAGATGTCCTTGTTGTATGAATGTGTTTCTTTTGGGTATATGCCTAAGAGTGGAATCGCTGGATCATGTGGTAGACTGATTCCCTTGAATTAATTGGTACATAACACCAGTAACACAGACACTGAGATCAACAAAACCTTACTTCTTTAAATTTCTTTTATTAGATATTCTGTAGGAGTGTGGGAAAATTAGCTAACACATATACTGATGACAAATTAAGGTCAAGACATACCATTAAGAAAAATTAGGAGGCAAAAGAGATATTGGATGCCTGAATATATTTTTTAAAATCAGTGCAGCAAATCATAACATTTCCATTGACTAAGATTTACAAAAGTCTACTGAAATTTTCATCACCATTATTTAGTTTGGAGCTCTTACCTCCTTGGTATTGCAACCTACTCTCTCTCTAGCACTTGGAGCTTTAGTACCATTTCATCTTGTGACAAATAAATATATTTTTATAGACAAGAATTAGGTTGTCGTCAATACAAAATTATAACTATTTACCCATGGGGACAACAAAACCATCTACATACAAATTTATCAAAAACAACTCAGGAGTAAAACTAAAGTTACAATTGATCACCCACCCAACATCTTTCTCTTAATTTGTAAACTTTGTACATTGACTAAGAGTAATACATGGGGTTTATACTGTGTATCTAATAGTATGTGTTTGATTTTCAAATATACATTTCAAACAAGTCATTGTACATAGTTAATATTTGGTTGGATGATCAGCATATACTAGTTTCCATACATAGCGTATTAGACTGTATTAGACTGAAGAGGAAGCATTGACATGTACATTATTTAAGCCCATGTCTGTTTTTCTCATGACAATAAAGTCAGTGATGTCTGTAGTTAAATGACAGTAGACATATCAATGCTTAGGGTTGCCATCACTGAGTCCACTCAGCAGCTCTATCACAATGTTTTGCTGCATGATGAACAAAATACAAATACATAATGTAAATCCATTCCCATATATAAAATCTGCACTTGTGTACATTCAGTAGAACAATACCTATTTGAAGTCAAAATTATGACCATATTATTGAAATCTAAGACCTGTTATTTGACAATGATACACTGGGATTCCTGATCTTGTGTTAAATTTCTGTTATTAGTGATCTCATATTATTGGATTTGTGAGGCTGCACTCTGTTTTAATTTAAAAAATTTTATAGTTATAACACATTACACAGAAGAGCCTTCAAAGTATACATTTTTTAGTTAAGGAAATAGGGAAGAATATATTTCCATAGTTTGTGTTTTGTAAAATAGACTTTTTATTTCTTCCTTTCTGTAAAGATGGTAGTATCTCCTTGTCTTGGATGTATAAGAGCCCTCATACTTTAAAATGCTAAAGTTAAAATTTGCATTATAATGAAACCGGTAACTGTCCTATGTCTTATTCTGAACCACAAAGTTCAAGTATCCTAGCTTCAGGGACAAGAAGTCAAATGTTTAACCTAAGATAAAGGGTGGAGAAAATCATAAAATTTAAATGTCTTTTATTATAATTTTAAAAATAGGTCTATCTCATATTTCCTTATTTCTACATTGTCTTCATCTATGTAAGCCCATGACATAAATTTTAATACATGATTTATGGTTACAAATTCATTTTTTCATTCTCATTTATTATAGGGTGTCACATTTTATCATGCCTGCATTTAATCATCTCCTGTCTGCATATTAATGGTTACAAATATGATACCTGAATAGACCCAAGAAACCAGGGGTTTAGCTGTCTTAGAGAGTAACGGTTGAGTGCTTTGAAAAGTGGGGTTGGAAAAAAATTAAAAAAAAAAAAAAAAAACTTCACAAGTCTGTACATGCATATGCATTTAAATTTGCTCATGCAGTAAGAATGTTTTTCTACTGTGTAGTATCGGTTTGTGTAAATTGATTTGTCATAAGCCCCCTCAATTTGTACATCTATAACTGCATTGAACATGTAAAAAACCTTATGTCAAAATCATCTGGCATCATAAAGAAGACATTGCTAAATTTAGTGTCAAGTTTAGACCACTGGGAAATGCACTATCATTTCTTGGTATCCTACATTCTTGTTGACAGGTTTATTCTATAATGGTTAAAGAACATAAATGAAAAGGCATGATTTGACAAAGTCTTAATCTAAAGTCGAGGGCAGGTTATATGATCTGGCTAGAGAATTTATATGTAAACATTAGAAAAGGAAATACACTGTTATTAGAACATGAATGATCAACAGGAAGTGTGTTCTAAATGCAGTCATCCTTCAGAGTTCTGGGGCATTGGTTCGAGGATTTGTACACTCTCTCCAAATGGATTGCAATATTAGAGTACACACAATTTCCTTTTATCAGTTGGCATAGAAGTTTTCCATAACCTGTACACATCTTCCCAGAGGCTTTCAATAAGGTCTATATATTTTTAATTCGCAATACTACATAAACTAACGCTGTTATTAGAGAATAATAAGGGAAAAATATGTCTGTATCTGTTCAGTAAAGACAAGTTTATCTCAGATTCCTGATATGTGATTGGTTGAAACATAAGATATAGAACCTACAGTACAGATAATGCATGTTTGTTTAATTCTTTCTTTTTTCCAAAAAGAGAAATAAATTAAATAAATAAATAAATAGATAGATAAATAAATAAATAAATAAATAAATAATGTGTCTATGTATAGTGTTAAACCAAAGAGTTGAAAATAGTATGGTAGAGTAGGTATGAGGGAATGACCAGACTGAGTTCTTAAAATTACCAACCACAAAGAGAGGTAAAGAAAGAATTACAAACAGCTTAAAGTTAAAAACTCAAATATAAACAAAGGCCAGTGAAAAGCCTCAAACATATAGAAGCAATGCCAGAATAAGTTTGGAAGGAAATGTAGATTGAGAAATAAAGTACAGAGAGTTATCAGAATTGAGTGCACATGTCTGTGATCATTGGCACAGGGTGTGCTGCTGACTATGCCAACTGAAGTGATGTCAGAATACGTTAAAAATCCATGAGGAGGGGGCACCTGATTAAGAGGAACTGCATATGTGTCTGGAAGTGTAGTAGACAAACAGAAAGAAAGTGTGGCATCATCTGTGTCCTTTAGGGCTGCCAAAGGGAAGCTCTGTCTTACTGCAAAGGCCCAAAGTGGGAAAAAGGAAGATATGCTTCAAGACTAAGAAATGAGGAGAGGATAGTGCACTGTGGACATCTCAGATGTTGCAGTCCTCCATGCAGAATAAAGGCACATGTTAATAGGCCTATTTTCAAAATGAATTTTGGCCTCCCAGTGACTCATACAAGGCCTTCCAAATTTCTCTTACACTAGTTTCTGAAGGTTATAGTAGTTTCACAAGAAGAAAAAACTTCCAAACAGATTTCATTGTTGAAAACTGAGATACCTCCTTAATTTTTCATGGATTCTTTGTTTTGTCCTTTTAGGCAAAACTGTAAGGTGAAAATCTCAATGTAATAAAACAGGTCTATGAATTTAATTAAGCCATTCCACTGATGGAAATAGAGACTTCTGTGGAAAGGGAAACCATGCTTACCTTCCTCAGAAGTTCTTTGTAATGACTTCTGTCTTTTCATAAGTGATCAAGTCCCCATGAGTAATAATCGCCATGGCTGTTAACAAAATTGACAATCATTTTCCAAGGTTATAAATTTTTCAATTAAAATATTTCAACAGCTTTGAGCAATGTGGCAGCACCATGATCTGAATGCTATAGACCTGTGGACCTGTTCGGTTTGTGGATTTTCTTTTGTCTTCTTTTAATGTCTCTTGCTGCCTCCCATCAAAAAACACATGCTGTTGTGCAGTTTCACAGGCAATTGACATGACTGTGTTTGTTAACATCAGTATGTCCTAGTATATGAACTTCAGTGAACTTTTATTCAAAATTCATTGTTTATTATGACATGGCAAAGGTAGTCTTAGCACCTGAAAACACCACAGTTTCTGTTTCCCCAGTGAAATAATGGAGTGAAATTACTAGGACTCATTAAATCAGATTATTGTGACCACTGATATTTCATTACTCCAGCTAACAGGTTCATGGGAAAATTTTTTAATTTATTTATTTTTTATTAGTTCAAATTAGGAACAAGCTTGTTTCACATGTCAATCCCTTCTCCCTATCCTTACCCTCACGCTCACCCCTCCTATCCCACCTTGACCTATACCCCACCCCATCCACCCTCCACTCCCCAGGCAGTGTAGGGCCCTCAATGGGGGCTCCCCAAAGTCCACCACATCATCCTGGGCTAGGCCTAGGCCCTTCCCCATGTGTCCAGGGCAAGAGTGCATCCCTTCACGTGGGATGGGCTCTCAAAGTCCCTTCTTACACAGGGAAAATACTAAAACACTACCAGTGGCCTCCTAGAGTGCAGAGGCCTCATCATTGACATCCATGTTCAGGGGGCTGGATCAGTCTTGTACTGGCCTCCCAGACAGCATCTGGGGTCGATTTGTTCCTCCGTGTTCAGGCCAGCTGTTTCAGTGGGTTTCTCCAACTGGTACTGACCCCTTCGAACTTCATTCCTCCCTCTCTGCAACTGAGTTCCAGAGTTCAGTTCAGTGTGTTATCTGTGGATGTCTGCCTCTGCTTCCATCAGGCACTGGATGAGGGCTCTAGGATAGCATAAAAAGTAGTCATCAATCTCATTTTAGGGGATGGGCATTTAGGTTATCCTTTACATCATTGCCTGGATTGTCAGTTAGTGTCATACTTGTAGATCTCTGGAAGTCTCCCTAGTGCCAGATCTCTCCTCAGACCTATAATGGCTCCCTCTAATATGGTATCTCTCATCCTGCTCTCCTCTATTCTTCCCCCAACTCAATATTTCTGCTCCTCCCTTTCCTCCTTTCCTCTCCTCATCACCTGCTCTCATTCTGACAGCTCCCCCTTGCCTACCCTCATGCTCCCAATTAGCTCAGGAATTCCTGCCCCTTCCCATTCCCGGGGTCCATATATTTATCCCCTAGAGAATTTCATGTTTCCTAATTTTTTGGTGAAGAGGATTGTAGGCTGGTAATCCTTTGCTCCATGTCTAAAATTCATATATGAGTGAGTACATACCATGTTTATCTTTTTGTGACTGGGTTACCTCACTCAGGATAGTTTCTTCTAGTTCCATCCATTTGCCCACAAATTTCAAGATTCCATTACTTTTTTCTGCTGAGTAGTACTATATTGTTTAAATGTACCACATTTTCTCTATCCATTCTTCAGTTGAGGGGCATCTAGGTTGCTTCCAGATTCTGGCTATTACAAACAATGCTGCTATGAACATGGTTGAACATATGTCCTTATTGTAAGAACCTGCATTATTTGGGTATATACCCAAGAGAAGAATTGCTGGATCTTGAGGTAGACTAATTAACATTTTTTCTGAGCAACCACCAAATTGATTTCCAGATTGGTATTACAAGTACTCACTCCCACCAGCAATGGAGGGGTGTTCCTTTTTCACCAAATCCTTGCCAGCATAGATTGTCATTGGTATTTTTTATTTTAGCCATTGTAACAGGGGTGAGGTTGCATCTCAGAGTTGTTTTGAGTTGCATTTCTCTGATGGCAGAGGATTTTGAGCACTTTAAGTGTCTTTCAGCCATTTCAGATTCCTCTGTTGAGAATTCTCTATTTAGTTCTGCACCCCACTTTTTAATTTCATTGTTTGGTGTATTGGTGGCTAGCTTCTTGAGTTCTTTGTATATTTTGCAAAACAGCCCTCTGTCAGATGTGGGGTTGGTGAAGATCTAGTTCCATTCTGGGGGCTGTCATTTTTTTCTTACCGACAATGTCCTTTGCCTTACAGAAGCTTATCAGTTTCAGGAGGTCCCATTTATTAATTGAAGATCTCAATGCCTGTGCTACTGGTGTAATATTAAGGAAGCAGTCTCCGGTGCCTATTCGTTCAAGGGTATCTCCCACTTTCTCTTCTAGAAGATTGAATGTGCCTGGATTTATGGTGAGATCTTTGATCCATTTGCACTTAAGTGTTGTGCATGGTGACAGATATGGATCTATCTGCAATCTTTGGCATGTCTGAATCCAGTTGGGACAGCACCATTTGTTGAAGATGCTATCTTTCTTCCATTGTATAGATTTAGCATCTTTGTTAAAAATAAGGCGTTCATAGGTGTGTGGGTTAATATCAGGGTTTTCATTTTGATTCCATTTTTCTATCTGTCTTTTTTTGTGCCAATACCAAGCTGTTTTCAGAACTATTGCTCTATAATAGAGCTTGAAGTTAGGGATGGTGATGCCACCAGAAGATCCTTTATTGTACAGAGTTGTTTTGGCTATTCTGGGTCTTTTGTTTTTCCATATAAAGTTGAGTATTGTTCATTCAAGATCTGTGAAGAACTGTTTTGATGGGGATAGCGTTGACTCTGTAGATTACTTTTGGTAACACTGCCATTTTTACTATGTTGATTCTACCTATCCAAGTGCATGGGAGATCTTTCCATTTTCTGGTATCTTCTTTAATTTCTTTCTTTAAAGACTCAAAGTTCTTACTGTACAGGTCTTTCATTATTTTGATTAGCTTTACCCCAAGATATTTTATGCTGCTTGTGGATATTGTGAATGGTGATATTTCTCTGATTGCTTTCTCATTGCATTCATCATCTGATTCTAGTAGGGCTACTTATTTTTTTTTTAGTTAATTTTGTATTCTGCTACTTTGCTGAAGGTGTTTATCAGCTGTAGGAGTTACCTGGTAGAGTTTTTCAGGTCACTCATGTAGACAAGCATATCATCTGGAAACAGTGAAAGTTTGACTTCTTCCTTTCCAATTTGTATCCCTTTGATCGTCTTTTGTTGTCTTATTGCTCTAGATAGAACTTCAAGTACGATATTGAAGAGATATGGAAAGAGTGGACAGACTTGTCTTGTTCCTAATTTTAGAGGAATCGCTTTGAGTTTCTCTCCATTTATTTTGATGTTGGCTGTTGGTTTGGTGTATATTGCTTCTAATCATGTTTAGATATGTTCCTGTTATTCCTGTTCTCTCTAAGATCTTTATCATGAAGGGGTGTTGGATTTTTCAAAGGATTTTGCAGCATGTAGTGAGATGATCATGTAGTTTTTCTTTTTCAGTTTGTTTATATGGTGGATTATATTGATGAATTTTCATGTGATGAACCATCCATGCATCCCTCGGATGAAGCCTATTTCATCATAGTGGATGATTTTTCTGATGTGTTCATGGATTTGATTCACAAATATTTTGTTGACTATTTTTGCATCTATTTCATGAGGGATACTGGTCTTTAGTTCTCTTTTTTAGTTGTATCTTTGTGGCTTGGGTATCAAAGTGATTGTAGCTCCATAAAGAGTTTGGCAAAATCCCTTCTGCTTCTAATATGTAGAACAACTTGTGCTTCTATTTTATTTGGGGTTATAGGATGATTAAAACTGCTTACATGTTCTTGGTTTAATTTTGGTAAGTGCTATCTATCCAGGAAACTGTCCATTTCCTTTAGATTTTTGAATTTTCTGGAGTACAGGTTTTCAAAGTATGACCTGATGATTCTCTGGATTTCCTCAATGTCCATTGTTATATCCTCCTTTTCATTTCTGATTTTGTTAATTAGCAAGCTAGCTCTCTGCCTTTTGGTTAGTTTGGATAGAGGTTTGCTATCTTGTTGATCTTCGCAAAGAACCAAATCTTTGTTTCATTGATTCTTTTTAATGTTTTCCCAGTTTCTACTTTATTGATTTCAGCCCTCAGTTTGATTATTTTCTGCTGTCTACTCCTCCATGGTAAGTTCGCTTCTTTTTGCTCTAAAGCTTTCAATTGTTCTGTCAATTCTCTCATGTGACAATTCTCCAGTTTCTTCATATGAGCACTTAGTGCTATGAACTTTCTTCTTAGCAGTGCTTTCAAAGTGTCCCATAAGTTTGGGTATGCTGTGTCTACATTCTCATTAAATTCTAGGAAGAATTTAATTCCTTTTTTTATATCTTCCTCAACCCAGGAATCATGTAAATGGGTGTTATTCAATTTCCACGTGTTTGTAGGTTTTCTGCAATTTGTATTGCTGTTGAATTCTAGCTTTAAAGCATGGTGATCTGATAAGATACAGGGGGTTATTTCAATTCTTTTGCATCTGTGGATGTTTGCTTTGTTGTCAACTATGTGGCCAGTTTTAGAGAAGGTGCCATGTGGCGCTGAGAACAAGGTTTTTTCTTTTGTGTTTGGATGGAATGTTCTATAGATATCTGTTAAAACCATTTGGGTCATAACTTCTGTTAGATCTTTTTTTATTTGTTAAGTTTCTGTCTGCAGCTCCTGTCATGTGGTGAACATAGCTAGCGTGATGAAGTCTCCTACTATAAGTGTGTGTGGTTTTATGTGTAGTTTGAGCTTCAGTAATGTTTCTTTTACATATGTGGGTGCCTTTGTGTTTGGGGCATAGATGTTCAGGATTGAGACTTCATCTTGAAGGACTTTTCCTGTGATGGGTATGAAATATCCTTATTCATCTCTTTTGATTGATTTTAGTTTGAAGTCTAATTTGTCTAGTCTAGTTTGAAGTCTAATATTAGGATTGTTACACCAGCTTGTTTCTTAGGCCCATTTGATTGGAAAATTTTTCCCCAACACTTTACTCTGAGGTAACACCTATCTTTGAAGTTGAGATGTTTTTCTTGTATACAGCAGAAAGATGGATTCTGTCTTTGTATTCATCCTGTTAGCCTATATCTTTTCTTTTTTGGCTTTCTTTTTTATTTATTTAAGTAACATTTTTCCATTTATTTTACATTCCCATTCTCATGACACTCTCCCAGAAAGTGGGCCCATACCTTCAAAACCTCTATTTCAGCAAATTAGCCTAGAATTATTGTGGAGATGTAGCCAACAAAGGTTGAATCGAATGTAGCCAAACCACAGACATGCACACTTGGATGACAGAGCTGAGGGAACCTTGCTGGTTTCATAACTATAGCCTGTATCTTTTTATGGGCAGGTTAAGCCCATTGACATTGAGGTATTTTAATGTCCATTGATTGTTTGTTCTTGTTTTTTTTTTTTTTTGGATTTATTGTTGGTGATGTCATTGTGTGTGGATTTTGCCATCCTGTTTCTTTTCGTGTTTAGTAGAATTGGATTATCTATTGCTTATATTTCTGTGAGTGTAGTTATCTTTGTTGGGTTGGAGTTTTCCTTCTAGAACTTTCTGTTGTGCTGGA
This sequence comes from Cricetulus griseus, assembly GCF_003668045.3. Lineage (NCBI taxonomy): Eukaryota > Metazoa > Chordata > Mammalia > Rodentia > Cricetidae > Cricetulus > Cricetulus griseus. Next base: position 176,164,147 of record NC_048596.1, read on the forward strand.
TTTGTGGATATGTATTTTTTAAGTCTGATTTTGTCATGGAATATCTTGTTTTCTCTATCTATAGTGATCAAAAGTTTTTCTGGGTACAGTAGTCTGGGTTGGCATCCATGCTCCCTTAGTGTTTGTAGGATATCTATCCAGGACCTTCTGGCTTTCAAAGTTCCCATTGGGAAGTTGGGTGTGATTTTGATAAGTCTGCCTTTATATCTTACTTGGCCTTTTTCCTTTGCTGCTCTTAATATTTTCTCTTTATTCTGAAGATTTGGTGTTTTGATTATTATGTTCTTTTTATGGTCCAGTCTGTTTGGTGTTCTGTAAACTTCTTGCACTTTTATAGGCATATCCTTCTGTAGGTTGGGGAAGTTTTCTTCTATGATTTTGTTGAATGTGTTTTCTGTACCTTTGAGCTGTATTTCTTCACCTTCTTCTATACCTATTATTCTTAGTTTTGGCCTTTTCACAGTGTCCCATATTTCCTAGATATTTTGTGTTAAGGATTTGTTGGACTTGAGATTTTCTTTAGTCAATGATTGTATAACCTCTAGAGAGTCTTCAACAATTGAGATTCTCTCTTCCATCTCTTGTATTCTATTGGTTATACTCATATCTTTAGTTCATGATCGTTTATCCAGCCTTCCTATTTCCAGCATCACCTCATTCTTTGTTTTCTTTATTGTTTTTAATTCAGCTTTCATTCCTTGAACTGTTTTGAGTGTTTCCTTCACTTGTTTGCTTGTTTTTTCTTGGCTTTCTTTAGATTCTTTGAGAGATTCATTTACTTCTTGAATTCTTTGGTTTGTATTTTCCTCCATCTCGTGTAATTTTTGCTTGTTTTTTCTTCCATTTCTTTAAGGGATTTTCTTATCCTCCTCTAAAAGACTCTATCATTTTCCTAAAATGATTTTTGAGGTCAATCTCTTCTTCATGCTCTGTGTTGGGTTTTTCAGATCTTGCTGGTGTGGAGTCCTTAGATTCTGGTGATGTCATATTGGTTTTTCTGTTGTTAACTGTGTTCTTACACTGTCTTCCCATTCCTTCTTCCAGTGAGTGCAAGTAGCTCAACTTCTGGCAGCAGTGGGATCACAGAGGGTGGTAGGTGGACAAGTGTGGGGTGTGTCCAGACTCAGGGTGGACCTCCCTGAGGCTCATGCACCTGATGAGGTTAGGGCACCACTGTAGGACAGAGGGCAGAGTGCAGACAGTGGTGAGGTGTGTCTGGACTCAGGGTGGACCTTCTGGGACCTGGGAGGTCCACTCTTCTCCAGATGGGGTCAGGCAGAAGTGAGCAGGTGTTGCTGGAGGAGGTTGGGGTTTAGGCAAAGCAGCCTCCAGACTCACCTGAGGCTAGGGCACCTGCCACCGGACTCATGGGAATTTTTTTAAACAAAATTTAGTTATTTGTTATGCACTAGAAGGCAATTTGCCAATAGCAGCTCAAAACTATTTGATTTAAAAATGTAGTAAATATTTTTAAATACGAAAAAAAAGTAGAACAGCTTCAAGCCATGTATTTTGGTAGGGTGAGTAGGACTCAACCAAGGATTGCCTGAGGTCTCTCACCCTGAGCCCACAGGGCTGGTCAATCAGGAACCATTATGGTGAGTGAGTACAGGTTGGTTAATGGAAGAGGAGAGAGACAGAGAGAGAGAGAGAGAGAGAGAGAGAGAGAGAGAGAGAGAGGGAGGGAGGGAGGGAGACATAGAGGGAGACCCAGAGAGAGACAGAGAGGAATAGTTGCTCATTGGCTAGGGAGAGATGCAGATCTGAGGAGGCTAGTGGGGAGGAACAAGCTGACTTTAATGGCCTTATTATCAACTGAGTAAAGGTGATGTCTGGGCCTGTGTGATTGACAAGTTCCAAGTCTTGGTTTGAGGCCCTGTAGCAGCAAAAGATGCCTTTGTTGATTTTTGTGGCACACGTGAAAACCAAGGGCAGTACAGAGACCTGAAGTCTGTGCTGACACCTAGGATCATGATGGTTTCTCAGAGCCATGCTGCCACAGAGGGCTACAATGCCATAGGGGACCATATCAATCTGAGTGGCCTATGCTGCCACTTGGAGTCATGGTGACAAACAGGCCAAGGCTTCTGCTGACGATCATGTCTGGGTCTGTGGTCCTACCACAGCCGAGTTCTGTGATGATATCTGTTGGCCCATTTTGCCACCAAAGGTCACACAGATGCCCAAGGTCTAGGTCACAACCTATGACTATAGGGTTTCTTAGGAGTGTACTTCCACCAGGTCCATGCTGATTTGAGGGCCAACACGGTCATCTGATGCCATGGTGTTGCTTGGAACAATGCTGCTGCCTAGGACTATGTTTGGCTTTTTCATCCTAGCACAGCCAGGGTTAGTATTGGTGTTTGCAGCTACTGATATCATCTTAGGCCATACCAATGCCAGGGGCCTGAGCAACTGCCTGGGGACATGTTGGAAGCCTAGGTCCATGCTATCAAAGGGGCCATATGTTGCAAGTAGGCTGTGCTACCTACCACCTGTGTCCATGGCTGTGCAGAGACCGGGGTCTGAAGTTTGGTCCATGGTTTCTGTTGCTACTAAGGTCTCTGCCCAGGGTCTGATCAGCCACCTGAGAACGATACCACCAAAGCCACACTGATCTGGGTAGCTGTTGCTGCCACCCAGTCCATGGTGACATTCAGGCCTGAGATTCTGCCAAGGAAAACATCTTGGTTCATGGTCCTGCTACAGCTGGGATCTGTGTAGAAGTCCATGTTCCCAGGTTGGACAAGGGAAATAGGTGACAGTTGTGTAGCTTGGTCTGCTTATGGGCCTACTAGCAGTGGGATCAAGATCTGTCCCTGGTGCATGAGCTGACATTTTGAAACCTGTTCCTTACTGTGGGATGCCTGCTCAGCCTTGATGCAGTGGGGGAGGAGCTTGGTCTTGCCAGTTGATATACCATGCTTTGCTGACTCCCCTGGAAGGCCTCTTTCTGAGGAGTAGATATGGGTGAGGGTAGAAAGGAGGTGGGGAAGGGAATGGGAGGAGAGGAGGCAGGGGAAACTGTGGTTGCTGTGTAAAAATATTAATAAAAAAGGAAAAAGAAATCAGTCAGTTGTCCAATATAAAGAAATTTGCATAGCTCTTCCATGCTGTTTAGGCTATTAAGGGAAGCACACATTGGCCTTTTCTGAGCATTCACACTTGCCATTTCTGCCTTTCAAAAGTACTGCAACTAAAACTCTGGTGGCCCAAAGCAGTTACACGAAAGACCAAATTATTGGTGTTACAAGATTTACACAAAACTACAAAACAAAGAAGGAGTGAAAACTATCAAATATGTGCAAACCTTTACAGGCATGAAGAAAAGTGACAAGACCAGAAAAGGCACATAAAAGCAGTCTAAATCAGTCAAAATCTGTGTAAAGGAAAAAGAATGAATAATACCATTCTCCGTGTGTGTGTGTGTGTGTGTGTGTGTGTGTGTGTGTGTGTGTGTGTGTGCTTCTGTGTGGCCTTTAAACAACAAAAGCTCACAGGGGACTTTGAAAACAATGCTGTGCTTCTTCAAGTCTTTTCTGATTACTACAGGAGGCTTATTTTTTATTATTGATTATACAGTGGTGTGTGTGTGTAGCTATGTCCTTTTTATTTCTTTTAAGTAGTAAAAAGAAGGCAGTTAATTGGGTAATTACGGCAATTATTAATTTTACTTGGCTCACAACAGGATTAAATATATTTTGTGAGCAAAAGTGAATACATTATTTTAAAAGAATTGATGGCAGAGTGTGAATTCTGTATCCCATTCAGTCTCCTATAGTAAATGAAGCAGTGAGTTTTTATTCTAGGCTTCTTTTGACAGCTGATTCAGGATGTGTCTTGTTCCCAAGGCTAAATCCATCTCTATTTCCAGAAAGATATTTCCTAGTGAAAAAGGTCATTTTGGCTATTTTATCATGTCCCCACAAAACAAAACAAGTCTTGTAAATCTAGGGAATTCAAGCTCAAAACACACACACACACACACACACACACACACACACACACACACACACCTGAATAGATACCTCTTGTCTTAAAAAACAACCCTTTCCTTTTGCTCAGTTTTTTGCAGTCTTGTCAGTACCCTATTCAGTTTGGCTAGATTACAGTGTTTACATTTCTTATTCCTTTTATGTGGATCGGGGAATGTGTTTGGTATATGTTTTCCACATGACAGAAAAGTTATAAGAATGTAAGAGATCCCAAGTGCCTATCACAGAATATCCAATGAGGTCATTGTTTACCATAGGCCATATATAGTCCAAGACCTTTGGGAAGTTGGCAGATTTGGAAACAGATGTGCCGGATATCTTCAGGATACCCTCTCAGTTTCTTCCTTTTGAAGGTGATGATAATAAAAACACCACTGGAAGATTGTTTGGGGAATTGACTGTGAAGAAGACACAAAAAATGTTTAATGATCCATTGTGCACAGCATGGCTGGTCCATTAGACCCAACAACTTTTCCCTTATGTTAATGACAATATTTCACATGGTTAGCGCAAAACTTCATTTTCCTTTGCCTTGTTTTCTGCAATTGATACTGCAACATGTTCTTCACAGACTTGCTGAATTCAAACAGCCATATCTTTGAACATTACTGGCATCGCTTACTAGTTTTGGGATCCTGCTCAATAATTAACTGTGGATCTTGAAGAAACATCCTTGCAACAGTAGGAAAATCAGGTTGAAGGACTTAGGAATTAACAAAGAAATAAAATAAGGAGACTTAGAAAAAGAAAAAACCTCTCACCCTAAGAACAGGGAGACCTGACTTAGAAACCTAACCAAGGTCACAATGACCCCAGTCCCTGGAATTTCCTAGCTGGCAGCAATAACTCCCTTACAAGGCCACAAGACAACCTAACTAAATACCAAGAATTCCCAGAGGGCCACCCTGCCCTGGGGTCATGAAGATAAGAACAGACTATCCCACTGAGTCAGGAGACCATCCAGCCCCAAAGATAAGAGATCTCCAAAGGATCTGTGACTCTGGTCACATACCCAAACCCCTAAAAGCCTATGGTTTTTCTCCTATAAAAGAAGCCTGCTTTAGAGGACCAGGGTTTTCCTTTGTCTGTCTGACTGGGAAGCCCATTTGCGCAAATGTCCCACAATAAACTTACCTCTTGTTTTTACATCAGCTGGATTGGACATTGAATGTTTTTTGGGGGACCTTCTGATTTGTGGAGACTCCTCGATCCGAGGGTCTTTCAAGGTGTATTTCATAAATAATTTAAATTGCAGAAGGGACAGTATTGCACTTGAAGAAAAAAAGCACCTATTTCAGCTTGTGACATGTAAGTTATATAAATTTTTTAGTCTTCTTCACCTGTGGTTTAAAGTATTTGCCACTGTAAAAATCATTAATTTGTCTTGTTCAAGTTAGTGGTAATCATTTGTTAGACCCCCGAAAACTCAAGTATCGGGGTCCCAGGCCACGACTATGGTCACTCCAATCACCAGGCAGATTCGAGAGCTTGCTGCAAACTGCATGAGGCTTTATTGTAATTTAACGAGCTAACCCCATGTTAGCTCGGGTCTTTCACCCACCCGCCATGGCGGATGGCTAGCAAAAGACAGCTCCTAGAGCCTCCCAAGAGATCTTATAGGACAGCGTAAGGGGAGTGTCTAGGGGTACGCACAGGCTCACGATTGGTGTGCCTCCAGGCTTGGAGGGCTTGTCCTATGTCGATTGGTCAACTGGTTGTTATGGCCCATAGGCCCTCCCAGGGTGGTTGCTATGCTTTGTGTGTCATTGCTGTGTTCTTGTCCGTAAAGCACATCCAGGGTCATAAAGCATAGCACCACCAGCTAACTTCTGATTGGTTCCTTGTCATGAGGCAGGCATCTGACTTTCTAGTGTCTAGGACAAGGTCATAGAAGCACGTGTTCTGCTGTTATGGCTGCCAAAAGGGAAGCTGGTCCCTTCACATTGACATCCAAAATTCTGTATAAACTAAGAACATTCTTTGAAGGAGTTTCTACTAGAATATTCAGTTGCTAACAGAATTGCAAGTCAATTTTCACAATGGGTTTTCTCATCCAGGTGTTTATCAGAAGCCTCATAGTCTGTTCCTTTTTTTTTTTCAAAATGTTCTATGCCAGTAGGAATGACTGACAAGACGTTTTTGGGAGGTGACAGAGATTCAGAGGAGGGTTGTCATATGTAAATGAGAGACAGAAACAAATATAAAATAAAATAAAATTCTAATTCCATGAGACACAATATTGTGCACCACAATGTTTTATCGGTGGCAATTTAATGGAGATTCATGTCAAATTGTACTCTGGACAATTCAGAGATGTTGATGACCATATGTTAAATTCCACAAGGTGCAGTAAGAGGGGCTTGCATGTTTGTTGAGGACATTTGAGGCCATCAACAACATATGTACTAGATGGCTTTATAACACACATGCTTTCCAGTGGGACTGTTTGGGAACATCATAGTCTGAAAGAAGAATTTCCATCCCTTTTGGACAATTAGGAAGATTATAGTTTTGTGTTAAAAATCTACAAAGTCTTCCAATACTTATCCTTGAAATATGAGAAGTTCCCTGGATCCCTTTTTAGAATTCTTCAGACAAATTTTCAGTTTTGTTTCTTATATAATTTGTCCATATTTGGAAGGGACCTAAGAAGTCTGATAAATCATATATGTTTTTTTGAGTTCCCCATCAACCTCAACAATAGTGTCATTTTCAAGTCACTAATTAATTTAGCCTAAGACTATTTTATGTACAAAATTGTATTTAATCTTCACATGATCACTGTAATGTTTTAATCTTCATTTTATATATCAGAAGGCTAGTGCTCAAGAAGTAACATTTACCTCAAAATCAAACAATAGGGAGAGGATGAAATCTAGATTTTGGTCTCATGATAAGATGGGCTCCTGTCTTTCATGTGAGTAAAGAGATACATGTTTTGATGAATATTAGGAATATGTGATAAATTTGAATACATCAATATCATGATTATTTTTGAAAAATATATGTCCTATGGAGATTTGAGAAGTATTTTGGTGGTGAGATAAAATTGAATTTTCTTGAATATTTACTATAAATGAAACCTAATGTGTGTAAAAGCTTTGTGATTTATGACACCTCATGAGAGTCATAACTTTGTTCTTGAAAACTTCAAGTGAATGATTTGTCCTCATAATTCCATTCAGTTGACAACTCTCCAGCCATAAAGTCCAAAATATGGATAATAAAATGGAGGAAAGAGCAAAAAAGAGTTCACGGTTGTCTTCTTTGCTAATATCTTAGAAAGAGATCCCTCAGAAGAGTTGTACTGATACTCTATTTGGGCATCTGTGGCCTCATCTAGCTTTATATATTTAATACCACTGGTAAAAATAGTGAGAATGATCACTGAGGTTTTAAAGGTTCAGTTGTCTCAGCACTCACATGAAAAGCAGTAACTTTAAGCACTTGCCAAGAAACAGCTTTGCTTTTTAATGTGAAGTGTATTAACTGTAACTTGTATGCAACTCATCTGTGGTATTATAACTGTTTATTAGACCTTCCTAACTAATTTGACATTTATTGAACAAATTTATAGTAAAATCATTTTAAATTAGTGCAGCTCCTATATAATCTGTTCCTTCTACATGCCTTCCTCTGTGCCCTGTACCTCAGAAGCAGACACTTAATGCTCATAACTGCTTGTAGTGCTGGATTCATATCAGGCTCCCTGACAAACAGACCCATTCACTTGCCGATAGGCTGCTTGATCTCCAGTTTGAGATTAATTGACACTTTTCTCCTCAATTCCCTCTTTTCAGCATCCATCATTTTCTTCTGTGTCCCCTTGGCACTTGTGTCATTGATCATAAAAGATTTAATGCCAGTACTTTTGATTGCTCATTTAGAACACTTGTGAAAAATGGGACATTTGGACATTTCATGAGAGTGAAAGATGGACTGATGAAATCACATAAGCACATGACCCAGGAGATCCAGTGCATATGGAGATGAGCTGGGCAGACCTCAATTTCTGCCCAACAACTGGGAATCTGATTAGCTTCAGCCCTAATGTTGCAACCATGGGGAGTTGCCATTAGTTCATTGGTTCCTTGCTGCCTGATTCCAGTAACTGAGTGAGGTGTGGTACCAAAAGGAACCCCTTTGGACACATTGAAGGACAGGTTGTTGAGCTTTCATTGCATTTTCTCATCTCCTTCCTCTCACCTCCTTCCACTGATCCCTAAAAACTTACTAAAAACTCCCCACAATGGATCTCAGAATCTGTTCTAGGGAGCCAGGACTGTGACCAAAAGTGATAACTCTGCAGCAGGTTCTATGTTGTAGCCCTCACCCCTCACCCCTTACCCTGTACACAGATGTACTCTTGGCTTCTCTTTAATTATTTGATAGATTTTTTCACTTAGTAGATGCATCATATGCCTTCTCCACATAAAGTTAACACATATCAGAGAAAATTGCTTACTTAGTTCAAGCTAGAGATTTGGTAAATAATAATGCCAAAAGATACTTATGACTTTAAACCCAGTACTTATTCATTCATTTTCAGAATATTTTAAAGGTGATTTAATTAATACTTAATTAAGATCAGACACAATGTTAAACCTGAAGTATGAACACACTATACATATGACTGTAAAGATGTCCTTTTCTGCCCATGTGACAGTCATGGTATAGTGGTGAAGTGGACGAAGTCATTGCAGTATCCATTACCTAAAAGGGGGCACTCATAGTTAGTAGAACTTATAAAGTAAGAATTTGAACAATATTAAGAAATTATTTAGGGCATTCATACAGAAATATTTCAAATGACCTAAGGAGTGAATGGAGTACTTGTCTTGCAAGAAAGAGCACTGAAGTACATATCTCCAAAATTCACATAACTGTAAGTTGCTTTTCACAGGCTGCCTGTTATTCCAGACAGAATCAAGAGACAGAGACATAGGAGACCTGACACAAGATTTTTGAGGAAACTGTGGGAACCCAGCACCCATGGGGTCTCTAAGAGTTGTTTTCCAGCATAACCACAGGTACCTCCTGTTTTCCTGACCTCACCCCACTGGGATCAGTATCCTGTTGTGAACCCTTTGACCTGGGGTTTTTGTAAGTTTGTATATAAGGCTTCTCCACAAAAAAGGTGAGAGACATTCTCTCAGAAAAGGACCAGGAGTCTTGTGGTTCATCCAAATCTCCAGGCTTTTTGCCCAATACTTGGACTTAGTGGTCAAGAGCAGCCACAGGAAACTAGCCATATCATTGAGATCTGAGATCAACTGAGTGGATTGCCTCCAAAATTATGTTGATAAGGAATTGAGAAATATATTTGCATTGATCTTGAGCCTCCATAGGCTCATCACATATGCAACACACAAATTCAAATGAAAAGAAATATCATTGTATCTTATGTTAAAAGGCAAGTTGTATGTAAGGAAGAAAATAATAATTCAGTTTCAGATGAAAACTGCAGTTTCCATCTTAATATTTAAGGTTGAACACTTTGGCCATAGGTCAGGAGTTTCCATTTTAGTAAGGAAGATATGTGGATTCAAAGCAAAGAAAAGGGGATAAAAGAACACGAAAGGTTTGGGGTGACAGAGACAAGATTTGTCTTTATTTTGAAGAATGGTGAGCAGATACTAAATCATTACAGATTTTCATTATGAAGGCATCATCTCTTTCTTTTCAATTTCCTGTCCCTCCCTTCTATTCATTCTGTTCTTCCTTCTTCCTTCTATAGTCTTTCTCTTGTATCTCTTCCTTCAATCAATTGCCTTTGGAGAGAGTTAACATGTTTGAAACTGTCTAGTAAGTTCAATCCAGAGTTATCAAGGGGTGGGGGATGTAGGAGCGGACGGAAGGGAGAAGCAACTGGGATTGTCATGTAAAACAATCTTGTTTCTTGTTTCTAATTCAAATTTAAAAAAAAAGAAACTTAGCTGCCTCCTTTATTAATGGAACTTCAAATTCATGAATATGGTCTAATTTTGGTGTTCTTACTTATCTTTGACCACAAATTCATAGCCGATTAATGTATATACAATGTTGCCTTTTGCTAAATTATCTTAGTGCCTCAGCTCCCAACAGATCAGCTCTAAACTTTAAATGTGAATCAGTCTGTTCATGAACCTTCTGTAGATAGTAACCATTTTAGTTTCCTTATTCTGCTTATAGATTTATCTACTGTGTTCATGAATGCTCTTATATTTTCAAGTATTCTAATGGTTATTTATTCTTATTAAATTGATTTTATCTCATTAAAAGAGATAACAAGTAAGCTAAAAGCCTTTTATTTTCAAACCAGTGTTCACATATTAACTAACACAAGTAGTGTTGAGAGCTACAAGGCAGGGCCTAGGCAGATAAATCAATAAATTTCCCCTGATGAAGAAGGTACTTTGTTCTCAAGAAGAGATCTTAACTATATTTTATTCTTGCACATTTTTTTGATTTTGGTCCATCCTCCACATCATGACAGGTGTGCATTTACAAATCAAACTAATCATGACTGGATCTTGCTTGAAAATCTGTGATTGTTGTCTGCTCTCCTGCAGAACACAATGTATGTATCATATCCTGGAGTTTAAGGATCTTCAAACTTTGATGACGAGCTATGCTTCAACTATATCTCTTAACATACATATCAGCATGAACACCGTGCTTCTGTTCTTCCAGAATTAGCATTTTCCGGAAAATGTGTTTTTCTCCTTGGTTTTCAATGCTCCTTTTCCCATACAGAATTCCCTCCTTTTCTTGTAAATTATTAGATTATAATTTATTACCTGTTTCAAATGTTGCTCTGTTTGAAGGGCATCCTGGAATATTTAGTATTCTTTCCTTCCATGCTGCAAAACTTGTAAATATTCCTATTTTCTCACTCATAATAGTATTTTCTTCATGTTGGGCTCTTTCCACTATCCTCTTCTTAAAGGGTTTTCTGGAAGTAATAGAACCTCAGACAGAGACAAGGGATTAAAGTTAAAAGAATGAATACCCTAATGCTGATCACCTAATTCTTCTCAAGATATTTGTGACAGCCCTTTCCTGTAATTTTTAAACTGGTTAAAATGATGCCAGACAGAAATCTAAAGTGGGATGTTGTTTAAGTAGATTTTTTCAAAATGGTTTGCTTTGTTTCAACCATCTAAGGTGAGATACATGCTCAAATGTGAGAACTTCCTGCTTTCTTACAGATATAATAAAGTGGTTTTAAAATATCAACCTTTAGAAGTTACGTTTCATATTTAAGTGAGAACCATGATATGGTTTCTATGTTTATTGGTTGGTGGGCAATATAGTCAGGTGGACATTGATGAGGGGAAGTGGGGACTTCTTGTTTGGGTTTCTGAAATCACATTGTTTTTACTTTTAGCAGCAGAATTCTTTCCCTTTGAAAGCCTACAAAGAACATTACTTAGGAGCTTGAGAGATGTCTCATTAGTTATAAGGACTTGATGCTTTTCCATAGTACCAGAGTCTGGATCCCAGAATCCACATGACAGCTCAGTAACATCTGTAACTTCAGTTTCTGGAGACCCAACACCACCTTTCTGACTTCCACTGGCACTAGACTTCCATGTGTTGCAAGACATACCTGTAGATGGATCAACTATACATATTAAAAATAATAAGACATATTTTACACAGCAAAGAAAATGGAAATGTATAATAAGTTACAGAAGAGATTCTGTCTCAACTCTCCTACTAATACCCTAGGGAATTGTAGTCACAGATGTTGACCAAAGTTAATTCTTCAATACATGGCTTATCTCCAAACACAATGTGGAAACTCTCATTTTATTGGGAGAAACAAAGGGTTCAAAATTAGATTCTCTCATTCTGCCATGATCACATGTGAGCTATGTTTATTGTTTGTGTAAATAATTTTTATTCCTGTTTTCTGTTAATTTTCTTATAGATTTTGAATTAGAGAAAACATTATAAAAGTGTTTTTGGATTACAGCACAAAATTGGATGATAGATAACCTCAGTGTGTAAGTGAAGCAACTGTCTTTATGTAATACCAAGGATCATGTCTTTTAATTCCGAAGAACTGCATACTTAATTTTCTCTTCTCATTTTGACCTTCTTTACCGTGGAAATATTTTTCCAATTTTATTTAAATTAGAAACAATCTTATTTTATATATCAATCCCAGGTGCCTCTCCCTCTACCAATCTCCCTCCCATCCCTCTTCTGGTCCATAGAAAGGGTGAGACCTTCTATGGAAATCATCAAATTCTGTCACATCATTTGGGGCAGGGACTAAGCCCTCCCCCATGTTTCTAGGATGAGAGGGTATCCCACTATGGGGAAAGGGCTCTCAATGGCCATTTATGTACTAGGTATAAATGGTGTTTCACTACTAGGGGCCCATAGACTTCCTAGGTCTTTTAAATGATACCCATGTGAAGGTTCCATCCTATGCTGGTTTCTAAGCTGTCAGTCTGGGCTCCATGAGCTCCCCCTTCTTCAGGTCATCTGTTTCTGCAGATTTCCCCAGAATGATAATGATGCCCTTGTTCATCACTCCTCCCTCTCTACAAATGGATTCTGTTCATCACTCCTCCCTCTCTACAAATGGATTCCAGGAGTATGGCTCACTGCTTAGCTGTGGCTCTCTGTTTCTGTTTCCATCAGCTACTAAATGAAGGCTCTAGGATGACATATAAGGTAGCCATCAATCTTATTATAGGGGGAAGAGTGTTTAAAGTAGCCTCTCCACTGCTTAGATTCTTAGTTAGGGTCATCCCAGTATATATCTTGATATTTCTCTAGTACCAGATTTCTCTTTAAATCTATAATGGCTCCCTCTATTAAGGTATATCACTAAGGTATATCTTTTCTTGTGCTCCTCTATTCTTTGCCCTACTCAATCTTCCTGGTTCCTCAGATCTTCCTCTCCCTCCACTTCTCCCCTTTCTCCTTCTGCTAACTCCCTCCCACCTCCTAAAATGCCATGAATTTGCTTAGGAAATTTTGTACCTTTTCCTTTTTCCAGGGGACCATGTATGTCTCTCTTAGGGTCCTCCTTGTTTCCTAGCTTCTCTGGAGGTGTGGATTGTAGGCTGGTAATCCTTTGCTCTATTTCTAATATCCATATATGAGTTAGTACATACCGTGTTTGTCTTTTAGTGACAGGGTTACCTCACTCAGGATGGTTTCTTCTAGTTCCATCCATTTGCCTGCTAATTTCAAGATTCCATTTTTTTCCAACTGAGTATTATTCCATTGTGTAAATGTACCATATTTTCTTTCTCCATTCTTAGGTTGAGGGCATCTAGTTTGCTTCCAGTTTCTGGCTGTTACAAATAGTGCTGCTATGAACATAGTTTAACAGATGTCCTTGTTGTATTAATGCACATCCTTTTGTTAAATGCCTAAGAGTGGAATTGCTGGATCTTGAGGTAGACTGATTTGCAAATTTCCTGAGGAACCATCATGCTTATTTCCAAAGTGACTTTGCATATTTGCACTCCCAGCAGCAGTGGAGAAGTGTTCCACTTTCTCCAATCCTCTCCAGCATAAACTGTCACTCATGCTTTTGGTTTTAGCCATTCTGAAAGGTGCAAGATGGTATCTCAGAGTTCTTTTGATTTGCATTTCCCTGATGGCTAAGCATGTTGAGTACTTTCTTAAGAATTCTTCAGCCATTTTGGATTCCTCTTTTGAGAATTCTCTATTTCATTCTGTACCTCACTTTTTAATTGAATTTTTTGGTGGTTTGTTGACTAGTTTCTTCAGCTCTTTGTATATTTTGGAAGCCCTTCTTTTCATTTTTGTAAAAGAACAACTCATGGCAACATGTCTAGTATTTGTGAGCATCAGAATTCACATGTCTGTGGAACCTCACTACTAACCTTTTATCTGTGATCCTAAGTGAATCCAAGCATCTACATCATTCTTACTGAATGACAGTCCTTGCAACAATTTTGTATAAAATAAAATAAATGATTATGATATCACAGTATTGCTAACATAATTTCCAAAGTTACATATTTGATTATCTTGATTCAATGTCACATTTTAAAAAATGACTTTAAGGATAATTAAATGGCAGTTACATTATAAATATGTTAAGTGCAATAGAGGTATATATTTTATTCATTTCAATAACAATATTCCACTTGAGAAGAGTCAACTTTTCTTTTTACAGAGAAAAAGTTTCTAAGAAGGCATTTTACAGTCAAATCATGTGGTAAAATCAACATCATATCTGTGGGTATTCCATGTAGTCCACTTCCATTTGTCTTTGAATCAATGGACTCTGACTCATGGGCTTCTGTGTACAATATGTTTCTAGGTTCTATCATGTATTTTCTATTTCTGTTCCTACATATGTAGCTCTTTTCTAGATCATCTTGTCATAGGCCTCAATTATAAGTGAGTCTTTCACAAAAACCGTTGTGAGCGTTCTCTTCAGTTTCACCGTAGAAGATTGACTGTAATAAACAAAGTCTCCAGTTAAATAAACTCATAAAAATAGCCTCAGACTCACAGCCTTTAGGAAGGCCCCCCTCAGCAAGTTCACAGCAGAGATAAAAGCTAAGTCAGATTAAAACTACAGTTTCACCCTGTGGTCCTGGGCTTGGCTCATGTTGTGCAGTATTTCAGGGTAACGAGTGAGGTATCTTCAACCAAATGTGTGAGTCTGAGGCTATTTTTATGAGTTTATTTTGAGAGTATATGCAGTGAATCATCTCCATTTTAGGTTAACTGGAGACTTTGTTTTTTATTTATCTTTGTTCCCGCTCTATTCTTCCTTGATTTCTTCTTTCCTACCTTTCCTTCATTCTTCCACCATGACCCCCTTCTCTCATTTTCATTCAATATCATTTCTTTTATACCAACGGCATTCAATATTCAGTCACTTGAGTTAATTTGCACAAATCAGGCATTGGTATATCAGTGTTTTTTTTTTCTATATCTAACTTTTCTCCTTTTTGAAGACAAAATTAGACAGATATGTCCAAACCAATTTCTGCAACCTGAGAAACTTAACATACAGTGAAACTTCTCATCCATGTGTAATGTATGATTCATTTTATTCACTCCCAACTCTCACCCTGAGCTCCTCAGAGAGCTGTATCCCCTCACATAGGTTGTCTGTATTCACCAGGCTAAGTGGGCTGCCAGATAGCTTTTCTTCTCCCATATTGCATACCTAGACATTTGGATACAACCCAGCTGTCTACTCTTTCATAAGAAAATCTTTTTCCTTTCAATGTAACAGATCTTAAACTTTACTTCACCAATCTCACTGACCTCAGAAACCCTTCTTTTCATTGTGGATTCAAGCTGAATTGAGAAGTATATGCAATGTTGTTGTCACTTCTGTAGCCCAAACAGAAACATTCAGCATAAAGAGTTTTCACAGAGCTCACCAAATCACACCATAAGTTGTTCAGGACAAAGATAGATTTCACACAATAGCTTTGGTATTCTCTATACTTAGGAGTTGGTATCTCTTTTTGCTGTCATCAAAAAGAGTGAGTCCCTCAAATTTTCCAAATTGCAGGTTTGCAGGGCAATGCTTCAAAACAGCACTCTCTGCCATTGTGATTAGGGATGAGGTTACATGGCAGAGATAGGTATCTTTGGAAAAGACATGCGTTGATATCTGTCACAAATGCATTGAGGGTAAATGGAGGATGGAAGGACCATGTGTATGAGAGTATGAAATGCCAGGAATACCAGCCCATAATCACCAGTGAGTGGAAAATGGACAAATTATCAACTTGATTCAAATTACATTTATTGCAGGTGTCTTTCCTGTAAAAGGCATACTCCCAAACTAATTACATCCAAATGGCTACTTAATAGTGCCAGGTGGGTTTCTGTTATTTTGTCACTCCTATATTTAAATGTTCATGCTTTAAAGAATATGACCATGCACAAAAATTCCAATAAGTTCCTTTCCATGAAGCCACACAATGTGTTTGCAGGATAACACTCATTGTTATGTGGTTAATGAGAATATCTAATGAGAAAGTTAAGCATGGCTCCAATGCCACATTTTCCTTTGTTTTTAATGAACACTGACATTTGTGCCCAATTAATGATGACATATATAATCATGCAAGCCTTTGCTCTGATTCCAACAGAGTAAGGCCAGAGCATAAGGAGATCTCCCCGTGTGATCGGATCAAAGCACCTATGCAACATATCTGTTCAGAGCATAGCCGAGGCAAATTAATCATATCTCTTTAATTTTAAGTAACATGGCCAAAGATCCACTGGGAAAAATCATGGCAGGGCACAGGTTCATGCCATGAAAGAGACAAGGTGCCATGCTTGACAGTATCTGTTTGCAATTGTTTTGCTTTGCAATTTTGTTCATGGGCATATAAATTAAATTATCTCACTTTATTTTTAATAAGAGATACAAAAAATTACTCTTTGGTCATGATGCATACATAGCACATTAACTACGACTGTGTCAATATGTCTTTTTCTGCCTCTTTTGCAGGTTTTTTCCTCTGATCTTACTTTGGTGAGCTCTTTGGAGCAATTTTAACTGATAATTGATACTGAGAATGTTGTCCTAAGGGGATTGTTTGGAATTGTTATACAGTTCAAAGAAATCATCAGTTTAGAATTCTAATCAACAAAATTTGTATTTTCAATGTTAGGTAATTACAGTGTCCCATCATAACTGGACTGATTAATATGTAAATGAAACTAATTCTTCTCGAAAAAAATCAATATAAAACAATGTATAGTTATAGTTTCTTAAAAAGCGAGATTCCTGTGATTGAGAATTTTCCTGTTGCTGTGATAAAATAACTGGACAATGCAACATAAGAAATAAAGGCTTTATTTAAACTCATGATTCAAAAGTGAAGTCACACATGGCAGGGAAGGCATGGCTACAGGAGCCTGAAGCAGCTCGTCACATTGTCACCATAATGTAGGGAAGCAGAAGGCAAAGAAGCCTTTTGCTTAGCTCAATTAGTCCTTTATACATGGTCCACAGATTCCAGCAGAGGAAATGATGCCACCCACAGTAGGTGCATCTTTCCATCAACTGATTAAAGAGAATTCCCTATAAGTATTCCCAGGGGCCCCTCTCCCAGCTGACTCTAGATCTTATCAAGTTGCTAATTAAGGTTAATCATAAGAATATTAGGTGAAATCTGACATTGAGGTAACAACAATACATCTGTCTTCATCTGCATGTATTGTTATTCTCTTGACATTTTTTTTAAATATTCACTATACTTCATCCTTCCAATAGTTTCTGCTGTAGCCCCTTTCAAGTATGAAGCCTCATTCAACCATGTTAGACAACACCCACTGGCAACATGGCAACTTTATCTGAAACATGATAGAGCATGACACTTATCTGAGACATTTAGACTGTTACTACAATGCTTAGTGAAGAAAAGAGAGGTAAAAGCAGGATGAAGAATACATGAATCACAGGCAAGAGAAATGTTCCAAGACTCCAAGGTTTAATGAACAATTTAACCAAGATGGGGGATATATTTCAGATGCCCCTTGTCCTCTACTTTAGTTAAAATCTGCATCTTTTCTAGACTGGTGTCTTGGGGATTTCCACACAATACAAATTAGAACTTTTAAAACATTTTTTCATAAAACCTATTTTTGAGGGCTTAAAGGCAGATAGGAGTTCTTTTATGGGATGAGGTTATCAGAACCGATCCGGGGAGATTCTGGTTTAATTGGTGGCTCCACCATTAGCATCTATATTGCAAAGTCACCCATGTATCCACAACTTTTCCATCAGGTGAAGCACACTTGGGTGTCATTCTGTTTATTTCCTCTGTCTCATAGGTGTGTTGATACAAGTGTATGCAATGCTGGGTTAATAAGACAGAATGTCACTAGTATTAAAATCCACTCATTCAAGTATTTATGGAGCAAATCCAGGTCCAATACATATTGTGCCATGCTATCTTCTTGAAACTTCAGAGATAGCAGTGACCAAATTCAAAAATTTCCATTTTCAGATATTCCACTATCTCCTTAGTACCAGAAAAAAGTAAATTTTAAGGTGAATGAATTTTTTTAATAATTTCTGTAAAGTGAAAAATAACTGAGCTGTATGTTTAGATGGGACCAAATTTGAAAAAAAAAATATTCACGTTAGATATCTACATATAGGGATATCTGATGACTGAAGTCCAGCAGATACTTACCCTGTAAATGTCTGAGAAAAACCTTCTAGGATGGAGTCACCAACATAAGCATCTTTTATAGACTGGATATTAAATGTCTCACGTAGGATAGTATTCTGAATAATGGATGATGCCACATTCTGGCAACTTTAGTAGGATGCTAGATAGAGTAAGTAGGTCAGTGGAGCAGGTATTTTGTCCTTTCTGTGGTCTCTTCCAGTCAAACTCTGTTTCCTGACTGGCCATGCAATAGACATCATTGCCCTATAACTTCAGGCTCCAGCCACCATGGTGTCTTGCCCGAGCCTATGGGGCAAAGTAAAATCATTGCTACCCAACAGTCAAACATCTATGGAGCAGATCAGGATTTTCTATGATATGAATTATAGAAAATCTGGAACCATGCATCAGCTAGTTAGCTTTCATGATCAGATATGTTTCAAGAAGTAATCTGTGTGGTGCCCAGGACCAATTGCATCTAAAACTCACGCATAGCTGCAGAAGAAGGAGCAGAAAGCATGTAAGAGTCAGAAGGTCAGGAAACTTGCTATGAGATTGTGTTTTCTAGAAATGTTTGAGATCATAAAGCATCATCAACATAGCTGCCTAAACAAAATCTGAACAATCATGATACCAATTGACATGCTAACATGGAATGGGGAATGCTCACAGGAAATCAACTATAAACAAAGAAATGTAAACAGCTGTGGATTGCCTAGAACAACAAAAATGGTCTCCCCCAAGGATGAACACATGGATTTGTTTTCCAACCAGTGGTCATCTCTGAGATGGAATACATAGATGTAACGTTATTCAGGCTGTGCAGCTTCTATTTATGTATTCATACATATTTATAACAACAATTAAAGAAAAAGAAGAAATAATTTTTCAAGAGAACAAGGAAGGGTCATGTGGTAAGAGAGAAAAGGGGGTAAGGAGCTATGCAATTACAATTTTAAATTTTTAAATTATTAAAACAAAATCTGATACTTTCCAATGCTCTACAATATCCCATGTGTAATCGATAAGGGTCAAAGGAATTGTGATATCTGTTATATCTTAAATCAACAATAAAAATTTTACACTTTGTCATAAGGTCCCTCTTATGCTATGATACTCATTTAGAATGTTCTTCTCATTGCCCTTTCAAGATATTTTCTAAACATATTGCCGAGAACTCTTCCTTTTGTAATATGTTACTTTGTCTGTTCTTAAACAAAGGAAATTGGTAATTGCTTTAATTGTCTGTTCCCTTTACTGTTTATATGAGGCATAGCTACTTAGGCTTTGATCATACAGTCTGTAAAAGATCTTTTGTATGCTAAATACAGAGATAGGTATGTGGTACTAAGTGTCATTAAGACATAATCCCTGCCAAGTAACATCCAGCATCAAGATTAATAGATTAAGGGAGCACTACAATGAGTGTGAAATATTCTACGGAAACTTCTGAGGACGTGTTTGTAGTAAGTTGAAGCTTATGACTATTTAAATCTGTGTATCAGATCAGAGGAAATTTACATTGAATCTCTTTCATCTTTTTAGGTGATAACTTTCTGTTAGCCATTTCTGTACATATCACTTATTTTTCAAGACTACCAAATAAAACTTTGTATCTTTGTATATATTATATTGGTATTTGTTTAATATAACACATTTTGGCTTGTATTTTTAATAAAATATTTATGAATATTTATATATATGTGTATGCTTAAAATAAAACTTTCAAAGTATATGTTAAAATGTTCAAATTCTTTTTGTTTTTATTTGATAACATTTCATATAAAATACTTGTAAAATTATATTTCTAAAATTAAATGTTGACATTAACAAATGGGATAGGATGAAATGTTTGTCTTTTCAGATGTTACCTTATTTAGGATGATTTCTCTATCTCTTCAATTTCATTTTTATTGGATGAAAAATATACCATTGTGTAAATGTTTCATATTTTCATTATTCATTCATCAGCTGGTGGTAATCTAGGATTTTTCCAATTTCTGGCTGTCTTTCATAGAATGGCAATTACCATGGATGAATATCTCTAATAAGATATAGACTCATTTGTGTATATGTCCAAGAGTAGTATATGCGGATCTTGAGGTACATCGTTTCCCCAGTAACAGATGAACTACCATGTTAATTTCCATATTACCTGTACCATTTGTCAGTCTTGCAAGTAATGAATAAGTATCCACATTCTCTCCAACATCTACTATCACTGTTCTATGAATTCTGATGATTCTTCACTCTCTTGATATAATTTAATTATTACATATATATATATATATATATATGTATATTAATGTATGTGATAATATGATATAAGTATTTAATTTGCATTTTGAGCAGCCATCAGATTACATGTTAGTGTTTTAATCCTAGTGAAAATCTTGGACAGCCTTGGCTGGGAAACCAGCATGGAACTGATTGAGATCCCATAAATGTGGGTGTCAGTGAGGAGGCCTCAGAAATATAAGGGGCCTCTTGTAGTACATCAGTACTTATTGCTAGCATAGGAATGGACTTTGGGATCCCATTTCCCATAGAGGGATACTCACTCAGTCTAGACACACAGGGGAAGGCCTAGGCCCTATTCAGGATATCACAGACTCTGAAGACCCCCCCTATAGAAGGTCTCACTCTCCCTGGAGAGAAGAAATGATATTCAATAGGTAGGGTATTAGTGAGGAGCAGGGGAGGAGAAGAGGAAGAGAGAAAGGGGATTGACATGTAAAACAATTTTGTTTCTAATTTAAATAAAAATTTAAAGAAAACAATTATGCATAGAATTACATGTTTAATAAACTGTCAAAATATCTTCCATTAATGATTCAAACTATTTGTAGATTACAGATTTGCTTTCCATCTTTGATAGCTTTAGTCTTGTTGGCATCAATTTACTTAAAGAAAGACAATTTTTTCACTTTCAAGTTTATGCCCACAGCACATGATGAATCCACTATTTAAGCTACAGTATCTTAGGATCCTCTCTATTATATCTCACCATATTTGACTTAAAAATTATCACAAGTGTTAATTACAATCTTTCTAACAAACAATTTTCTGAATATAGTATATATAAAAATGCACTGCTTAAAGTTTACATGTAAATATAAGGTAGTAAAATGAAAAGAAGTTCCAGAGTTTTCTTAATAGAAACAAAAATGAAAACACTTGACACTGAATCTACCTCATCACCTTCAGTTTTCAACAAATAAATAACTTTGGTAACCTTGTTCAACAATGATAATGCAGAAAACACATAACATGACAATATTCATTAATTCTCTTGCTAAAAGACAAAAATGTATATTCCATTTCCAAGTTTTCCTCAAGCTTCTTGACTTATAATCTCTCATACCTAAAACCTTGATAGGAAAAGGGATTCTTTTAAAGTTTGTTTTTTTTTCACAGACTATATTTCAATTATCCCCCCTACACACACATTTCTTCAATGGTACCTAGTTTATTAGTAGTTCTTATGGACAGGTAAACATATTTTCAACCAAAAACACAGACCAAAATAAAGACAGGCACACAAAATCATGAACTCTCAATAACCTGATTGCAATATACCCTGTAGATTATCCTTAGAAAACATTTCTTCATAGTCTGTCAGATTCTCTGCGATGCAAATTCTGTTAATTAACTTAGTTCCATTTCTCACCACCACCACCAAGTCTTTAATTGTGCCCTACTTAGATATTATAGATCTTGCTGTATAGGAAGGATTATGCTTCTTTGTGTAATTCCCTCTACGTATGAGGCCTTCTCTCCTGATTTCAATTGGTCACACACTTTCCATATGATATCACCTGATACAAGGCTCCTATCCAATCACTCTCTGTTATCTCTGTTAGTGTCAAGGATCCTGCTTCTCACACCTAGGCCTTTGAACACTTGCCATATTTACTTTCTAAACGTAACTGCCCATTCTTGCTTGCTTGTCTATAAATTTTTGGAATAAGAACAGTGTTTTGTCATTTCTATATCTCTAGTTTTTTATTCTACTGGCTTATTCTGTCTACTGAAGGAACAAATGAGCCTAAAATATAGATCTATAATCCACTCAAATAGGTCTAGATGCAATGAAGCTCATTAGCTATTACTAAGAAACCACTCCAGGATTTTACTCCGAAGCTTGTAGTCATAGCTCAGCAATTTCTGAAAGGAATTTTGTATTCTGACACATGGGAAACTGAAAAAGGTAAAGCCTTCTGACTGGAGGGTCATGAAAAGAAATCAGGCTATCATGCCATAAAGGAAGTAATACAATGTACTGATCCATAATCAACAGATAGGAAAGCAATTGTGCCCCTCCCAAGCAGGAATAGCCATACTGTATCATAAAGAACTAAAAAGCACAGATAGCAGTGGTATTGCTAGTTATTCACAGAATGAAACAATGTCTTTATGACTCTATATATTCAGAAGATGTGACCACACTATGTCATTGTTTAGTAGTCCTAATAAACTATCAAAAAGTACCTTTGAAACAAATGCAAATACCCTTAAAATAGTATTTATCATTAACAAAGGGCAAATATTTCTTAGAAATAAATATTCTGCTCTGTACACACTTAAGAAAAACTGGAAAGGACAGGTGACACAAGTCTTTGATCCCAATGTGACAGTCATTAATAGGTTTTGAGACCATTAAGGGTAGACTTCTCCCTCTTTTTTAACTCTGTATTCCCATCTTCTGTTTCTATTATAGCACTAGAAAGGAAATCCCCTCCTTAGAATTTGATTCACTGTGTATAAAGGTGGAGGAGCCAGCTATTTGGGGGATTATTAAAGAAAACAAAAGTATTCCTTTCAGGTCAAAAACAAAGAAAGAAAAGAAAAAATATATTCTATTTCTACCTCTGGCTTTGGGGTTGACAGGACATTTTAATCTATCAAAAACATTGCATATTATCCTCTTCTCTTTTAAAGAGTTAATCTAAATTGGCCTGTCAATCACCTTGCCAGGAGCACATACACCAGGGAAACTGGTTCACCAAAGGCAGGCTAATGAGAGGAAAATACTAATTAATTATACCTCAGTTGAGATGATATAGTTGCCCTTTCCAGGACTCACTCCCTCAGGGCGCTTCTTACAGTGTTTCCAAGGTGTAGCCTGGCAGAGGCTGACTGTTTTCCTGAGTGTTAAATGAATTGAGTTTATTTCCCTAACACAAACAAAAATGTTTTAGTTCTAATGTAAAGAAAAAAATTAAGAAGTATGTAGGAAAAAGATACATTCAAATGAACAAAAAATATCTTGTTTCATGTATATGAGTCATAAAATTCAGAAAGATGCAATTAGCTGTACTTATGGGAGCAGATCACTCTTCTGTGTCATGGCCATGAATCTATTGGAAATCAATCAATCTGTAAGGAAAATATTTGAAACTCTGTATCACTCTTTCAGCTTATACAAGTTAGAGCTTTAAATCAAACTTTTCATTGAAATGACACAAAGGGTTAAGAATAGAGTGGTAAGAAACAATATTTCTAACAATTTCAACTTCATTTTCTTGCATTGCCTTCTGATCCTTGCACATTTTATTTCTTTCTTATATTGAGTGACTTTTCAAGTGGTCCTACCGTGAGCCAGTAGAATTACTAAGAGGGTTCTGATTTCATAGCTATTTTTTATTATATTTGGAAGCTGGTCTTAAGTAGAGCTAAAACTCCAGGGCCACTATTTTACAGTAGTAAAGATTGACATCTAAATTATGATCTCAAGAAAGTACCAGGCCATAACTTTCATTGAATGTAAGAAAGAAAATAAAAAAAAAGGATTTGTCTCTGAAAATGTTGGCTATTTGACATCTTTCAGAAAATTTCAAGCATGTTACATTTCAAATTTCAGCAATGAAAATATAATAGACATTTGGCTTCCATCTATTATTCTTGCTTAATTCTGTGTTAAAGTGCCTTAAATATGGTACTAAATTGTTCTCCTTTTTCTTGGGGAAAATATGATTGTATATGATTTTAAAGTATAAAGTGGATATTTTGGGATTAGTAATAATCAATGGTAAGGCTTAGTACAGAAACATATTTTGTTGCAAAAAGAAAAAAGAGATGAATGCTATGATGTGATTCAGTTCCACTTGTAGCCACAGCACCAGAAAATTTTCATATTTTTACACTTAAATCTATGTAAGTTGGTATAAGATGAGTGCTCTATCTTCATTAGTTATGTGAACAAAGTCCAGAGTAATTAGGAAAACACATCTTAATTTACTTGACTAAAAATCCAATGCAACTAGAGTGAGTTTCTTTTTTCTTCCACTAGCCTTTTCAAATGAGTTTTAAATAGTACCTCTAAAGGTATTCATGATTAATATTAACAATCTTATATGACAGAGATATTTAGGATTTGTGTTATCATTGCATCTTCAATGTAAAACAGAGTAATAGGAAATTTGATGATTTATTTTAAATGAACAAAATACCTATCTTTAAAGAATTGTATGTACTTAGAAATGAGGAAATAGTTGTTGAATAAAATGATGTCATTAGAAATCAAAGGTCTTTATACTTTCCAGAACCATGCATTTAAAGAAAAGAAGGCCAAGCAACACTCTGTACTGACTGCTCCACAACCCAAGTAGTAAACTGATAATCTATTAAGTTATATCACATAGAATACTTCTTTCCCTTGGCTTAGAAAAATCTTTAGGTAACTCTATTTGCAAAACTAGTCTGTGGTTACTGCTTTCACCTTCTCTCGCCTTCTTCTGATAAGGTGCTGACTGTGTATATGCAAGAACAAAGGAATGATGGAGACAAATATACAATATTCACAGTGGTACATATCCAGGATTAAGATTCCTGACTGCTAATGTCTAGGGTTTAAAGAGTTGATTGATATCTGTGATGATATCTTGCTTCCATAAATAAAGCCTGTATAAAGGGCAGAGAAAAGAGCTTGCCACTAGCTAACTATAGAGGTCTGGAGGTCAGTATGGACAGACAGGAAGTAAGGTAGCTGGGCAGAAACAGGATATAAGCAGGGAGAAACAGTAAATAGCTCTCTTGCCTGCCAAGACATTAAGGAGGGAAGGTGTGGCAGTGGTTTGCTCCTTTCTGGCTGATCTCTCAGCATTTTCCTCTGTAAATGACTCTGGGTTTTTATTACTTAGACCAATTAAGAACTCCATTTACAGATACCTTGGAATGTTGATGCCACATTGCATGTTATGAACCTGTATGCCTAGTTGTATCTTAGAGCCAGGGAGCAGAGAGTATAAATTTAGGACATAAGTTCTAGTAATAAACCTAACCAGAGCATAGATATTCTATGATATACATTTCATAGTCTTATTTATCAGGAGATTTTATTATAAACATTATATTCATTTTTCTAATAAATACTATATCCAAAGTAGGTTAAGTGAATATCCTAAACTGGCACAAATAATATGGAATACAAATTAAGTTGAAAATATGTTTGTACTTTCAAATCCCAAGGTAAGGATACGAATCTTGGTACTGTATCTCCTGGCTTCATTTTGCTTATTACCTACAACATGATCATCTTATGAAGTGGCAGAATTTCATGTACTGGACTAAAATGGCATAAATGCCATTAATGCCTTATTCTAGTTCTTGCACAATATATAACATACAAACAATAGAATTGTGGTATAAGTAGCTCCTTGGGGAGGTAGTGGTTATTTATCATCGACTTTCAATTAATCAACTTGGATAGTCTAATTCTTTAAATATTAGAAAAGGAAATATAGGTGGAGAAAAGCAGAACTTAAGCAGAGGAGGTAATTGAAATTAAGAGAGATTATGTAATGAGGACATGTTCCATGAAAGCAAAATAAAAAATTACAAGAGGGAAAAAAGGGGACCATCCAGGGGCAGGGTTGTGTAAGAATGCTGGAGAGGACAGTGGCCTAGGATGATGAATAAGAAAAATGTGTGTGAAAGTGTTTTAATGAATACCATAGCCTTGTATAATTTGTATAATAAGTTGTTCTTTTCCCTTCCTTCCATCTCTCCTTCCTTCACTCTTTCCTTCCTTTCTCTCTTTTTGGTCACAAGATATAGCTCAGGCTGGCTTCAAACATGTGGGACTTTTGCCTCTTCCTCTTCCGCAGATCCTACTGGTATGTGTCAGTGTGTTAGTCACGAGACATACTGCTGTGATGAAACACCATGACCTAAAGCAACTTGGGGAGTAAGTATCTCCAGCAAATTAAATACCTGACACAGAGGCCATGAACAAGTATTAAATACTGGCTTGCTTATCATGGCTGGTTTTGTTTGATTTCTTATAGAATTTAGGACTACGCTCACAGAGAAGGCACAGCCCACAATGGGCTGAACCCTCCCATATCAAACACTAATTAAGAAAATGCCCATCAGACTTGCCTACAGACTAAATCTTACAGAGGGAATTTCTCAATTGAGGTTCTCTCCTCTCAGTTGACTCTATCTTGTGTCAAGTTGACACTAAACCTAGCTAGCACAGTCATATACAACCGGCATTATTTTATAATGTTGAGATAAATATAGAGGAAGGGGGAAGAGAAAGAGAAAGACAGAGTGAGAGAGAGGGTGAGAGAGATGAAGAAGAAAGTATTGCAGAAAGTGACTGTATGATCAAAGTATATCATCTACCTACATGGAAGTATCATAATGAATCCCTAACATTGTGTAATTAGTGGATATTTAAAAAATTATGGAAGTACTATAAAAAATAAAAATCAGTTCTATGATTTCTCTGACTTCTAGACTGAATTTATTCTTACATTCATAATAAAAATGAACGTGAGTTTCTGTCTTATTTTACTGCCAAGGTTTTCTTTCTACCTTAACTGCATAGAAGACACACTCCATCCATCATACACATACCATATATATATATATATGTATATGTACATACAGATATGTACATATACATATATGTACATATACATATGTATATATATATATATATATATATATATATATATATATATTCCCTCCATGTTCAGAGACAGTTTCTGTTACACAATGTTGTTGTTGTTAAGTCCAGTTGTTAACCAAAAAACAATACATTTAGGAGAAGAATTAGCTGAAATTACACTCATTCCAGAGTCACATACAAAGATCCATAGATCCAGTAATGTTAATCACCAAATGTTCTGCTATTGTTCTGTAGGCTGTAAGTACAGGCTAGTATGGCTGCTCTTTTTTTACTAAGATTTTTGTATAGATGCTACTTTTTTGTCATTGTTCCCACATAATATTTAATAATATACCCTTGTGTCTCTGCTAAAAAAGGATTTGGTTTATTTTGTCTATCTTACAAACCCATTTCTCTATGTTTTTCAAATTGAGTCATCCAATATTGACCTTAATTAGATTTCAGAAACCAACAAGAATGAGAGATTCTGAGACATTTTATGGTGTTCATTCACAAATATATTCCTGTTTCATTCAGTACAACACAATAATCTTCAAATTGTGTGAGCTTTACACATAGTACTTCTCCCTGTTAGCAGTGTCTCCTGTTGCTACTATTATCTCTATCGAAATATATATATATATATATATATATATATATATATATATATATATATATATATTCTTAGACATCATTGCTGTAATGCATAATAGAGTACATCCATAGTCATCAAGCTGATCATTTGACAATGTAGCCACAGAGCATTCTGAAAGATTCAGCATGTGAAGTCAAACAAAAGGAACAAGAAGATATCATATGGACACATGTAAAAATGTCTCTGGCACTCTGTTTGCAATTAAAAGACTGCTAAATATACCCAGCATAGGTCGGCATCCAATTACAAAAAGAAGAGTAACTGGTAGAATTTATTTCCTATAAATAGGTATTCATTTAGTGTTTTAATTCCTTAGAGCCTACAATTATAGTTCATTTCTACAGTTTGTCCCGGTTTATATAGTTTGTCTCTGTTCATAACATATGCCCTTTAATTAAATGTATTACAACTTTATAAAAAAGAATTCAAATATGAAAGTAATCTATTTTATGATCCTTTTGTTTCAATTTTGGTTTTAGCTTTTTCTTTAAAACAAGTTCAACTGCACACACATATTTTGGAGTTAGTGTGGAATTTTCATTTTGACCAAGAGACAATCTTTTTGTGTTGATTAAAATAGCTCTTTATTCCTGAAACCAAAGCAAAATGAAGAGAATGCCAAGTGGTGGGGATGGGTTTATAAACGGAAATATCTGACACAATCTATCAGTTAAACAGTTTATTATTTTATAATGAAAAGACACTATCACTAATAGGTCAAACAAGCCTTTCATTCTCCTGTTATTTTCTCAGTTTTGTCATGGTAAATACGGTGCTGTTATCTCTGTACAGGATGACAGCTTCAGGCAAGAGATACAACTCCAGGGACTAGAACTTTAATTTAAAAAGCCATGAGGAGAAAGCACAGGAGGAAATCAGGCAGGACATGTGTGGAGACAAAAAGCTGCATTTCATAATCCAAAGCCCTGCTGGACCTCAAGCCAGCTCCAGAGGCTATACTTTTAACATCAAAATCAGAGGAAATGGGAACTAATGGAGAACTCTTGGATGAGAATGTGGACATGGACATGCAACAAAAATTATTACCCACCCTAAGATTGAGACAGGAGAGAAAGCAGGAAACATGGGAAGGGAAAGGAATCCCTCCCTCTGGAGTCTCTCACCAGCTGAAACTAAAGAATTCCAGCACAATTACAAAATTGCATTTGAGTATCACCTACCTGGAAACAATATTCTTTTTATAAAGAGATTTCAAATTAGGGTGTTAAAATAGCAATGAGACACACTTATGACCTATGCATATAAGACCTTTCTCCTTTCCCAGATGAAAACCTACAACTTCCTTAAATTTCATAAACAAAACTATAAATTTCATTAATGGAAAAATAAAAGTATTTTAAGTCCCTCTTACAACCCCTGTGACCAATGGATTTACCTTTCCAGCAGCAAATCTAGACAGTGTATCTTAGGACCTACTATACAATTTCATTTCTGGGGGCTGTAGGGGGGAGAGGAAGCTGTATTTTCTGAAGATCTGAGAACGTGGCTCAGTTAGAGATTCTTTCTAATGCTGGTAGAAAGCACCACAGGCAAAAGCTGTGTATTTTTGCTGTGTATTTTGCTCATTCTTCCATCTAATAGTCCATCACCTAGGAAAGTCTGTGAAAGAATTCAAGTAAGGCAGGAACCTAGAGTCAGGGACTGATACAGAGGACATGGAGAAGTGTTACGTATTGGTTTGCTCAGCCTTCTTTATTTATTTTTCTTTTTTTTCCTCGAAATTAGAAACAAGCTTGTTTTACATGTTAATCCCAGTTCCCTCTCCCTACACTCCTCCCCTGCCCACCAACCCTCTATCCCATTCCCTTTCTGCTCTCCAGGGAGGATGAGGCCTTCCACGGGGGATCATCAATGTCTGTGACATCATTTGGAGCAGGGCCTAGACCTTCCCCCATGTGTCTAGGCCAAGAGAATAACCCTTTATGGGGAATGGGCTCCCAAAGTCCAGTCTTGTACGAGGGATAAATATGATCCACCACCAGAGGCTCCATAGATTGCCAGGGCCTCCTAACTGATATCCACAATCAGTGGGTCTGGGTAGGGTTCCCAGCTATCAGTCTGGGGTCCATGAGCTCCCCCTTGTGCAGGTAAGCTGTTTATGTCGGTTTCTTCAGCCTGGTCTTGATCCCTTTACTCATCACTTCTCCATCTCTGCAACTGGATTGCTCAGTGTTTAGCTCTGGGTTTCTGCTTCTGCTTCTATCAGCTATGCCACGAAGGCTCTAGGATGGCATATAAGGTAGTCATCAATCTCATTATATGGAAGGGCATTAAAAGTAGCTTCTCCACTATTGCCTAGATTGTTAGGTGGGGTCATACTTGGAGATCTCTGGACATTTTCCTAGTGTCAGATTTCTCTTTAAACTTATAATGGCTCCCTTTATTAAGGTATCTCTTTTCTTTCTCTCTCTATTCTTCCCCCCACTAGATCTTCCTGCTCCCTCATGTCCTCCACTCCTCTCCTCTTCTCCCTTTCTCTTTCTCCTAATTCCCTCTACCCCTCCCCCTTGCTCCCAATTTGCTCAGAAGATCTTGTCCCTTTCCCTTTCTCTGGGGGACCATGTATGTCTCTCTTAGATACTGTTGGTTTCCTAGCTTTCCTGGCAGTGTAGATTGTAGGCTGAAAATCCATTGATCTATGCCTAATATCCACATATGAATGAGTACATATCACGTTTGTCTTTTTCTGACTGAGTTACCTCACTCACGATGATTTCTTCTATTTCCATCCATTTGCCTGTGGGTGGGGGGCAGGGGAGGAGGGGAGATAGAACTGGGATTGACATGTAAAACAAGATTGTTTCCAATGAAAAAATAAGTCCTTTGCTTTCAAAACAAAACAACAAAAAAAAGAAACACATATCAGCCTTCTTTCTTAAGTCTTCCATGACCACTAACCCAGGGTTGGCACTTCCTGAAGTGAGCTTTACTATTGCAAATCAATCATTATTAAAGAAAATTCAATACAGAGTTATTTTCAAGTTATTATCATGGATATATTTCTCATTTGAGAGTCTCTCCTCCCAATTGTCTAACTAACACAAGGGCCTGGAGAGATGGGTCAGTAATGAGGACACTGGCAACTCTTGTAGAGGACCTAGGTTTGAGTCCTAGTCATTCACATGGTGGCTTGTAACCATGTATAACTTGATGTAAATAATAAAACCTTTCAAAATATACATTACTTAGCAACTCTTTGAGCAATATAATTTCAGAGGTCACCAGAATTGTATCTTTGGATACTTTATTCAGACAACTAAATACAACTCTCTCTGAAGAAGCCATACCTGGTTGTCTACTAATCTTTCCTTGTGTGTATTTTGCTGTTAACACATCCACTTAAACCTATGTTGAAGTCTGCTCTTAATAAACTCGAATTCTACTTCCTACTGACTTTTTTCTGAAATTCTTTTAAGTGGTATATCAAAAGCCCTGTCATCACTTGCATGGAGGTCTCTGAGGAAAAGTCTCCAGGCTGTTACAGGAACATAATGAGCTGGATCACTAATGCCCCTCCCCATTGACAGGATTCCTTCCCAAGCAGACATGTGAGAAAGGACACTTGTAACAAGATCAATAAAAGACCCAGAGATGGATATTGGTATTCAAGCTAAAGATCAGAGAAGCAAAGGAGCCAAACCACTAGCTCTTAACTGTACCACAGGCTAAAAAGGCTGATCCTGTTTCCAGGAATTCTCCCCAACCCTTAGACTGCTGCCTTTCCTCAGCGTGGCTGAAGAATCCTGAAACTGACTAATAAAGACTCTGCCTTATCTTTTACACCTCTTTAGTGTTGGGATTAAATGAATGACATCTGTTACTGTATTAGACTGACTTAGTCTCATGTAGCATAGGTGGTGGCCTTGTACTCAGAGAGATTCATCTGCATTTGTCTCCTGAGTCCTGAGATTAAAGGTGTGTTCTT
The DNA here is from genome assembly GCF_003668045.3 of Cricetulus griseus. Taxonomy (NCBI): domain Eukaryota; kingdom Metazoa; phylum Chordata; class Mammalia; order Rodentia; family Cricetidae; genus Cricetulus; species Cricetulus griseus. The sequence continues at coordinate 176,195,780 of NC_048596.1, forward strand.
AGCTTCTATGGTTAACTAGTTTGGCTGCTTGCCATTAAATAAGTCATAAACAAAATATCACAGCAGACTTTCTTCCTCTCTCTGGGGGTAATAAGGTCACAGGCATCTTTCTGGTCCTTTGGTGAATGCAGAGCCAATGAGCACAACTAGGATAAAAGAAAATTGAGTTCATCACTGTAACAGTTAAGGAGCTCCCTGTAAGTGGTCCTCAAAGCAGTATCTCCCCAACATATGAAGCAAGGTGTTTTTTATGGGGAAAATACATATCTTTATGTGGGAAATCCTAACTACAATAGCAGGGCCACCATATTGAGCCTCTGTTCCATATCTGTGCAGGTTTGCATTAGAGTGGCCCCACAACTTTGTATGTTAGACTACGTGGTCCCCAGTTGGGAGAACTCTTTGTCGAGGATTAAGAGGTGTTTGGGGAAGAGATCTGTAATTGGGCATGCTTTGAGATTTAAAAGTCTATTCCCAGACCATCCTGGCCATTCCTACTTACCTTTTTTTTTTTTTTGCATAAGGTCTAGCACAGACTGTCCCAAAATTGTAATCCTTCTGCCTCTACCTCTTCAGCATTTCCTACTATACCTTTTACCCACAGCCATCATTAATTATATTTTTAAAAAGTAGATGCAAATAGAGGAAGAATAAAGGGTGGCAGAAGGGAAGAATAGAAAGTATTGGAGGAGATAACTGTGGTCATAAGACATCATCTACATGCTTGAGCTCCAGTATTTTCCTACTGCCAAGCTTTTGCTCCACCATCATATTCGTTAAACCTCTGAAATAATAATCCATATTAAGTGCTTTCTTTTATAAATTTCTTTTGTAATTGTGCTTTATCACAATAATAGAAAACCAAAATACATAAATGTAGCTAATACATGAGATATCAAATATCACATATTAAAAAATATAAGTGGACAGGAATTGCATGGAAGGAGAATTAGTATGTTAATATGCAAAATTACTCTAGATGATTAAGAAAGTGAGTTTGGTTGATCCAATTGTTTTGACTGCTTTATTTAAAAGTGCATCAGGATCCAGTTACCCTGAGAACCTATGTGGTTATCCCTAAAAGAAAGTGCTTTGGAAGAAATCTATTTTGTAGTTGTTTTTTTAAGCAAATAAGACAATATAAAACAAATGACTATAGTATGCTTTCATTTACTGTATCAACAAATAAGCATTTTTGATAATATACCAAGTGGTGCATACAGGAAACATAGGAAGTTATACAGATAAAAATTTATTTTTACCAATAACCGAGTATTTATTCTAGTGTGAGGACAGGGATGTTCAAGATCCTAGATTCGCTAGGCCTTGATGTAGTGTAAGACAAGTTTTGTTTTGTTGGTGGCCAGCCTGTAAAATGCCAGTGTTTCACACATCTCCCCTACCTTATAAATCTTTTTATGGAAATCTTTGAATTCCCCCACTTGGTAAACTTATGCTTGGTAAACACTACATCCACCAACCCTTCCCTACAGAATCAATCTGGGAAATTGATGTCCTATGTATCCAAGCCCTTTTGCCTCACCACCAACCCATTTATTCTGTGTTGATTATTTTTTAAATTGGCCAATATCAAAAGACTGTGTCATGGGACCCTAGCTCATTGGTAAAAGACACAATCATCAACTTTGTTACAATAAAAAACTAAGACAACTTCCTTCAGTGGACTTGCTACTCTGGTTTGGGTTCAGGTACACCCTTTTTACAAAAAAGAAATTTCCTTGCTGAGTTAACTTTCACTGTTTTTTTTTAGTGTGATATCAAGATTATTCACTTCCAAGAATAATACTGAAACACCAACTATTGAAAATAAATCATTAAATAGTGTTATCTTTGATCAGTGTTGTCTCAGTATCTTTCAATAGAGGGACAGTCTATTTTTAGAGGAAGTATGAGATACAGTTCTGCTGCTGGCTCCTGCTGAAACTTAAGCAGAATTTCAGGGGTCTCTATTTAGGTAAAGCCAGGATTCTTGACTACACTACACAAAATTACTTCAGGATAAGTTAATATGAATCCAAGCCAGAATTTGTTCAGAACAAAAAAAATCACATAGATTTAAATGTAATACTTGATACAAGTCTAATGGGGAGCCATGGAGAGAGAAAGATGCTTCTGAGAATGACAGTACCTTAAAAAGAGAATGTGAATTTCTCAAGCAAGAGTATTTTGGGTGTTTTAACAACATCCAAAGGAATTTGGAAGCTTCAGAAGTATATTATTCAAAGTGTCAGCTTCATAGAAGGCTGATAAACCTCAACAAAGGTAAAAATCATTCTACTATACATAAATTACAAGGAAGTCAATACATTTCATAATCTTGTATATAAAAATCTCAAAATATTACCTATTAAAGCTGATAAATGTGTAGTTTTAAATTTAAGGGACCTACTGTGCTTTTTTGTTATGATAAGAATATCATTAAAAATACTCTATCTTAAAGAAGAAATGTCTTTCTGCAGACCACCTTTATATTGAACTCTCTACTTGTGCTGAAATTCTTGTGTTTTACACAGTAAAATATTTCAAACAGAGCACAGAATAAAGGGCATCTTTCCCTTCCCCTATAACTTGTTGTCTTTTTACCTCAAACATGTTGATTTGCCCAATGGAAATATGTGGGAACTAGAAACACAGGCCCCTCAGAGCACTTTAGGAGCTTCAGAGAAACATTATAAAAGGGAAGCACATTAATTCAGTCTCAAGAAGTAGACATTAATAAATGTGTAAGGAAAGTTATTCTGGCTTCTGGAGACACAGAACAGCGTGCAAAGCTATAGGGTACATGTACTGTGTATGACTGTAATAGCAAACAGCTAAAAGAAAGTAATAAATGGTGACAGTGAGGAAAAGGGGAAAGGTTTTTTGTTTGTTTGTTTGTTTGTGTTTTATTTTTGATGTCATTGATAATGTACACAAAAATCCCAAAATTTACAATTCCTATTGTTTTTATTAAACTTTTCACAAATATTGCTACAATTCACTAATCATCATAAAAATCGAGTAAGGTTAATGTAATTCCCATTACATTATAAAATGCCAGTAGTTTTAAAAGCCTAGAGGAGAAACTTAATAAAGTTACACAAGTTAAATAAAATAACATCTTTCATATTTGCATGGAAGAAATTATAACAATTTAGTATGGGAACCCTGGCTATCTATCTCATGGTAATTAAGTGTTCAGAATGATATATGTACATGACTTTGAAAAATCGTAATAGAGAAAATAGACATTGATTTAAAATACTGTTCATTTGCTAGACAAAGATAATACATGGGTTTATTAAAAAGGTAATACAAACATCTTTAGTTGTGAAACATTCCGAAAAACAGTAAGACATAAATTGTACTTACAACCTTGTATTTTCTTTATAAATCCCAAACATGAAATAAGATGCCTCATATATGGACATTTTATAAGTCTAAATTTTCTTTTGGCATCAAAGTCTTCTCTCCTATAAATTGTACAAACAGTAGATACAGTATTTCCCTCCTTTTTTCTTGAATCAACTGCTTGTGGGTATGTCATTGTTTATGAGCAAGTCAGGTAAGTTAATTAGTTTTTAGTTAATATCTGAAATGACTTTCTCCCTTTGTTTAATCTTTTGCTACAAATTAGCAAACTAACAGACGGCCCCTGACAAATATTCAATATCTTTACTTTGAAATCCAACTCTGTCCATTCCTCCCTTGCAAAATATTGATTCTTCTTTAGGTCTGCCTAGTTCCAGTCATATAGAAGATTTACCTTGTAACTCTAATACCTTTGCCTTATTGTCTCAATGGGATGAAATGCTAGCTAATGCCTTTTGCATTTTGTTTAATTAATTTGAAACCATCAGAACACTTCACACAAAGTGAACAAATGATATAGAGTGTGTATAGTATATTTGTCACATTTTTCAAATAACCAATAGTATTCATTAGTGTGGTACAATTATAAATTTGAACAATATTTTTCCATTATTGTTTACTTAGGTCCACAGGTTACAAGAAAATTGGTACATGATGGTGATACTGTCAAAAAAAGACAACAATATGTATCCAATATTTTATTAATATATAGAATGTCTTAGTCATTAATTTATTATCTAAATATATAAAACTGTCAAATAATTGACATAAGAAGTATAATAAAAATACTCTTATTTGTCCATCTTTCCTCTCAACCAAATTCTCGGTAACCACTCATCTCTTATCATCATCTCTCTATTTTTTCTTCCCACATAACTCCATCTACTAGGCATGAGATATTACATAGGCTTCTTGGACTGGTTTGTCTTATTCACAATGTACAGTTGAGACCATTCTGTGTTTCTTCTTGTTTTAAAGATAATTTCACTTTCTCTCTGAGTAAAATATTCCATTGAATGGATGTAGCATGGATTTTTGGTATTGATCTATTGAGGTACAGCTTGGGTGTTTATATTTTCTGGCTACTAAGAATAATGCAACATTAAATGTTCATGTGCAGGTTTTTGTGTGGATATATATTTTCAGCATTAGAATGAACACTATTGAAATTTATCATTTTATTTTGTGTAAGACATATTTAGCTTTGTATAAGTGATGGGAATGTTTTTCCATGCCCTAAAGCAAAACAAGATTCTTGCTACACAGTACCAATGGGAATATGTATGTTTGGGAGTAGAACAGCATGCTAATAGAGTTGGGCAGTGAAATATCATTGGTTGAACTTCCAGTTCATTAATGGCACATAATACTGAATATTTTCTCAAAAAGTCATGTGAACATCTTAGAGCAATTTTGACTAGGTGCCTTTTCATGCATGCTGTCCATTGTTCATTAGATTATTTTCTTTCTGTTAAATATAGTTTCCTTCTAGCTGGAACTTATAGTCTGTATTTGACACCCCAGAACTCACTCAGGTGACTGAGAAAAAAGGATTGTAAGTTCAAGGCTAGCCTGCACTATCTAATAAGACTTTGTCTCCTTTAAACTATCATTTTTAGACAACTACTTTTTTATTTTAAATTTTTTACTCATTTTATTTACCAACCATAGTTCCTCTTCCTTAATTTCCTTCCACTCCCCAACTTCTCCTCCTCTACCTCCCATCTACTTCTCAGAGTGAATAATTTTCAATTCAAGTCATTTAAGATACATGCACTAAAATCTTTGACTCACAATTAAACATTAAAATTATTACCTGATTTTCAATATACATTTATATTTCATATTTACATATTTGTTTCAAATAATCTCTACAATTTTTTTCTTCGTATAGTTGGAGATTTTAATCAAGGTACATCATTTTTCCATGGTTAACCAATTGTTCCTCCCTGGTCTTTTGAAGAGCTAGTTTTCCTTCTCTATATTGTTTGTTTTTGTATCTGTCAAAGATCAGTTGTGCAACATCTCAGTTGACTAGTTTCTTGGTTCTTTTTCCTATTCCAAAGAATTCTGTGTCTCTCTCTCCATAAGCACAACCTAATCTTGGTTACAGGATCTAGATAATAAATGCTGAAACCAGAAAAACACTTTTTTCCCTCTATTCTTGATTTTTGGTTGTTTTAGTTATTCTATTCTCTTTGTCTTTTGCTATGAATTTTTAAATAACATTAGCTATGTGTACAAAAATGTTGCTGGAGATGGACCTAGTGATGCATACTTAATATTCAATATTCAAGCAGTACTAGAAACAGTGAGACAGCCATAATGTGGGAACCAGCATGGTTCACATAGCAGATTTGCAAACAGCCAGGCCTACATATGAGACAGCCTCAAAAATAACAATAAAATAAATAACTGGAACTGTTGAAGAAGTTACTCAACTTGCATTTAATTTGGGAAGAACAACTTTACTGTATATGGAAACCAATAGTATGGTATGCTTATTGATGTATTTAGATCTTTTAAGTTTCATTAGCATTTTATAGATTTGAGTAAACAAATCTTAAGCATGTTTTGCTAAATTTACATAGAAGATTTTCATTTTTTCACTGATGAGAAATTATATTTCTTTCTATTTCTGGGGAATACATCTCATTGCCTCATTAGCATAATTACTTCTAGAGAATTTTAGTCATTTACAAGAATTTTTTTATTTATATCAACCATCCATCTGCTAATACATTCAAGTTTCTTCATTTTCACTCAGTATAACCTTAATTTCTATTTTCTGTTACTTTCATTGGCTATAATTCCTAGCATTGTATTGCATGACAGCAAAAAGATGCCCATGTATTATTCCTTAACACTACTAGACATGTTAATTAAGGTGTTTTGTATATGCTCTTTATCACCTTGTAAAAGGCACTCTTTATTTCTGCTTCACACATTTTTAACTGTAATCAGTGTTGAACATTATCAAACATCATCTCTAAATGGAGTAATCTGATGATGCATTTTTCATTTTTAGCCTGTGGAACACTGAGAGTGACTTGCAACTTAGAAATAAATTTCACTTAATCATTGTGTGCAATTTTACACATTTCTGCATTATATTTTAATAGTTCTACTTTTTAGCTGGGATATACATAGCTCAGTGATAGAGTGTTTACCTAGCATGCACAACACCCTGGATTCAATCCCAGCACCACATAAAACAGTAGTGATACATTCCTGTAATCTCAGCGCACAGGTAGTAGACTCAAGGGAACCAAAAGTCCAATGTCATTGTCCACTATACAGTATGTGCCTAGCCTGGGAGTCTTAACACCATGTCTCCAAAATGCGAAAAATCTTTCTATCTATGACATTCAGAAAGTCAATTTTCTAATCTAGTTTCATGTTTATATAGATCAACACAAAGAGTAGCACCTAGTTTTATAAAATAAAATAGGAGTTGTTTCTTTCTGTTTCCTGGAAGATCATGTGTAAAGCCAGTGCTAATTTGGATTTAACACTTCTTAGAATTCTCCAGTGAAACCATCTGGGGATGGAGATTTCTATTTTGGGTGATTTTGGGAGATTTAATTTTATATCCAGTGTCCTTAATAGGTGTAACATTATTTAAATCATCTATTTCATATTGGGGGAGTTATGTTGCCTGTTTTTTTTGTACTTTGTCCATTTCATATAAGTTGTCAAATTAATGCAAATGGATGTCTCAGAATGGTCCCTTCTTCTGTGCAATGCAGAATTAGGAGTAAAATCCTTTGTTGTTTAATATTAAAATAATTTGTGGCAGTTTTTTTTCTTTTTTCAGGCTTTGAAATGTTTATTAGTTTGGCAATTTTCCCAAATACTTCTCTGTATTCCATTGATTCTTTCATAATGATGTATTTTAGATATTAATTTTATTCTTAATTATGATTTTCTCCTCCTTCATGCTTTTTTGTCACTTTTTGTTGATTGTTATGTGTGAACTAGATTAACTTAACTGGCTTATGCCCCCTTTTCTCTAATATTTAAATTTAAATTTCCTCTCAGCAACATCTCATTATTTACATATTTTGGTATTTTGTATTTTCAAATTCATTCAGTTGAATCCTACCTGTTTTCTTGCTTATCTGTTTATTTATATATTCATTTTTGATAAGGTCTAATATGTGTGGCTATATTAATAACATCTTATAAAGAAGAAATTAGAAAAAGAAAATTACTAGTTACAGAGTAGCATTATTCATTGACAAATATGTTAAATCCAGAAGGAAGACACAGAAATCCTAATCATTTGCTTACCAAAAATCTGAGCAGCGCAACATAGTAAGAGGAGCAAAAATCAACAGAACCAAAAAAGTAATAAAAAATCCATAATTATAATTCACAGTTTCATCAGTACTAATAACAGTAAACAGAAAAAAATAAAACTATCAGGAAATTCAATTATACTTAGCTGACATTTACAGATCATTGCACAAAAATAGAAATTACAGTGTATTAAATTTCCCAATAACATATATCACAATTGTACTTCAGTCAAATAATGGAATAGTGTTTCCACCAAGTTTTAACTGAAGAGGGAAGACATGTCCTGAATGGATGGAACCATCCATAATATAACATCTTCAACTAAAGATAAAGGGCAAAAGGAGAAAGCCAGCTAAACAGCAGTATTCCTTAATCAGTACTGCTTGATTGTGGTCACAATATCAACAGTTGCTTCACACTCCCATCCCAGAGCTTACTTTCCATGATGGGCTGTTTCTTAGAACTGTGAGCCCAAAAAATACTTCATACCATAAGATGCTGTTTTGCTTCATTTTATTTATTTTTAGTTATTTAGTCATAATGATAAGAAAATAATCCATACAGTGACATTTCTTCACATGTGCACAAACTCTTTATTTTTGAAATTACCCAGATATATTCTTAGATTTAGTATAATGACATCATCTGAATGAAAATAAGAAATGCTTTCTCTGTAATCGTATGCCTGCCAGAATGGCTAAAATCAAAAATATCAATGACACTTTATGCTGGAGAGGATGTGGAGAAGAGGAACACTCCTCCAGTGATTATGGGATTGCAAACTTGTACAGCCACTTTGGAAATCAGTATGCCCGTTTCTCAGGAAATGGGAATCAGTCTAGCTCAAGATCCAGCAATTCCATTCTTAAGCATATACCCAAAGGATGCAAATTCATACCACAAGGACACCTGTTTAATTATGTTCATAGCAGCATTATTTGTAATAGCCAGAAACTGGAAACAACCTAGATGCCCTCAACCAAAGAATGGAGAAAGAAAATGTGGTACATTTACACAATGGAATACTACTCAGTTGGAAAAAACAAAGACATTTTGAAATTCACAGGTAAATGGATGGACCTAGAAGAAACCATCCTGAGTGAGGTGATCAAGATCCAGAAAGACAAACATGGTATGTACTTACTCATAAGCAGATATTAGACATAGAGCAAAGGATAACCAACCTTCAATCCACAGGGCCAGAGAAGCTAGGAAACGGGGAGGACCCTAATAGAGACATACATGGACTACAGAGAATGGGAAAGAGACAAGATCTCCTGAATAAATTGGGAGCATGGGTGGAAGAGGAGGGTGGTAGGAGAAAGAGAAGGGGATAATGGAAGGGGGGAGGAGAACATGAGTGATCAAGAAGGTTGAGCTGGGTAAAGACAAGTAAAGGGGAGCAAGGAAAGAAATACCTTAATAGAGGAAGTCATAAAGGGTTTAAAAAACCCAGCATTAGGGAAATCTCCAGGGATCCACAGGATGACCCCAATTAGACATAGAGCAAAGGATTACCAGCCTACAAATCCTCATCACCAACAAAACTAGGAAACAAGAAGGACTCTAAAAGAAGAATTCATGAACCACAGAGAATGGGAAAGAGCAGGATCTCCTGAGCTAATTGGGAGCACGAGGGTAGGGGAGAGACAGCTGGCAAAATGAGAGGAGAAGAGGAGGGGAGAAGAGGAAATGGAGGAGCAGAAATCTTGAGTCTGAGGAAGAATAGAGAAGAGCAGGATGAGAGATACCATAACAGAGGGAGCCATTATAGGTTCGAGGAGAGATCTGGCACTAGGGAAATGTCCAGAGATCTACAAGGATGACAACAACTGACAATATAGGCAATGGTGTAGAGGCTACCCTAAATGTCCTTCGCCTATAATGAGATTAATGACTACTTTATATGCCATCCTAGAGCCCTCATCCAGTGGCTGATAGAAGCAAAGTCAGACACCCACAGCTATAAACACTGAACTGAACTCTGGAACCTAATTGCACAGTGGGAGGAATGAATATCAAAGGGGTCAAGACCAGGCTGGTGAAACCCACAGAAAAAGCTGGCCTGAATAAGGGGGAGCACATGGACCCCAGACTGCTATCTGGCAGGCATGGAGCCTCCTAACAACCCATCGGCGAAAAAGACTAAACACAGGCATCTTGTCATCTTTAGAGACCTCTCAGTTCCATGTTGGAAAATTAGAGTCTTTTCTTTATTTACCATCGTTTAGGCTGTTTCTTCACTGTGCTTCAATGGCCATGAGGAGATCACTTCTGTCCTTCTCTTTTCCTCTCTGCTAGATGGCCCCTACATTCTATCCTCCTTGTTACACACCTTGCACCTCTGCCCAGATGCAGGCCTATTCAGATGCTTAGGCTCATAGAGATGCAAACTAGGAGGCATTCCATACTGAGGCTGAGGTTATGCTAAACAATAAAAGACTTGCTTGAATTAGCAATGCAATCTTGGGCCGGAGCTCCAGGTTGCTCCTGTTTAGTGAAACTGGAGGCTGGACTACAAAATATTTCATAACGGAACTATTTTGGTCCCCCACAGTATAACCATCTGATATTGAAAAAACATGACTTTGAGTAAGCATGACACAAATACATCCCTTGATCTAGATCATGGAAGAATGAATATTTTTCTTTCTAGACTTGGAATAACAACACTTGTGAAGCTATGATCTTATGAATTATTATTCACTTTTTAAGCAGTGAATATCTGATGCTCATTACTAAATTTATATTCAGTTTAAAATGCTGTACTACCTCTCTACCTCTTAAAACATGTATATATGCATATATATTCACATGTGCATACACACACACACACACACAGACACACACCAGAGCATAATAGGATCTGTAGATTCCAGTAGAAGAAAATAAGATCTAATCATACATTCCAATCAGGAATGTTCAGAGAGGGATAGTGTCTTTCCCAAACATTCTGAACATTTTCTGTAATTTATAGAAAAATTATTGACAGCATTGAAATATGTTGCAAAAATGATGACAAGTTAAAATTTTTGTGATGTCATCTTTGTTTTAAGCGATAATTTTCTCCACATATAAATTCTTCCAAAGGAATTTTATTCAAAAAAATCTAATTTTGACAAGAATCTTCATTCTGTGGCAAAAATCTTATATTTCAGAATCTTTTGGTATTTACTGACCAGTTAAGATGTTAAATTGTGTACTTACATTTATATAATTAAGCACTTCAGATATTCTTTGTCAAGTGTGTATAGAACTGATGGCATTTTTTGCATGTACTTTGGTTCTGTTGTGGACTAAAATCAATATAATGTATAAAACTTTATCATTGGGTTATCCAATCTTTTACTTTTAATTGCACCCAGAGAACACATCCTCAATTTACATTTTCTGTTATTAGAAGTAATTTAATACCAAACCCTCTATAGTTAATTCCAACTTTTAAACCCAAGCACAAATAGCTTGTGAAAGATGAAGGTGTAGCCATAACCCAGGTTCTTGTGTGGTAAACTTTAAAATCCATCATTTTCTAATGTCTCCAGATTGAAAGACATTCGGTAATAAAAAATTGAAAAGGATGTGTCAGTTATTGGAATAAATGAGTAGCACTGCTAGCAATGGGGGCTAAGTGTCTCGGTGGCAGCACGAAAGGGAACATTTTATTTTTCTCAGACAAATTTTGCACAGTGAAAGAGACTTTTGAAAGTTGAATCAGTAATTAACCTTAACAAAAATGATAGCCATACTATCAACATAGGCCAAAACATAAAACTGATGTTTGTTAAGCAGTTATTGAAGTTTGTTTTAATCCATTGGACAAAAATGCCACAAAGTGATTACCTTATGAATAGTTTTTATTCCAAGTTCTGTGGGCAGCTATGCTTGGTCTAAGGTTCTGACTGATCCAGTGTTTGATCCAGTGTTTGCTTACTGCCCTTTTCTCATAGATATAAATCTACTGATGTCCCCCCATGTAATACAAGGAGGCAAAGGAGATCAAATGTCTCTTTTATTTTGGAAAAAGCCATATACAAGAACTCCTTTGTCATATATAATTATCTACCAAAATCTTAACTTCCAATCTTTCTGCATTGTGAATTAAGTTGTTTGTGTTTGCATTTTGTCAGGAAACAGACATAGAGAGAAGTAGGTCAGGGGCACTCCCATATCAATTGCTAGCTGTTGTGTTTCCACAGAGATAATGTACATATCTCCTTTTTAATGTACATCTTGCCCACTTTAATTCCAATGAAATGCTTCCTATGACATGTGAAGCAGCACAAGGCATCATAGGGTTTCTGGAAAATGTATTCTGGAACCACTACCATAAACAAAACTTTTTTAAAAAAACAATTGAAAGATAAATCTATAGTCATTAATTTGGAGCAACCTTCCTCAAGCAGGAAGAAGATAAGTTATAATAGTACACAAAATTGTGTCATGAGGGAGTTTAAAAGTAAGAAGAAATAGATGCAGTATAACTATTAGAACGTTATAAATTTTAGTGATTAAACAATCATACAAACTAACATGAAACCACAATATCTGTGGCTCTTAGCCTTTGCAATGAAAATGGGATCATTTTGAGTTTATTGAAGGAAAGAAATGTACTGATAATGTTTCACTTTCATTTAGGAACACTGAAAATTTTAACACAACACTGAATGTGCCTTCTCTACACGTGCTAGACAAGCATTACTTCACAGAGTTACACTCCTGCTCTCAACAATATTCTATTCGATTTTAAGGATAGTAGGGAAACCTGTAATAAATAAGAGTTCTTATTTCATTTTGTCTTGTTTTTATGTCTAAAATGCACTGACATAGGCAAAAGTAAATTTGGTAACAGGATGAAGTCTATATTTTAGAAAGTAGTTTCTGAACACAGCAAATTAAACTGGAATATTGAAGTATTTCTGATGACTGGAAGAATGGCTTCTTCAAACATATGACTAGTATTTAAGGAAAAGAAAATGAAGATTGGTCTTGCTGTGTCTTATAAATATATGAGAAAACCATCATCAACAGTATAGGCACACATGCATAACCCCTTTTATGTCTAACATGTTTCTGCAACGAATTAAACAAGTTAAATAACATTAATATTTTAAAGGTGGGAGGGGAAGTGGCATGGCTTCCATTTACTTGAAGCTGATGGGTTTATTCAAATAAATATAGATCAGAAATATTTGATAATTATTTCAAGTTATATGAAAGGGCTAGATTATTAAGATGATGAAATGCTCTGTAAAACTCAGGAAATCACTGATATTTTATTAAACATGGCACAATAAAATTCCACATAAATATACAGTAGCTATCAGGGTTAGCAATAAAATCTAATTATTTTTATAATATATGTTGATTTCTTCAATATCGATTTTGTTTTATTTATATTAGTCCTTTGAAATTACACATTAGTTATACCAGCTCCCATTTAAATGGACATATTTATAGCTAGTCTTATGGTTACATAATTGGTTTTATTTTTAAGATACTGCATTCTTGCTGAAATTCTTTCCTTTGTCATTGACTTTATTTTTGTATTACTCACCCCATGGTCTTAAAATTAGTTTTCGACATCTAGAGAAATAGGGAAATACACACAAGAAACAGCTAAAAATTACATTTGTTTATTTCCTATGTAGTCTTTTGTTCAGTCTTTTGTCAAGTTCAGAGCTAGATCCCATTGTTTATGTTAGAAAGATTTCCAAATGTTTGTCTAGTAATAAGAATCCTGAAATTAGGGGTTTTTGAGGAACCCAAGGCAAAGGCTGTGAATATAGACCCTATGTTTGAGCTTCTGAAAGAAAAGCTGAGAAATATCACAGTCAGCACCACTGATGCTGAACATGTTGTGGGAAGAACTGTGTGAGTAAAACTTCAAATGAAAGCCAGGAACATCATCACCATAGCATCCTCAGATGCATACTAAGCACTTTTTCCTCTGTGTGTGTGTGTGTGTGTGTGTGTGTGTGTGTTTGTATAGGGGTATATGACTATGTATATACATGTGGAGGTCAGAGGTCAATATTAAGTGTCATCTTGTTTGTGATCCACCTTATTTTGCTGAGACAGACTCATACTGAACCAGAAATCCATCAGTTCAGCAAGGAAGACAACCTAGTAAGTTGTGGGGATGTGCTTGTCTGATTGTCAGGATTTAGACATATGCTGGCACCTGATTCTTTTGTTGATTCAAGGGATATGAACTCATGTCCTCATGAACAGCAGACATTTAAACAACTGCTCCATCTACTGAGGACATAAATGGGTTTTTGTCAATCCAATAACAAAGACGATGGTTATAACATGTGCATTTCCCTTTGGAACCAGAAGGAAGAGTCTGAGTCCATGGCCTTCCATGAGGAGAAAGGTTAGCATAATCTAACCATCTCATCTGAGATGGTGAGAGATAATATCAATATGCTGTATGTAATAATCTGTGAAAAAATTCCAAGCCAAAACCAAGGAAAAATCATAGAAGTCAGATGTGACATTCCTTAACAGAGTACTTCATTCTAATGCTTCTGTCCCATCATTTCCTTTCTTGGCACCTTCCTGTTTTACAGTGTGAGTTAAAAAAGTGATACTGGCCCCCTCTGTCATGATATCTCTCACCCTGTTCTCTTCTATGTTTCCCCCAACTCAACCTTTCTGCTCCTCCTTTTCCTCCTCTCCACTCCTCATCTCCTCCTCTCATTCTGCCAGCTCCCTCACCCCTACTCTCATGCTCTCAATTAGCTCAGGAGATCCTGGCCCTTATCATTCCCCAGGGACCATGCATTTTTCTCTTAGAGTCCTTCTTGTTTCCTAGTTCCTTTGGTGAAAAGGATTGTAGGCTGGTAATACTTGCTCTATGTCTAAAATCCATATATGAGTGAGTATATACCATGTTTGTCTTTTTGTGACTGGGTTAACTCACTCAGGAAGGACCCCAGACTGCTATCTGGGAGGATATCACAGCACTGATCCAGACCCCTGAAAGTGGATGTCAACCAGCAGGCCTCAGCAGGCACTCTATGGGGCTTCTGGTAGTGGATCAGTACTTTTCCCTGGTCTAAGAAGGGACTTTCAGATAACCCATCCCATGTGAAGGGATGCTCTCTTGGCCTGGACACATGGGGACGGGCATTGGCCTGATCCAGGATGATGTTGAAGAATTTGTGGAGCCCCAATGGAGGGCCCTACCCTCCATGGGGAATGGAGGGGGCAAGGAGGAGGGGGCTGGTTGGGGTTGAGGGGAGGGGAGGGAGAGGGAGAAGGGATTGACATGTGAAGCAAGCTTGTTCCTAATTTGAACAAATAAAAATAAAATAAAATATAAGCTGAGCAACAGTAAGAAAAATAAAAGATACTGATTGGAGATAGCTTCTCTGAATTTCTCATGAACTTTAACCTCTTAAGTAATTCCAGTCTTTTCTTCTACTTTACCTCCTGACCTCCATTTTCTTCTTTGGGGTGGGTATTCCACATGGTTTTGAGCTATACTCCTGAGTCTAATGTAATTAACTTTTGTGAAAAACACACTAGAGCACTACTTCCTCCATGCTGTTTATTAGGAATTCACTACACAACAACTGTGCCAAATCTCTAGTACATCATATCATATTATATTTGTCAAAAGTAAAATATGGAAATTTTTCTCTTACAGAAGAATAAATGCAACTAAATACCAGAGGAAAATTAAAAGCAGGACAAAAGTATCAATTCAGTATTCAAATTCATGTTTATCAAATTTCAAGTCTGTTTTCTTCTGATTTATACTCTCTATCATTATGTTTCTCAAAATAAAATCATATTACAGATGTTGTGTTATAGAAATATCAGCTTAACTGGATTTTCTGTCATCTAGGAGAAATACTTCTGGGTCTGTTTCTGAGGGTGTTTCCAGATCCATGTAACTGAGACAGGAAGACATAATGTGTGGGTAACATTGTAACATTTCAAATGTGTGGTTACAGATGGAATATAAGAAAAAAAAGAAGAGAAGGCCAGGTAGGGACCACCAATCATTTCTCTTTTCCTCCTAACTGCAAATGCAATGAGACCCTGTGTCTCATACAGCTGCTACATGCCTTGCTCTCTGTGACGGACCATAGTCCTTTAGACCATGAGCCAAATTATTTATTCCTTAATATGCTTTTGTCAGACTATTTTTCCATAAGGTTTGAAAAAGGTAACTATTATGCTATAAGTAATGTGAGACTCATTAATTTATAGAACTAAGTGCATGCATGTCTTCATAATTCTCTAAATTCCTTTTTGTGCCACTATTAATAAATGTATTTATTTATGTGGACAAAATTTGTCTAATGCCAGTGAATAAATAGACCTTTTATTTCATTTTATTTTATTTTACATTTATTTTTTTCTTTTTATTAGAAAGAAAATTATTTTACATGTTAATCCCAGGTCCCTCTCCCTCCCCACTTCCCCTGCCCCCCAACTAACACCTTACCTATCCAATACCTTTTCTGGTTCTCAGGGGGTGTGAGGCCTTCCATAGGTGGTCTTCAACATCTGTCATATTCTTTGGGATAGGGCCTAGACCAACCCCCTTGTGTTTAGGGTCAGGGAGTATCCCTCCATGTGGGATGGGCTCCCAAATTCAATTCCTATGCTAGGGATAAGTACTGATCTACTACAAAAGGCGCCCTAGATTTCTGAGGTCTCCTCACTGACACCCACATTCAGGGGGTCTGGATCAGTCCCATGCTGGTTTCTCAGCTATCAGTCTGGGGACCAAGAGCTCTGCCTTGTTCAGGTCAGCTGTTTCTGTGGGTTTCACCAGCCTGGTCTGGACCCCTTTGTTCATCAGTCCTCCATCTCTTCAACTGGATTTCAGTTCAGTTCAAGGTTTAGCTGTGGGTGTCTGCTTCTACTTCCACCAGCAGCTGGATGAAGGCTATACTTTGGCATACGAATTAGTCTATCTCATTATCAGGAGAGGGCAATTAAGCTAGCCTCTCCTCTGTTGCTTAGATTGTTAGTTGTCATTTTTGTAGCTCTACAGACATTTTCCTAGTGCCTGATTTCTCTTTAAACCTATAATGTCTCTCTCTATCATATTATCTCTTACCTTGCTATCTTCTGTTCTTCCCCAAACTCAAACTGTCTGTCCCATCATGTCTTCCTCACCACTCTTCCTCTCCCCTTCTTATGCTCCTAGTTCCCTCTCCCCTCCCCTCATGCTCCCAATTTGCTCAGGAGATCTTGGATTTTAGACATAGAGTAAAGGATTGCCAGCCTGCAGTCCAGGTTGCTGGAGAGGCTGGTAAACGAGAGAGACATACATGGTCTGCTGGAGAAGAGGAAAGGGACTCAACCTTTCATTTTATGAGAAGGCCTTTGATCACAAGTTCTACCATTTGTGCAGGATCCAAGATAACATTATCACATGTACAGATTAATAAAGCTTGAATTATTTGAAAAGATTTTTAACAAAACTTGAAACATTTGAAGAAACAATAGAAGATGAAAGATAAACAAAAATAGTTGTTTGTTTATTATTTG
This sequence comes from Cricetulus griseus, assembly GCF_003668045.3. Classification (NCBI taxonomy): domain Eukaryota; kingdom Metazoa; phylum Chordata; class Mammalia; order Rodentia; family Cricetidae; genus Cricetulus; species Cricetulus griseus. The sequence continues at coordinate 176,212,970 of NC_048596.1, forward strand.
GATTTGGTTTTGGTTTATTTGTTACATTGTTCATGCTACTTTATTTTAACTTCCTCTTTTCATCATTTTTTTTGGGGGGGGTTTTTCAAGACAGGGTTTCTCTGTGTAGCTTTGGACCTATCCTGGCACTCAATCTGCAGAACAGGCTGGCCTGGAACTCACAGAGATCTGCCTACCTTTGCTTCCTCACAGCTGGTATTAAAGGCATGTGTCACCAACATCTGGCAATTATTTTTAACCACACTATTATTGATCACTCTCTGTCACACGAACACATACAGTTATAATATATATATATATATATATATATATATATATATATATATATATATGCCCTTCAGTTTCCTTCCAGGATCATTAGAGGAGTAAACTGCAGTCCCCATCTTCCCAGACATTGAATAATGTGTGGGAAAATTTTCCTAGAGTTGAGATGTGCAAGATTTAAAGCTATGTGAGAAAAGAAACATAGTAACAAGCTAAGGAGAAAACATGAATTAGAAGCTCATACCATGTGCACTGAACATATTAACATGAAAGAACGAGGCTGCACTGTTTTATTTGACCTTCAGAAGTAAAAATAAAAGGCATGTTCTAGTCATCTGATAATTTGGTGACATAATCAAAGCTCACTGTAACAATTACTTTTGTGCTCTTGTACTCAATCTGTCCTTTAGACATCAGCTGTAATAGAAACTGACAGCAACCGGTAGAAAGGGTAAAGTCAAAATTTCAAAGCCACTTGCGAATTATAAATAAAGTATAACACCATATATTGAATTGTCACTCCAAATCCCTCACTCAGTGATGATAAGGAAGTGTGAACTTGTTTTAAAGTTTAATATGACTATCACTCAGTAAAGTGAACCTGCTTCATAAAGTGATTCACACATCCATATTGCTACAATTTCCTTAGCCATTTTCAAAAATATTTGTCCCCCTTACCTAAACCTGATGCAAATACTTGTTTACAGATATAGGAAATGAATTTTCAACTGTCATTTTCATGGAATGAATATCATTCATTTGGGTTGTGGTATATTTGCCATGAACAATAAGATGTAGTATTATGAATTTGACCGATTTATTTGTTTGTTAAATTTATGCATATATGTGAGTGTGTGTATTTGTGCCTGTGCATGTGAGTGTAAATTCATACACATCTATGAGTGTGAATTTTTGTTAATGGAGTTCTTAATTGGTCTATATAATAAAAAGACAGAGTCAGATACAGAAGGAAATGATGAGAGATCACAGAGAAGGAGCAAGCCAAAGCACACCTTACCTTCTTAGCATCTCAGGAGACAAGAGAGAAATTTCCCATTTCTTCCTATCTACCTCACTTGCTGTCTGTCTTTACAGACCTCAAGATCTCATGGTTAACTAGTGGCAAGCTCCATTTTTAGAAATCTTGTCAGAGAAATAAATTTGAAGTTCATGTGAAGGTAACATTGAGCATTTGCACCATCATTCCTTAAGCACAGACAAAATTAGTTCATTTTTCCTGCTTAAGGGTCCATAATTTTTCATTTTCTTTTGATGCATTTCTTAGAATAAATAATGTGAATGTATTCTGACTGGAGTAAATTCTATCGAAAGTATCAGAATAACTATATTAGCAATTGAATTGTCTGTTTATTCATAGAATTTTAAGTCTCTTTTTTGCCTGACTTTTCATCATTCTGCACCTGTAAAAATGAATAATCTATGACTTCACCATTCATATTGGTCTTTTAAATATAGTAAACTGTTGTAAAATGGCAAAATGAGAAAGCCACTGGAACTTCAAAAGGCTCATAGTCTAGTCCTAATTATGCCTTCATTTACACTAAGTGATGAGAGAATTTCTTGCTCTGAGGAAATGAATGCAGTTTTCTAATGAATGTTCTTTAACTCACATTTTATTTCTTACCCATTCTTGATAATACATGTTTCTATGGGATCTAGGAGTTCAAGGAAAAACCCACTGTGTCACATATCATACACTATTATTTGCATAATATTAATCTCTAGCAAACTTGATAAAAATGATGCTGATGTTTCTCATTAGTCATTTATGGGATTATAAATATGATAAAATGTTTATTTCTGCTGTAGTTAAAGATTTTCACAATTTCCAAGTCTGTAATTAGTTTTAATTTATTTTCAGAAAATGTTTGACAGATATGATTTTGGAAATATGTGAGAATATTTTCCTTACCTAATTTCTAAACTTGCTTTTCATTTTTTCTATGTAATCCTTTACTGTTTCATATGCCCCAAGCCAATTGACCCACTTGTAAAGAGCACAGCATATCATAGAAATGAAATGTTGCCATTTCCATGGCTAGACTTTAAAGGTCTACCATTAAAATCTTGGCTTACATCCCTTGTGGGTCCATGACACTTGCTCTGTAGAACCATACTAAGAACAGTTCTGCCAAGAACCCCAGATTCTATACTTTAGACAACATTTTGACAGTGTTCAGTTTAACAGACAGAAATCACATGAAAGATCATTAAACTGGACATGCCCCAATGATTTTACTCTAATTCTACAAGTCAAGATTGTCAATAAACTTCTGAGAACACTAAATACTGTACCCAATAGCCTATACTAGAGTGATGGTTAGGTTCTTCTTCTCCATGAAAATTTGATTTCTTAGATTTAAAAAAGAAAGAAACAAAAAGAAGACTAAATCCGGAAAAGATATTCTAGCATCATCAAAATTGAAGTGAATAAATATAGAATTATATTTAAAAAGTTGTTTGACAGCACATTGTGTGCACACCTGTAATCTCAGGGTGATGATTTCATTTAATTCTCAGCTTGTCATGACCTAGAATCAGATGTCAAGAGAGTCTCAAAGAGGGACTATCTAGAATCTCTTGATTGCCTTGCTTGCTGTGGGGAGAACTAGTCAGATTATGAGTAGCACTAGTCCCTCTTTTGGAGCTTTGTACTCCACTAGGCTATGGAAATCTAGCTGAAAGCTAAGCATTTATACATTTGTAAATTTCTGATCTTAACCTTGGATGTGACCTACCTCAAACTCTGACTGCTATTACTTTCCCACAATGATGGACTATAACCCAAAGTTGTACATTAAATAACCCTTTTCTCGACCAAAACATCTGTCACTATATTTTATCACAAAGACAACATTAAATAGGAAATTAGATAAATAGTGAGACAAATGGGTATAAGGAATAGATGAGTAAACTGTGACCCTATAGTAAGAAATTACCAGTACGGAGTCAGGTAGAAATATAAGGGTATTTAATAGGGAAAAGCCTTACTTACAGAGCGAACCAGCCAGCCGGTGGTAGTCTGTACAGCAAGCAGCAAAGAGAAACCGAAACCGAAAACTCAGTCCCCCTACTCACTCTGACCACGCCCTCACAAGCCCTCAGGTACTCTTGTAGCCAGCCCCTAAGAAGGCGTGGCTACAGCTTCCCCTACAATTCCCCTTTTAGTCTAAAAGAGGATTAAAACTTAACAGTATAAAGGTAAAATATAAGAAGATAACTATCTATTTTAACTAAACCCTAAAGTCATAAACAATAGGAAGCTATTCCTAACTAGGTATATACACTATCCTAAGTGACAACAATGGGGAAAGGGGGCGTAGCATTTTCCAAGTTACTTCCTGCTGAAATGGGACGATGATAGTCATGTGGGGTCCTGTAGAAAGAAAATGTTAGTATCCAGTCCATGTTAGATGGGATTCACTTGATTGAAGGTCTCGCTTGAAATCCTCAACTTGATTGAAGTCAGTACCCGAACCTCTGGCCGGAGTGTCAGTTGAAATGGAGCAAGTTGGATCCAGTGCAGTTGAGGAGGTGTGGCCCATTTTCTTTCCAGGGTGTCCAGGGATTGCTGTCAGGCAGGTCTTCATTGGCTGTGTGGGACTCAAACATGAACAGTTAGCAGAGAAATGTTTGCTTGTGTATGTACACATGCTAGGGAATGCAACCATGAGAGCATAACAATTATGAAAGGGTGTACACCTTGAGAGAAAGATCCAAGAAAAGACAAAGACAGTCCCCAAATTCTTCTTTTATTCTGTATTACATCAATTGGCTTCTTGATACAACACAGAAACACTAAAGCTTAGTTAAATAATGTGCTTGGATTTTAGAGGAGGAAAGCCAAATCCACCTCTAAGTCCAGCATTGGTTTAATTGAATAGGGACTAGGAAATAAAGAGAAATAGAGTTTTTTGAGAGACAGCTGTAAAGTTTACCGTATGGCACATTCCTTCTATTTGATGGTTATAGCTACCTTGTCTTCTTAAGTATCTAACCATGCAGTGTCCTTTGCCTTCTGAAGATGAGTTTTCCTGTGAAGATAAAAGCAAAACACTTCCCTTTCCTTTGGGAGGCTTCTATTTAGTTTATAAGATATACCTTAGTAGAATACCTGTCATTTGTCCTTGTCGAGAGGTTTTTCCTTTTCCAGTCGAATCTTGATCAACTTTGATGGTATCCAAAGTGTTTCTTCTCCTGTAGAAACCAATGCAAAACCCCTACCCCAACGTAATACATGTCCTGGTTTCCATGCAGAGGTTAGTACATCTTTGAAGTATACTGGCTGATTGAGTTCAGCAGTTTTTTCCGTAGTCCAGTGTCTTTCTGCAGCTGTTTGTCCTTTTTCATTGGCATTAAGAAAGTTTAGTGTTAATAAAGCATTATGCAACCTATGTTTGGGGGGTTTAGTCTTCCAAGCTTGTTTGTTGAGCATCTCCTTAAGTGTTCTATTAGATCTCTCAACCACTGCTTGTCCTGTAGGATTGTGTGGTATACCAGTAACATGCTTTATGTTATAATATTTGAAAAATTGTTCCAATTTTGTAGAGACATATGCTGGAGCATTGTCAGTTTTTATTTGTGCAGGTATACCCATAACTGCCATCACCTCTAGCAGGTGTATAATAACAGAATCAGCTTTTTCAGAGTTAAGAGCAGTAGCCCATTGGAACCCTGAGAATGTGTCTATGGTATGATGCACATATTTCAAATTTCCAAACTCTGCAAAGTGAAAGACATCCATCTGCCAAACCTCATTTCTCCGAATGCCCTTAGGATTACAACCTGCTGGCAATGGAGTTTGATTATAAAAGGAACAAGTAGGACAGTTTTTCACTATCTCCTTGGCTTGTTGCCAAGTGATAGAGAAGTCCTTTTTCAAACCTTTGCTATTTACATGATGTTTCTTATGAAATTCTGAGGCTTCTAGCACACTTCCAATTAATAAACGATCAATCTCATCATTGCCTTGTGCTAGTGGGCCAGGCAGACCCGTATGGGATCTGATATGTGTAATATACATAGGATTACTTCTGTTTCTGATAGTTTCCTGTAATTGTAAAAACAGAGAAGTTAATTCTGTATTATCAGGAACAAATTCTGCAGTCTCAATATGTAACACGACTCTCTCTGCATACTGAGAATCAGTAACTATATTAAGAGGTTCTGTAAAATCCTTAAGTACCATGAGAATTGCATATAATTCTGCCTTCTGTACAGATGTATATGGACTTTGAACTACTTTACTTACCTCACCTGCTTTATAACCTGCCTTACCTGATTTGTTGGCATCAGTGTAGAAGGTAAGAACTCCAGAAATGGGAGTTTGTCTTACAATACGTGGAAGAATCCAGACTGTCTTTTTTATGAATTTAATTCTGTCAGTTTTGGGATAGTTGTTGCTAATTGTTCCCAAAAAGTCAGTAAGAGCTATTTGCCAATATTCATTATCTTTCCATAAGGAAGAAATTTCTTCATTAGTTAAAGGTACTATAATTTCTGCTGGATCTTTTCCAGTCAGCTGGCGAAGTCTTAATTTACCCTTTAAAATCAAATCAGAAATCTTTTCTATATATGTCTTTAACTTTTTATTCTGTTTATGTGGCAGAAATATCCATTCCAATATAGTGTCTTCCCTCTGCATCAGAATTCCAGAAGGGTATTCTCTGGATGGCAAGATAACCAGAATACAGTCTAAATTAAGGTTTATCCGATCTACATGTGCATTCAATATTCTGTTTTCTACCCATTGTAACTCTTTTTCTGCCTCATCAGATAATATTCTAGGACTGTTTAGGTCCTTATCACCTTTAAGGGCCATTTTTAAATGCTTTAAGTCATGTCCTTCTACACCAATAATTGTCTGTAATTGAGAAATTTCCCCTAATAATTTCTGAAGAGAATTAAGAGTTTGATACCGATCTCTCCTAATTTGTACCTTTTGAGGTCTGATTCTCTGTAAGTCTATCTTGTAACCTAAATAGTTAATAGAATTTCCTCTTTGTATCTTTTCTGGTGCAATCTGTAATCCCCAACGAGGCAGAACTTCCTTCACCATTTCAAACATACGTTCCAAAGTTTCCTTATTAGAATCTGATAAAAGAATATCATCCATGTAATGATAAACAAGAGATTGTGGAAATTTCTTACGAATTATTCCCAAAGGTTGCTGTACAAAGTGTTGACACAAAGTAGGGCTATTTAGCATTCCTTGTGGCAAAACCCTCCATTGATATCTCCTAACTGGCTGTGAATTATTAAGAGTTGGTACAGTAAATGCAAATTTTTCTCTATCATTTTCCTGTAACGGTATTGTGAAAAAACAGTCTTTTAGATCAATGACTATGATAGGCCATCCTTTAGGTATTAAGGAAGGTAATGGCATTCCAGGTTGCAGAGAGCCCATTGGTTGAATTACCTTATTTATAGCTCTCAGGTCTGTCAGCATTCTCCACTTACCTGACTTCTTTTTGATGACAAATACAGGAGAATTCCAAGGACTGGTAGATTCCTCTATGTGTCCAGCATCTAGCTGTTCCTGTACTAACTTTTCTAAAGCCTCTAGCTTCTCAGAGGTCATAGGCCATTGTCCTACCCAAACTGGTTCATCTGTAAGCCACTTCAATGGCAGGGCCTTTGGCTCCTCTGAAGGTCCATCATTTGTACCTAGTTTCTGTACAGCATGGATGGTTGGTAACCGTTTTCCATAGCGTCTTACCAGATCTTTTTCATAATTTGTATCTGACACTGGAGGAATATTAATCTGAGTATTCCATTGCTGTAAGAGATCACGACCCCAGAGATTTATAGCTATATCTGCCACGTATGGTTTCAGTATCCCTTTCTGTCCTTCCGGTCCAATGCAGACCACTGAGTTAACACTCTGTCGAACTCTAGATAGAGTTCCAATTCCTAAAAATTGTACATTTGCCTCTCTAAGAGGCCATTTCTGAGGCCAAGACTTTTGAGTAATAATAGTTACATCCGCCCCAGTGTCCACTAAGCCAGAAATAACTTTATTATTAATTTTAACTTTTAACTGAGGCCTTTTATCATTAATAGAAGCTTGCCAAAATATGCGTTTCTCATTTTGTCCATTCACACTTGATTCTTCATCACTATTCAAACTACCATCTAGAGCAATATCTTTTTTCACAATATGCAAAGAACTGTCTATTGTTCCTGTGAGAGATTGTCTTCCACTGCTATTGGAAATGACCTGACCTTTCTCGATGTGGGGGCCTTCTTGAGGCCCCCCTCGGGGTTTCCCGACCTTAAGGGGTTTCCTTGTATGTCCCTGGTCGATCTACATTCATTGGTCCAGTGTCTGCCCTTACCACATCTTCTACACAATCCAGAAGGCAGTGGCCTTCCATATGAGGCATTGTTAGAATTCATTTGTCTACAATTTCTCTTAGTATGTCCCATTTTACCACAGTTGAAACATCTAGGTTCCTGGAGCCTTCGTGGTCTCCAGGGGAAGGCTCTTCCTACCCAAGGTTCTGGTTCATAGTAGTAGTAACCTCTAGCCTCTTGGTATCTATGTTGACCTCTGTAAGGTGCTTCTCCTTGCCAAGCCCTTACATCCTCACCTCTAGACCTTTTAATTTCCTGTTGCCGTTTTAAACCTTTGGAGATGGCTTCTCCTACCCAAGCTCCAGTATCTTGCACATTATAGTCAATGTTGGCTGCATACAAAACCCATTCTTCTAACGGAGCTGATCTGATCTTTAAAGGCAAAAGTATTCTTTTGCATATAGGGTTTGCATTTTCATAAGCTATTGTATATATAATTGATTGTCTTGTTTCTGGATCTGTTACCTGTAATTCTACTGCCCTAGTTAACCTTTGTAAGAAGTCCTGGAACTGTTCTGTAGGTCCCTGTTCTATTCTGGTATAAGCTTCTAGACGTTCTCCTGGCTCACGAACCTTATCCCAGGCATTTAATGCTGCTTTCCTGCAAAGAGACAGTATATCGTCATCATATTCAGCCTGAACCTGTGGGTCAGCATAAATACCCTGACCAAGAAGCTTATCTAGAGGCGCTTCAAAACCTTCCTTTATGCCCTGACGTTCAAGGAGCTTTGCCTCTTCCCTTACCAATGCCTTCCACTGGATTTGGCATGAATTCTCAAGTACAGCTGCTACCAATCGTTCCCAATCTGTGGGTGTCACCCTGTTAAAGGTTGCCCATGAATGTAATAGCTGTTTTACGTATGGGCTATGGAGACCATATGAGACAATTGATTCTTTAATATTCTTAAGATCCTTCGGCTGTATAGGTTGCCATTCATAAACCATTCGTCCATGAGGGTGTTTCTTAGAAGCTGGCTTTTCTACCATGGTAGCTGGGTACACTAATGGTGTACGAGTAACAACCTTAGAAGAATAGTCACGATACCTGGGTGGAGTAGGTGCCTGGGATTGGAGTGATTCTGCTTCTGAGGCATCCCACTGATCTTTAAGCCTAGCAATGATATCCTTTTGAAAAGTTTCAATCTCCTTAATCATAAAAGATTCTAAGCACGTTAGTGAATCTGTAAATTGCTCTAACTGCTCATCTACACGTTTTTCTAGGTCTTTCATACGATCATCCTTAGACAGCATCTGGATGGCATGGAAACTGCCTTCTAGGTATTGGAGTCTAGATTCCAGGTCATGATTTGCTGATTTTGAGTCCTCAGCAATCGACCGTATGGACCTATGTAATCTGTCAGCCCTGTACTGTAAATTATCTTCCAAACATTCAAATCTAGACTCAAACTTCTGATCTGCTACCTTGGATGCTTCAATGACTGATTGAATGGCATTGTCCAATTCTTCAACCCTATGCTGGGTATTTTGCACCGTTGCATCTAGTTGATGAGTAACATTGCCTATCTGAGTTTCTAGCTGGCTACAGATATTCTTTAGCTGGTCATGGTCTTCTGACAGCCTAGCCTCTAAGGCCTCAGACATGGAGGATCTCTCTGTGTTTATCTTATCATAAATACGCTGTATCTCATCAGACAGCTCTGTCTTTAGTGTATTGGACACAGAGCCAAGCTTATCATCCAATTTCTGTTCCACTTGCTGCACAATTGTGGTCTGACCTAATCTGTTTTCCAAAACCTCATTGCGTAAAGCTGTTATTTCCTGCAAGCAGGTGGTGAGGTTATTTCTGTCCCTGTTCCTGAGTCCTCTGGCTAGTAATACTATTTGTACCAGCAAGCTGACTGCCATGACAGCATATAGGCCAATAATTGGCAAATTAGCATCCTCCTCAAACAGTGAATTCACGTAATAAGCAAAAACATTACCAATTTCAGCAAATGATAAATATTCCGCCATGATTTTACCTGATTTCTACTCCAGATGCAGTAAATATATTTGATCAGCAGGTAGCACAGGCGTTCAGTTATTCCGAGGCGTTTGGCAGCAGTCGGTCAGCGGTGGAGAGAGGTCACAAAAGCGGCTGCGCTTATCTTAGAGAGTATACGGCCTTGCGGCTACAACCACTGAAACAGATTCGGGCTTTCCCGCAGGCCAGGGGAAGCCACAGCTGAAAGCGGAGGCCTACCTGGACTCTAGGCAGCTAGAAACTGTCTCTGAGCTGGGTGGATGGTTCTGAGTAGCTCAGCAGCAGTGGGTCGGCTGCTAGCCGGGAACGCCTGTGGAGAGTGGGTGCTTTCCGGGCCTAGGCGGCGGGCCCGATGGAACCCACAGCCTGTCCCAAATGGGGTGTGGGTTTCCAATATCCCGCTTCTGACACCAGATATAGTAAGAAATTACCAGTACGGAGTCAGGTAGAAATATAAGGGTATTTAATAGGGAAAAGCCTTACTTACAGAGCGAACCAGCCAGCCGGTGGTAGTCTGTACAGCAAGCAGCAAAGAGAAACCGAAACCGAAAACTCAGTCCCCCTATTCACTCTGACCACGCCCTCACAAGCCCTCAGGTACTCTTGTAGCCAGCCCCTAAGAAGGCGTGGCTACAGCTTCCCCTACATGACCCCACTTGCCTTGGGCTATACCCAAATTATTCTCTGAAAATTGCATTTGACTCTTAGTTAGCAGTCCTGGACCCCCAGTTCATCAAGCTTCAAGTATACTTGCTTTAAACAATGGAAATATGGTAATTTTCTTTGAGACCCCTTGATAATGCCCATTTCTACATGCTGAAATATAATTCTTGAAGTAGAGACAATAAGCTGGGTTTTGCCTGAATATACAATAAGGCAAATTGTGCTTGAAAGTGAACTTTTAAGGAGAATCTTTTATTTACTCTCTTATACCTAAGCAGAATTGGGCATGCATATGATTAAATTAGCAGACATTATGGGAAGAGACACACCCTCTAGAAAGGAGCTCTTATACTTATATAATTTACTCTGTCAATCAAGATAAAGGACCAAACTGCTTCTTATCATGTGTCCCATAAAAGAACCTACAAACAAAAATTTGACCTCTAAGTATTCATCCCTTGACAGTGTATTTCTCTATGAAAGTAATCATATTTTTAAAAGGACCTACATTTCAGAATCATTGTGGAACAAATGAGCCTACTCATTTGCCTTCTTTCTGTCAAAGATTTATCCCATTTTGACTTATGGTGAGGGTATATGTACAAGTGGGCACAGGTGCCTACTCAGGTCAGAAGAAGAAGCCAGGTCCCCTGATGCTACAGGTACTTACAGGTGTAAGTCACCTGGCATCAGTTCTGGGAACTGAACTTGGACTCACTACAAGAGCAGGGAATACCTTAACCATTTAATTTAATTAAATTTAATAACCTAACCCAGCAGGGAAACTGCAAGGCATGACCTAAATAAAAGAAAATTTAGCATAAAAGTAAAAATGTAATTTAGGAAGGTATCAGTGTTTGGAGATTAAATTATTCCCGTGCATATAAAGTTTTTCTATATGTTTATATGTTTGTGATAGCTTTCAGGTCATGGGAAAAATCTACGAACATGTGTGCTGACACCTTTTCATTTACAGAGATTTGATATAGTTATACAACAATACAGATCTCAAGGAATCTTTTTATTTGTGTTTCTATTTACCTCTACCAAGAAGTCATAACTTCTTTAGGGAAAAGTCTGTGTTCTTTATACTTTATTGTTTCCAAATTGGGAATAAAAACACTGCACCTGTTTCATAAGCAGAGCACAGTAAACATTTGGCAAACTTAACTAAATTGAATTGAAGATCTATGGAGATAAACACCTGCATCTATAAGGCATTCAGGTGACCTGAAGAAGTGAACTTGCTTTCAAAATGTGGCTGTTATCCTGACTCATTGCAGAGCATGAAGGAATAAAATGAAATATTTTTTTTATCTAAGGACATTTTGTGGATGATATTAATTGAAATATGATTATACTAAAACATATATTGATATTTTCCCAAATACTGTGCATCAAAGTATCATAGTTTTCATATAAAATTCAGAAGTTAAATAAATATCAAAAAAACATCAAGATGCCATCATTTAGCTATATCATAATATTTCAGGAAAAGGATCCAAGGCATCTAAATATACAGTGATTATGTAGGTTAGAATTTTAATATTCTATTCTTTTCTTAAGGTCGTTCCAGTGTTAGGGACATTTACTTCATTAGAGATAATAGATAAAAGATACATACATACAAACGTATGTAAAAACATACACATATACATACATGAGATAGATGATTTATAGATAGATTATAAATAGTAGATAAAGGATTAGATAGATAGATAGATAGATAGATAGACAGACAGAAACAGTTCGTGCTAGGAGAAACAAATATGAGAATGCCTTACATCTTATTGGTATAAACTATATACTTTATTTCATAAGTATTTAAAATTATATACTTAAACATATAATTAGCTTCAAAGTAACTAAATTATATATTTAAAATCTCACATCATTTAGAAGGCATCGATCTATGGAATGTTCCAAAATCTCATAAATATATTTCTTATTGTAGTAATTGATGACTTTTAAATTTTTTTATGAGTGGATTCTTCTTTTTGAATACTTTTCTTCATGGATCTTAATACTACATCTAAATTGTTTTTATTATGAGACAGGAGCCAAAAATGTAGTGAGAACATAATACCCTCAGTGATCAACACAATGTCATTAACAAATATGGAGGAAGACCTGAAAGAAAGAGCTCCACCACACTGCAGAACAGAGAATTTCATAAATTCTCTGTACCTCTGGTGTTATTCCGTCAAAATAGAAATTCTTGAAGTATGGATGACTATAAAAATATTACTAATGTAAATAATATATGGCCTTACACTGAAAAAATCCACAGATTATATTACCTATAAATATAAACCTCAATATGACCCACAATACTGTTTCCAATATCACTTCAATTTACCTTTTGAGCATTGCCACCCACTGTTTCCAGAAAACAAGACTTATGTTGTCGCGTCCACCCTTGACCAGCAAGAATGATGCAACACCGAGGAATCTTCTTCAACACAGTTTAATCGGGAACTTCTTGATTTACAGTGAAATGGCGGCCCCGGGTTGAGGGAGACGGGGCCTGATATAGTCTACATCTACCAATCACCTAACCATACGTGGTGCGCCAGGATTGGTTGTCTCCAAGCAGAATTAATGACCTTTACCAAATTAAGAGTTGTTTACCACAGAGAGCACTCGCCGTTTGGCTGGCGGAGGGCAGAAACCAGTACCATCTTTTGGGCGCGGTACTTTGCAGCTCCCAAAATTTTGTTAGGTTAATGAATTAATAAATGTCAATTGAGTAGCCGGTTCATTTATGAACTCCCGTACATCTCTGCTCATTATGATTGTATAAAATCACCAAATTACTGTTTCCCATGTATGTATAAATATATTTATTTTTCCATAGTCAAATGACTATTGAGAATAGAATAAGGAAGTAAATCCAGGTTAATTGGATTTCAAAGTCCATTTCATTCTATTAAGCCAGATTGCCTTAGTTATTTTTATAGCAAAACAAATATTCAAAGTAGTTTTAAATTAGTTTGGAACTTCTCTTAAAGCTTGTATATACTTACTGTTGCCAAAGACTTTCCATCTTTATGTAAAAAGGATGCAATAATGCATATAAATTAACTTGCACTCAATAAAAACTGGTTCCTCCCCCACTCTTCCTCTAGCATCTGTGATATAGTTGAAGATGGATGTTTGGAAGGTCGCATGACAGATGGGGGCCAACATGTCTAGTTGCAGTTTAAGAATTTAAAATTGGATTTTAAAATCAAGTATCCTAACAGGAAGGATTGGAAATCTTAAATTCTGGGTGATACCCTGATTCTCATTGAGATGCTATCTGAAAAAAAACTAAACTAAACAAAAACAGTCTTTAAGTTTTAATTAGCACCTTTTGGGGCTAGAAATATTACTGTACTACCCATCTTGATGATGAGTGGAAGATGCTTTCAATGATAATAATGAGATGATTTTTTGGCCATCAACATGGCCTCCAGAAGCCATCTGTTCACAGAGTCGGTGAGCAATAAGGATTTATGAACGACTCCCAAATAACTCTGTGTGCGACAGGGAAGGGTGAATACAGCTGCTGCTTATTTTCATCAAACATCTTGATCTGTTCTTCAAACATTGCAAATTTGATGAAATCCAGTTTGTCAACTACTTTCTTCTCTAATTGGGAAAATGATCTGAATGTTAAGAGCAATTGCAAAAGATGGTTCTGAATCATTTCTGTTTAGATGAAGTCACCCATGTTATCAAAGCCCAGCCTCTGGTGTCTACCACAACAAACAAGCAGAACAAGAACATGTACAAATTCCTACACACTAAGGCAAGTGTAAATGTATCATTCCTTCTAATGTGTCTCAAGCTTTAGGGAAGTGTAGGGTTTATCTCTTTAATGGATACTTTCATTCAGAATGCCACTGAATGAATACCAACATGATTGATAGTAAGTATCTTTATGTTTTTATTCCTCATTTTAAAAATTATTTCAAATTTTACCTCTGTTTAAAATGGCCAAAAATTGAAGTTGAAAGCTTTCTTAAGATCACAAGCACAACCCTATAATTAAAAAGGAAAAGGTAACTCACATACATTAAAGTTTATCCTTTTTGGAAGTGCTATATATTCTATATATTTTGACAAACATTATGCTGTATATATCATAAAATTGCAATACTTCTATTACAATGAAGTCACTGCTATATCCTTTCCCAAATTTCCTACCCAAGGTAATCTATGGCAAGGTAATCTCTGACCCAGGTAATCTTTGTTATTTTATAAATTAGATTAATTTAGTCTTAGTTGGGTGTGGTACCACATATCTGTGATCCCAGTCCTTAGGAGATGAATGTAGGGAAATCAACATTCTAAAGAAAAAAATAAATGTAAAATAAAATAAAATGAAATAAAAGGTCTATTTATTCACTGGCATTAGACAAATTTTGTCCACATAAATAAATACATTTATTAATAGTGGCACAAAAAGGAATTTAGAGAATTATGAAGACATGCATGCACTTAGTTCTATAAATTAATGAGTCTCACATTACTTATAGCATAATAGTTACCTTTTTCAAACCTTATGGAAAAATAGTCTGACAAAAGCATATTAAGGAATAAATAATTTGGCTCATGGTCTAAAGGACTATGGTCCGTCACAGAGAGCAAGGCATGTAGCAGCTGTATGAGACACAGGGTCTCATTGCATTTGCAGTTAGGAGGAAAAGAGAAATGATTGGTGGTCCCTACCTGGCCTTCTCTTCTTTTTTTTCTTATATTCCATCTGTAACCACACATTTGAAATGTTACAATGTTACCCTTTCTTTCTTCTTCCTGTCCTCTTGATGCATTTTTTTCTTTTGAAAAAAGTAAATAAACAAACTTATATGAGTTACTTCCTGATCTTTTAGCAAAATTGTCAACATAAAAGCATTTTCTATTTCCCTGAACACACTATGAATATTTTGGAAAGATACCCAAGGGAATGCATGGAACAAGACAGAAAGTCAACTTGCATTTCCCCCATAAACATAACCACCTTAAAGAATGGAAATTTTAGTTGTCATGATTTGTCCTTTTAAATTTTCACATGAAGTTGCATTTATTCCACCCACATATTATTTCCATAGGAAAGACTCAAGTGACTGACAAATATAACACATAAAAAGACAGCACCATGATACAAGAGACTCTGGATTCTCAATAAATACTATTTAGACAAATATGGGATGTCTGGATTTCCAATTGGGTTATACAGGCAAACATTTATATTATTTATGGTTTGACAGTGCCCCTGTGGACATCCAACTTTTGTTAAAAGACTGAGGGTCAGTCCTTGCTCCTCCAAAATAAGCTTTTCTACATAAATTCTTGAGTTTTTCTTCCTTGGTATATAGTGACCTTCAATCTATTGAAATGAGTCTTGGTAGATAGAAACAGTGACCTTATTAAAATATTACAAAATAAGCTGTTTTGTACTAAGCCTAGTTATATTCTAAATCGTATCTTCCTTATTCAATAGTTTAGAAAATTGAGCACATGTTTAACTATTAGGGTGATGCCAGTGACCAATATTTTCGTTACATGCATATGCAAAATGCATCCTGTCTTAACATTTTGTCACATTTCTACTTTAGTCCCTAATCAATACGGCATTCATAAGACTTTATTTCTTTTCAAATCACAGTTCTAAAATTCTGATAGAATTTTATTTGCTTAGTGATTGTACCCATGGTGATTTTTCATAAATAAAAGTATAATGTCCTTCATAGATGACACTGTTTTGCATCTTAGGAGGTTCCCTGATGGTATTGTATGTTACATTTGAAGCCATTTCATTTTAGAGGTTCAGCTTGAGGTTGAGCCGAAAAATCTGACAGGGAAAACACTTTTTGGGGTGGGTTGTTGATGGTTATAGTTGATCATTTAATGTGAGTAATTTGCTGTTTCCTTTCTTTATGTCTAAGGAGGACAGTGCCATCACTGTTTGAAGAGCCTGACATCATGTTTATTGAAAGATGGGAAGCATCTGGAGGTGTGGAGCAGCATCAGATTGATGCATCTGATGTGAGATGGATCAGCTTTCATTCAAATACATATACTCAGAAATATATGGCTTTAGACTGAGAGATGTACAATGCACAATCTTTTCACCTGAGAAAAAGGTAACAAAGAGTTAAGAAAAAATTCAAATTGATGGGGAATTTTCTTCAACTAATAGGGGAGTCATAGGATCTAAGGGAGAATTTATTGATTTTTTCTAAACAGAATGTTTTCAACCTTCCTAATGTTGCAACACTTTAATACAGCTCCTCATTGTGTGGTGACCCTCAACATAGAATTATTTTCATTGCTGCTTATAACTTTAATTACTGTTATGTATTTGATATTCAGGATGGTCTTAGATGAAAGGGTCACTTGAACCCCAAAGGTGTGACAGTTTGAAATTGTGTTCTAAAAATCATATTGTTCAAACTACTTTGTTTTTTCTGTATTTATATCCATCGATTTGTGCTACTTCAAATTATATCAGTGGTGATCTGCTAATGTTAATTGTTTCCTTTTTTATTGTGGTATATACAGAAGCATGAACATACTCTATCCCAGAAGTAAAATATAAAGCTCTTCAGGTATATGTAATTTCACCTTTCCATTGGTATGAAAATCATCCTATATCCCCTAGATGCATACTCTTGTAGGAAAATTTGTTCTCTCCAAAAACCTTTCTAAATCAAATGGAAATTTGTTATCTCTCAATGAAATGTGAGATAAATGCAGTGAGATGGAAACTGTTGATTTGGCTCTTATTTGTGAATGAAAATGATTTCTTAGTGACTGAGAACTGAGTAAAATATTTATGACTGAAGTCAAGTGAATGCAAACATTGCATAGGGTAACAAAATTGCAAAAAAGTAAATGTATCTACACACAAACACACACACACACACACACACACAACACACACACCTAAAAGCCACTGTGTTGTAGAACTTCACAGAGCCTTATTCATAATGAGGACACCAACTCACATATCTACATGCTAGAATTAGTATATACATTAGGAATTCAGAGGATAGAAAAGCTGGAGAGTTGGCGAACTTTATGTACAAAGTACTAATAAACAGAAAGTTAAATTTCTTTCTCCAAACACACTACATCTCTTAACTGCATGTGATAAGTTCTTTCAAAGTTGTGTCCTAATTCAAAGAATAAATCCTGTGGAGTAACCAATTGTTACTAATCCAGTGTTAGGAAATACTTTCTAAGATATGCTACAAATTTTCCAATGAAAGATTTGAACAAATTCCCTTTTCCTTTTGCCAAAATCTATATACCATTTTACAATACTGTAAGTAATAAAATACTCAGTGGAGTATAAATAAATAAAACACTCAATGTTCAGTGGAGTTTAATGTTGATTTTAATATTGCATGAATTATAAGTGCTGCATATTGTAATTTACAATTTATTAGTGGCATATGTTGAAAGAAAAATTTTCTCATAGTTCAAATTATCAAGAACACTTTTTATTCATTCTCTAGCATTGATATAATCTAAATCCTGTTTATGTAGAATCCTCTGTCTTTTCTTATTTGACATATGTTTATTCCAGATAAAACATGTTTATCTCCAAATTCATAATTGTATCCTTATATAGCAGTATAAATATAATTCATTGAAAACAGAGTTTTCAAAGAAGACAAAAATGCAGATATCATTAAACAATCATGCCATTATCAATAGAAGAAACTTGACACAGTTATGTAGATATTACATTGTGCTATAGAAATATTACTAAAGTAGTACACAGACTGCATCCTTACTAATAACAAGCATGTTCTATTCCTTGTTATGTGTTTTGTTTTACTCCTTCAGGCATAAGTATTAATTTATGTGAGAAAGTTAATGCTGTTGTCTCTCTTATATCAATTTCTTCTACAAGCATTTGACTAAGGAATATATTGTGCATGAGAAAGGGCTGCTACTTCTTTTAGAAATCAAATATGAATGCAGATATATTATATGGAAAATTACAAAGTTTGAATACTGTCGTCATTAGGTTTTAAAGAACTTGTTCTAGATTCACTTTCTTGCTGTAATAAAATACCCAGACAAAGAATTTATTTATTTCTGGTCCATATGTTAAGCACTATATCTATATTAGTAGCAAAGAAGTGTTAACACATGGATCCTTGCTTGTGTTCTTGCTGTTATCTATTTTCCTCATTTTATATTATTCGGGAACTCCTGCCTAGGAAATAATGATACTTGTGATGGCACCATAAATTAACAATGAAGATAACCTACCACATACATGCCCACATGTCAATCTAATCTAGATAATTTATCAGGAAGATAATTTCTCTTCTAGTCTGTGTTGATTTTGTAGTTAAAACTAACCTGTATAGAAAATTTCCATGTAAACAAATGTAAGTAAGAAAATATAATACTTTTATTTCATTATCTAAAAATTAGAATATGTTCCAAGGTTATTTATCCAATAGACATATGTAATCCACATATTAATAAAATGCTTTATTAACTTATAAAGCAGCAGCACATACTGAGGTTTGTTTCCATACCACATCATGATGAATAATGTTATAATAAATATGGGAGTGTAACAAACTCAACTGTTACTGATTTAATTCCTTTATATAGGAACTCAGAAAAGTTATTGATTAGTAATAGGGTTATGATAGTTTTAATTTGGGGATAATATCACAGTGTAACCAGTTAACAAAGAACTGAAATAAAAAAGGCTTTTCTCTTCCACACAGTCACCAAACTTGCTATTTTTGTCTTTTTAACAAAGTTGTCCTAAAAGATGCATTTCCTGGTGAATTGATACACCTTTTCTTTTATTTTTCTTTTATTTTTTTTAAATTTAAACTAGAAACATACTTTACATGTCAATTTGTTATCACAACATTCCTTTTAAACAGGTATGATCCTAAGGCTGTTAACAATGTATGTAATTTATTGGAATGGGCTCCCAAAACATTGCATAACTAGGGTTAAATACTGATATCTACACACAAACACACACACAGCACACACACACATGACACACCTAAAAGCCACTCTGTTGTTTCTTATGCTGGTGAGGAACCAACTGGGCTCACATGCTAGACCCCTTACATTAGGAATTCAGAGTAGAAAAGCTGGAGTGAACTTTCCCAAATAATAAAGATGAATACTTTCTTTCTATTAGATACTACATCTCTTATATCACATGATACTCTTTCAAAGTTGGATCTAATTCAAAGGACAAAATCTTTTTCAATTTTGCAGGCAAGATATGCTACAAATTTTGAATGAAAGATTTGAACAAATCCTTTTCCTTTTGCCAAATTAAAACCATTTCAATACTGTTAATAAAATCAGTGGAGTATATCACTCTGTTCAAAGATGTTGATTTTAATTTGAATTAAATTTTGCATATAATTTACAATTTTTAGTGGCATATGTTGAAAGAAAAATTTCTATATACTTATCAAGAACACTTTTTATTCATTTAGCATATATAATCACTTCCTGTTTATGTAGAATCCTTGTCTTTTCTTATTACATATGTTTATTCCAGATAAAACATGTTTAAAATTCATAATTGTATCCTTATAGTACTATTAATCATTGAAAACAGAGTTTTCAAAGAAGACAAAAATGTCCAGAATAAAGAAACTTAACATTATAATATTAAAAGTAAACCCTAATAAAAGTTTCTATTCCTTTTATGTGATTTTACTCCTTTATGTGATGCTGTAATTCATTCTACAAGCATTTTAAGGAATATATTGAGAAAGGCTGCAGATATATAAAATGGAAACTGATCTAAAGAACACACGTTATTAGTACAAAGAAGTGTTAACACATGGATCCTTGCTTGTGTTCTTGCTGTTATCTATTTTTCATTTAAATTATTCGGACACCATAAATTATGAAGATTGATTGCCAGGAAGATAATTTCTCTTCTAGTCTGTGTTGATTTTGTGTTAAAACTACATGAGAAAATTTCCATGTAAACACCAGCATATGTAATCCACATATCATAAAGCAGCAGCACAATGATACCACATGATGAATAATGTTAAGTGTAACAATCACATAACTCTTATTGATTAGTAATATTTGATAGTTTATATAAATAGTCCAGTTAACATCATAAAAATTCTCTTTCCACACAGTCACCAACACTTTAAAGATGCATTTTGTCTTCAAGTTATATTTTAAATTTGAATTGATAGCTTTTCAATTTAAATTCCTTGTTTTACATGTCAATCCTTCTTACCCTCAACTTCTGCTTCCCAGATAGGGTAGGCCTTTGGGGGATCTTCAAAGTCTGTCAAAATTTTGAGTAGGGCCTAGGCCCTCCCCTATGTGTCTAGGCTGAGAGAGTATCCCTCTATGTGGAATTCCATTTGTATACTAGGGTTAAATACTGATCCCCCATAGATAGCCCCCGCCTCCTAACTGACACCCATGATCAGGGGGTCTGGGTCAGTCTTATGCTGGTTTCCCAACTATCAGTCTGGGCTTCATGAGCTCACCCCTTGTTCACGTCAGCTGTTTCTGTGTGTTTCTCCAGCCTGGTCTTGGTGCATCTTTTGTATCCCTTCCTGATCAGCACTGATGAAGGCTCTAGGATGGCATATCTATGAATTTACCTTTTGCTTAGATTAGTTGGTCAACCTTGTAGATCACTAGACATTTCAAGTGTCAGAAATAAATCCTCTCCCTTGTTATGGTAGGATAAATTATTTCATGTTTTACTTAATTGACTCAACAAGATCTCTTATAATATTTGGATCAGATAATATTTTTTCTTATCAATTTCTTGATAGGCTGTTCTCTTAGAGTCACAGATGTTCTAATTTGATGTCATTACTCTTCTTTATTTGTTCACAATTTGCCTGTGAATTTTGAGACTAAAACACGGTCAACAAGAAACACAAAACAGATATGGAATGGATTGCCCCTATTTTTTCTTTAAAATTTGTATGAAACAACATGTCAGCGCTTTTTTCTGCCCTATGTCCTGACTGTAATGGTGCCTTCCTCTAAACTCCTCTTTACTCCATACCTCTTTGAAGTTATTGATTACCAAAGTTTTAATTTTCACAATTTCACAACAACCAAAACATCATGACTGTCTTTAGGTTAGCCAACATAGTTTAATTTAAATACTATTTAAAGTTATGCCATTTCAGGCTACATATTCCTTGTTATGTGTTTTGTTTTACTCCTTCAGGCATAAGTATTAATTTATGTGAGAAAGTTAATGCATGTTGTCTCTCTTATTCAATTTCTTCTACAAGCATTTGACTAAGGAATATATTGTGCATGAGAAAGGGCTGCTACTTCTTTTAGAAATCAAATATGAATGCAGATATATAAAATGGAAACTGACAAAGTTTGAATACTGTCGTCATTAGGTTTTAAAGAACTTGTTCTAGATTCACTTTCTTGCTGTAATAAAATACCCAGACAAAGAATTTATTTATTTCTGGTCCATATGTTAAGCACTATATCTATATTAGTAGCAAAGAAGTGTTAACACATGGATCCTTGCTTGTGTTTTGCTGTTATCTATTTTCCTCATTTTATATTATTCGGGAACTCCTGCCTAGGAAATAATGATACTTGTGATGGCACCATAAATTAACAATGAAGATAACCTACCACATACATGCCCACATGTCAATCTAATCTAGATAATTTATCAAAGATAATTTCTCTTCTAGTCTGTGTTGATTTTGTAGTTAAAACTAACCTGTATAGAAAATTTCCATTAAACGCAATGTAAGTAAGACAAATAAAATACAAATTTAATTATCTAAAAATTAGAATCTATGAATCCCAAGGTAGATCAAAGAGACAAGGTGTATCCACATATTAAGATAACAAACTCTTATGTCTCATCACTGAACATTCACAATCCCCAATGTTATTTTATACCTACCCTGTATTGAAAAATAGGCCAGATAATATTTTCTCCAATGTACAGTCACCACATCATGTTAAATAAGTGTTGTGTCAAGCAGGTGGGAGGGTGGTTAAATCACTCTTATCAATGTAGCTTTTCCCTCTAGTAAAAGAATCCATTGAATAGAGAACTGTTCTTAGATGTGATTACTTATTTGAATACAGGTTTACAATGGATTTAAATGAAAACTAGCTCTAAAACCAGGAGGATAATTTTCCATGGTGATTTTATTAAAACTATGCTATAGAAAATTGTCCATTTAAACAAATGTAAATAAGAAATATTACATTTGTCAGAATATTTTAGTTTAATTGTATCCCTTTTATGAATATCTTTGCTTTATTCTATTATTCCCTGAGCAGAATGGGAGGGAGAGGGGGAAGTGGGAGAGGAAGGGGATGGAGAGGAACTATGGGATGGAATGTAAAGTATTGTTTCTAATTTAAATAAAAAGAATTGATAAAAAGGAAAGGAAAGTTTGGAATTTACTGTCTGCAGTCCAAAAATTCTGAGCAATTAAATTCTGAGGGACTAAGTGATTAACAAGAGGTTACTAACTGAACATTTATTTAGTACTAACCTCCCATTTATCTCATTTAATTCCCAGAGCTAAAGCAAAATGATCCAAGCATCATTAGCATTTGTTTTGCTTTGAAGCAAACTCATATCTCAGTGGAGGTCATAAGGAACTTATATCCTAAGTGACACCAGCTATTGCTAGTTTTTGCTTTTTCAGCAAAAATGAAGCATTTTTTGAAAATTCTCAGACCTCTAAAGAAGAATTATTTTGGAAGCAAATTTCAAATAATTTGAACTTAGTCCGTTTTATTTTTAATTTGAAAATAGAATTTAAAATGCTTATCTTTCACGATATTACAAAAACTAATTAACACCTGGTTCTCATACAATTACAAAGTAGTCTTCAAGAAAAAAGGGATATTGTACTACATTTGACAAAATAGGAGATGAAATTTTGTAAAGAAATTTAAATAAAATGTCCAAATGAGGGGCTTATTTATGTTTATTTATCTAGAAAAGAAATTGAAGACTTTTGTGTTACTTTGAATATTTAAATTTTAAAATACAAGATGTTTGATACCTTTTTTATAGATTTTAATTTGTCTATTAAATAACAATAAAGAATGTCTGTTTTTCTTTACTGATTTGTAAGTAGTACTATTCTTCTAACAAATTACATGAGCAAAGCAGGTTATACATCAGGTTTAATTTCTTACAGCAAATATGAAGAATCTTCCAGGGAATTGTGAACTTTTTAAGTTTCCAACACAAAAGAATGGCATTCTTAAGTACTGGGAATTACATCCTTATGATACTTAGTTTTAGTGAATTGTAGCAAATTCTGGAAAAGTCTATCAGACAAAGGAATGTCTTTTGGGATTGGTCAATTGAATAAAATTAAACACAAACAAGACAAACAAACAGAGGAATTTCTCCTCTCAATATCACATTTTGATTTCTTCTTCATTTTCTATTCTCAACACAAACATTAAGTATAGCTTTGAGTGTTCTTTCTCCAAAGAGAATAATTTCCTTAACATTTAAAGTCTTTTTGATTCTGAATTAATGTGCTTGTTTTATATTGTTTCTCTGACTTAAAGATGATAAACATCCAGGTAACCACATATTTCCTTGGGCAAATCAAATTTTTAGTAAAAAACAAAAGTTTAGGGGAAGTACAATGCTTTATTCTCTGCTCTGTTTGAAATTTTTTACTGTATAAAAACAAGAATTTCATACAAGTAGAAGTTCATATAAAGGAAGGGCAAAAGTACTTTCTTCTTTAGCTTAGATTCTTAGTGTTTCCATCATACACTAGACATAGGTCCCTAGTGTCAAAATCTCATTTAAACTTTAATAGGTCTCTGTTTGAGATTCTTTTGGATATCCTTATTGCTTCCTTGAATTTAGATGTAGAATGATTTTTACAGAGGAAGCTCAGCCTTCTATGAGGACATTTAATAATATCTTCTAATTCTTCCCTGGAAAGGAGAAAAATAAAAAATAATTTATTGAGAAATTCACATTCTGGATCTAAGGTATGGCATTCTAGAAGCATATTTCCTCTCCATTTAATTAGACTTATAAAAAGGAAAGGAAATCATGGATTTTTTTTGTTTGAACAAATTCTGGCTTGGAAAGGAACTTATCCTAAGTGATTTTGTGAGTGTAGCAAGAACTGGCTTTATAAATAGAACCCCTGAATTCTCTTAAGTTCCAGGAGCCAAGCAGAAGTGTATCTCATACGCTTAAAAATTATGTCTCTATGAAAGAAAATGGAACTGATCAAAGATAACACTAGTTAAGATTTAGCAATAGTTGGTGTTTCATATTATTTAGGAAGTGAATAATCTTGATATCAGACCATTAGCAACAGGAAGAAAAAATCTGTAAAAAATTAGAATTTCTACAGCTTTATATGGTAATAAGACATCCCACTCCCCAATCTCCTTTTTTTCCTGAAAAGAATAAAAAGTGGGAGGCTGTACCTCACAGGCTGGCTGCCTGGTGCTGGGATGGCTTGCACCACCACTGACCTTCTACAAGCTCAGCTCTTGCAAAACTTCATGGAGGTTACAGTTTCTATGGAAATTTTACTAGGTTTTTAAGGATTTCTGCTGATGTTTCATCAATCATAGTCAGTCATACACAAGTAATCAAAAACTGAATATTCAAACATTGAGAACATGAAAGGTTATAGCATGTTTTTGGTCTTCTGTTCATGTTTACTGATATGTACACTCTACTTAAATACTAAACAAGACAACACATGAACCTGAATCAAAGGGCTATCTCCTTTCAGCAAACCAGCATTTTATGATTTGTGCCAACTATCTTCAGATCTTGTATATCTGATAGTGTCACTGGGTAACAAGACCCAAGATTAGGCAAATGACAGAGGGGCCAAAAAAAAAAAAAAGTTAAATAGGGAATGTGAGTCTGAATAAGACAGAATGGCTGCAGTAGAATTTTATCTTCTAACAATGAGTTTAGAGCATTTAACACAGATCTACCTGGTTCCCTAGATTCTCACAGAACGCCCAACAGTTAGCAACATACTCTAAATCCTTATATGAGACATTTGAACAGGATGTAACTCAATTACTTGATGATTTTAGAGTCTCAACTCTTGATTGTGGGTTGTTATGAATCTATTTACAAATTAATAGATTTAAGGGAATACACCCTCCTTCAAAATCTGTTAAATGATGAAAAGAATATAATCTGATTCATCTCTGAACCTTGTTAGAGACATGACATTCCGAATGTCTTGAGAGTCAGGAATAGATAACTGTCAAAAGCTTCTAAGATTCCTGTGTAAATAGAGGTTTTCTAGAAAAGATCTAAGACCCTTATGTAAGATGTCTGTCAATCACCTGAACAGGAAATGTACACTAGAAGAAACAGCCACTTCTAGAGATTTTAGAAATATTATAGACCCCTACTAAGGTATAGGCTGGCATCAATGTCTCTTTGGGTATCATTATTATCACCACTTGAGAGAAATTTGTCCTGCAATAATATTTCAGCCATTGTCTACTTTCACCCCTCCCCCCCCCGAAAGTAGAAAGTATTTCATGTCACTCTGTAATAAACCCCTCCTATTTTCTAAGCAAAAGATTTCCTCCCTCCAAAAAGATGGTGAACTCACATGCTTTTGGACATGCCCACATAAGCAAAAAAAATAGGGGAAACTAAAGGAAAGGACTGCTGATGTTTCATCAATATAAGAAATTGCCTCTAAAGCTAGACATGGGTGGCACACACCTTTAATACCAGCAATCAGCAGGCAAATACAGGCAGATCTCTATGAGTTTGAGACCAGCCTGATCTACAAGAGCTAGTTCAAGGACAGCCTCCAAAGCCACCAAGAAACCCTGTCTCAAAAGAAAGAAAGAAAGAAAGAAAGAAAGAAAGAAAGACAGAAAGAAAGAAAGAAAGAAAGAAAGACAGACAGAAAGAAAGAAAGAAAGAAAGAAAGAAAGACAGACAGAAAGAAAGAAAGAAAGAAAGAAAGAAAGACAGACAGACAGACAGAAAGAAAGAAAGAAAGAAAGAAAGAAAGAAAGAAAGAAAGGAAAAGAAAAGAAAAGAAATTGCCTCTAACACATGATCCTTATCTTAGAACAAGAGAAAGTAAAGTTTTCTGGGAGTATGTTTTCAATTTTATTTGCTTTGTAACTTTTCACTTTTATCTTGTGTTAATCCAGGTTCAGTACCTATTTATAAGATTTTGCTCTCAGTATTTTCTCCCTCATTATCTGCCATCCATTCTTTTCTTTTTTCTTCTTTCATTATTAACATTCTTTTCTTTAAAAGCCCTTGTCAATTTCATTTTTTTTAGTTTGCATTTTTTTAAATAATACAAACTTCTTGAGACATCTTCAAGACAAATACATATATGTATAACCTTGCTAGTTCAATGTCTAATCTCAGTCAATTTCTGTAAAATTAAAGCTACATTTCATCTTGTGGATATGGACTTAATACTCATGATGACTATAGATTCAAATATACCACTATTTTTTAAGATATGGTCTCAATTTAGCCATTTTAGGGACAATAGAAATGTGATGATGTCAAATGTATGCACTTTTTTTTCATGTGAGAAGCCATTAAAAAGAAATATTTTCAGTTTTAGATTTTTGAAAATGGTAATACTTAGCTCAGTGAGATATTATGAGATAGGCCTTTTTTTAGGTTTGATTTTGATAGTCATAGGTTTTGTGTATGTCAGGCTAACTTTAAACTCACTATGAGTATAGGATATTCTTTAACTTCTGGCTCTCCTGCTTCCACCTCCTGAGTGCTAAGATTACAAGTATGTACTACCACACTCAATATATTTGGTACCAGTCATGGAACTCAGCATTTTCTACTTGTTAAACATGGTCAAGCTCAAGGAATTCTGCTGAAGACAAGGAAAGAAGAATTTTAGAAACCACAAGTACAAGGGCATAACAAGACAAACAATAGAAACAATTCACCTGATTCACAGAAACTCAGAGTGACTGAACCAAGAGTGAAGGAGCCTGAATGGGCTCAACCTAGGCCCTGTGCATATATGTGACAGTTGTATAGCTTGGTCTACTTATGGGACTACTAACAGTGTGGGCAGGAGCAGTTCCTAATGCTTTCCTTGGCTCTTGGGAACCTATCTTACTGCAACTTGATATTGTATGCTTTGCTGATACCCATCGGGGCTCTGCCCCTTTATGAACAGAAACAGAGGAGTACTTGATTAAGGGGGGCAGAAGGAACGTGGAGAGGGGGATGGTAGAAGATTGGGGAGGGGAAATTGTGGTCAGGATGTAAAATAAATTTTACAAAGGCACAGGTTAGGGAAGTACTGAATATCTGGTAGGAGTTGAAAGAGGGAAAAAGTTTTATCAGAATATATTGTATAAAAACAATTTCTTTCAAAAATACTTAAGAGGGAAAAAAAGTCTACAAACTGGGTGTAAAAGATAATCCTCATAAAGAAGTTCTGGCTTTCATGTCTGATTGACTGATGAGATGTGGAGATGTAACTGAGTGAGGTGGACAGGTTGGAATGATACAGATCAAGAGCCTAATTCCATGTTATCTTGTGCTATCATTAATCCCCGTTCCTTGCCTGTGTCTATTGGCCCTAATATCTCATGACTAACAGATACAAATGTTATGGAATGTATTAGCTAATAAAACCCTAGGTTTTGCTAAACAAAACACTAAGAGTCAGAGGATAGCATCTGAGATCCATAGCTGGGATTTCTATGTTTTGCTGTATCCTAGTTAATCTTCCCACTAACATACTTGAAAGATACCTTGACTTATGACATTCTTTTTTAACAGCATAAAAACTTCATAAAACTGCATTTACATCAAAACATGGAATTTTGGTTAACTTGAATCTGTTTTACCAGGCCATGGTCACACATATTTGACTCCAGAAAACAATGATTTCCCATTTGAGGTGGGAGTTTTGTTTTGCATTGACATAAGTTATATTACCAGGTTGAGACACATATTTTTTTCCAAGAAATTATTTTGTATTAGTTCAAATTAGAAACAAGCCTGCTTTACATGTCAATACCTGCTCCCTCTTCTTCCCCTCCTCCCCCACTCCCCTACCAACCCCCCACTCTATCCCTCTTCTGCTCCCCAGATAGCATAAGGCCCTTCATGGGGGCAATCCCTGAAGTCTGTCATATAATCCTGAGAAGGGCCTACCTAGGCCCTCCCTCATGTGTCCAAGCTGAGAGAGCATTCCTCTATATAGAATGGGCTGCCAAAGCCCTTCCTTAAACCAGGGATAAATACTAGTCTACTACCAGATGCCCCATAGAGTGCCAAGGCCTCCTCAATGACACCCACATTCAGGGGTCTGGATCAGTCCCATGCTGGCCTCTCAGACATCAGTCTGAGGTCCATGTGCTCCCCCTTGTTCAGGTCAGCTGTTACTGTAGGTTTCACCAGCATGGTCTTTACTTCTTTGCTTAGCACTCTTCCCTCTCTGCAAATGGATTCCAGAGTTCAGTTCAGTGTTTAGTTATGTGTGTCTGCCTGTGCTTCCACCAGCAACTGGATGAAGGCTCTAAGATGGCATATGAGGTAGTCATCAATCTCATTATAGGGGAAGGGCATTTAAGGTAGCCTCTCCACTATTGCTTAGATTGCCAGTTAGTGTCATCTTTGTAGATCTCTGTAAATTTCCCTAGTGCCAGATCTCTCCTCAAACCTATAATGGCTCCCTCTGTAATTGTATCTCTCATCCTGCTCTCTCTATTCTTCCCCCACTCAATCTTCCTGATCCTATATTTCTTCTTCTCCCTTCCTCCTGTCCCCCTCTCTTACTCCCAGCTCCCTCACCCCTACCCAGATGCTCCTAATTAGTTCAGGAGATCCTGTACTCTTCCCATTCTCAGAGGGATCATGCATTCTTCTTTGGGGGTCTTTCTTGTTTCCTAGTTCCTTGGTGAGAGGCAGATATTTTTAAGAATTGTTAATTTTCGTAGATATTTTATACAGTTATTTCTTGTTGGGTATATAGTACCAGATGTGTCAATATACTGAGGAGTTATGATATTTAATTGACACAAAAATAATACATTCTGATGATATTATATCAGAGTCATCCAAAGTAGAAATTGTATTATTTATAACAAAATGTAATTCAAGATAATACCAGTGGTTTCCACTGCTGTAAAAAAATGTAAAATAAAACCAGAAAAAATACCTTAAGAAATATTTCATATCTAGACTTTCTGTAGTGGTCTTGGAATGTTACATATATAGGAAGGACCCTGTCCATGATACAGAACCTCAGAACAGATTGTCATTACTAAAATGGTTACATGAATGACTTGATACCAAGGAGATCTAACTTTTGATTGGAATGAAACTCTGATTTAATAGACACATTTTGTCCTGCAGAGGTGGTTTGGAGACATGCTGCTGTTGACTTTAATGTTGCCAACGGCTGCCATTCAGTTGGGGTAGTCAGGATTGAGTGGAGTGTAATTTATAATGCAAAATGCAGCAAAAACAATCAGAAGCAGACCAGATCTCACCAGCCTGCTCTGTGTGACATGAGAACATGTGGAGGAATGAAGTGTTCGTAATTATGAATAGCAACTATATTACCATAACTACATTATTCATGGCTTCAAATGAAAATGCTGGCTTAAAATTCCATGCCACTGATTTTTTTATGTTAAACAATAATAATTTCTTTCACTCATTGTTTAACAGCTCAACAGCCTCAAAACTATAATGAGGGGAGCTCTTCCCTTTTGACTTCTAAATATGACATGCTAGTTTGGCAATAAGCAATAGGTACAGCGAAATGAGATTTGTAAAAGGGAGTCTAGGCAGTGGGGTAGAGCCTAACAGACAATTGGTATCTTTTATCCACAGAAGGGTGAGGAAATGGGATGCTGATTGCTACTCTCAAGTGCTCTTTCACCCTTGGTTGCCAGGGCAAGATTGGGTCAGCAAAACTGTACTCTGTCAACAAGACTTGCTCTCCACTGTCTGGAATTCAGTTTTAATTCATTGCCTTTAGAATATCTTGGGGAAAACAGCATCTCAAAATAGCAGGCTTTGATTGTGAATAAATTACAAGTTAAGCTTAAGGAAAGAAAGAGAAAGGGGAAAGACCACTCCATGCACTCTGGAGTTTAATGGGTAAAAAGGACTTGTGACATTATTTTACTTTAAGTATAGTGTTGGAGTATATGAAGTAGACAGTGCTTTGAACATAGAAAATAAAATGGCATAAGCTCAGTTTGTAATGTATCCTGAGGCCAACAGTGAAAAGTGCTATTGCTAATATAATTCCCAGGGCAGAAAGACAAGTAATCTTTACTAGTTTTAAAAGACCTTGTGAAAAGCCTACTGTTTATAAGAAAATTCTATAGGTTAAGTTTTTTTCATTCATATGAAACTCATTTGCAAATTTCATATATGATGCTAGTAAAATCCTTCTTATCCATCCCAGTATTGAGGAAATATTCAGTAGGTCATTATTTTACTAATAAAAATGGTGATATCATTTAAAGACAGAGAGACAGAAAGACAGACACTGCCACAAGTCTTATTCACCACTTCCCAATGTTAATAGGTTATCAGATTTTACCAATCATGTGGCAAATCTCTCATAATGGATGGAAAAATAACTCTTGTAAATGCTGCTGTTAATTCCATGTGTTGCCATAGTAAATATGTCCCCTTCCACAAATGTTCAAATCACTAAAAGTTTCTTTTTTAATTTTTTTATTAAAACAAATGCTTATAGTGAATGAGAAAATTCTTCAAAAGATAATGTTTTAGCCAACTTCACATGATTTCTATATGGAAAACAAATTCTGATTGTATAGGAGTCCTAATGAGGTGACATATCTGGATTAACTTCTACTGACTAATAGCTCATTATTGTGTATGTAAAAGTACCTGTGCCAATATGAACATATCAGGCCATTATTCAGTGATTCTTATTTATAATAGCAGAAATCAGAAGTTTATATCTTTAATAACAAATAGGAATCATGAATTCTGTAGCAAATTGAGCTAATAATACTAATAATATTAATGAAAAATATTCCAGAATGTCACCCATCCAGAGATAATTGCATTTAATTTCTTTTCAGATACTCCACATGAAATAATTGTAGAGACATACTACATCTAAATCATATGGGTTGGAGTACAAGAGATGAAAAGGCAAATTTATAGTCTCTATTTCTTTGACTTTCAATAAAAAAAGATTATCAGCCCCTGACAGAAGACAGACTTAGAAATACACCCTGGAGCATGTCTGGAGGGTTCTACTTACTTATGCAAATTTATGCCAGGCTGACCTCTGCCTCAGAGGGAATACACAAAGGAATCTTTGTGTGGCTATGAAGTTCAGGCTCCTCTTTCTCATATTGAAATGTGAATAGAAAAAATTATTTGCATAATTTGGGGTTTGTTGTTTTCTGTGCTTAGGTGGGGGCAGGGAGTGCTAGGGTGAGAGCTATACTCTTACCCCAAATAAGGACTCAGATCGAAAGTATATGGGTAACACAAAACAAGATTTCAAGTATTCACCAAAAGGCTGAGAAAATGACCACAATGAGGGGAGAAGACAGAGAAGGGTTAATGGGCCATGACTGGTGCAAATACACAGGGCAGTGTTCAAATGGGGACTAGTAGTTGCTTCTGTGTTCTGTTCTGCTCTTGAAAGCTTCCATGGTTTCTGAAAAGTGGTCCTTCTTTTGCTTCAAGCCTTACAAAGTAATTACTTAGCTAATTTGGAAAGGGAAAGTGATCAGTGGGCATGTGACAGCAAGGGGAGATAGATAAGAAAGGGCTGTGTTAGTCTGAGTTCATATGAAGAATATAAAAACACATTTTCTATTGGCAACTTTCCTGACTGCATGAGGGAGTCTGTGTGTGTGGAGTGTGTATGTGTGTGCTGTATAGGTAATGGAATAAGTCATGATGTACTGAGGAGGTGCCCACACAGAAACAGCACCATCTTACTGAAGATAACACCATCTTTTCCTTAAAGACTTTAGGAAATAAGATGCACAGCTATACAGCATGAGGTCTATTAGGTATCAGTAATAAAAGCCTGGAGGCAGATATAGAAAAAAAATGCTGAGAGATCACAGAGATGAAGGAACAAGCCACACCACATAACCTCTTCAACTTCCCAGCCAAAAAAAGAGACTGAGTCCTGTCTGTCCCCTCGTGCCTTATCATGCCCTCTCTTCACCCAGCCATATCACTTCCTGTCTGTCTGTACAGATGTACAGAACACTATGGTTAACTAGTGGCTAACTCAGCCCTCTGAACTTCAGGCAAGCTTTATTTGTTACAGTATAAATGAGATATCACACTTCTCCTTTCTTGTCTAAAAATAAAAGAGTTTGTAACTAATATAAGAAAACCTATATACAATAAGTACAATAGCTATATATAATATATACAGGCAATAAATACATCAACAATTTCTAGTCCATTAACAATTGACAAATTTAGAAGAAATACTCCATTATCTATCCTGTCTTGGTGAATTCAAAAGGTTGTACCTAATTCTCTTTCTATTCTAACTTGTATTATCCAAACTACCTTTTTATGTCTCTCAACCTTACACACTTTGCCTTTCTTTAGTGAATTTATTTTCTTAATCTGGTAACAAGGATAATTATATATAAAGTTGTAAAATCTTCAACTCCATCAGAGACCTGAGAAGGAAATAAGATAATATGTGCAAATAGGAAGTGCATGCAAGCAACTTCAAAAAACTGTGAGAATTGGCAAAAACAGCTGGCTGCCTGGACAGTCACCCAAAGTTCCTCTGTAATTTTGAATCATCCATCTTTGACCTACAGGCCTAGCCACTGACAGACTTTTCTGTGAAAACAAGGTATTCTGAAGGGCTATCCTACCTTGTCTTGGAAAAGTTCTTTAATAATTTCTTTTGTGTCCTGATTGTCTAATTTAGACCACATACTATCAGCAGTCAAGGCAAGGACTCTTACTTGCCCAACAGATAACTTCTGTCACAAAGAAAGTGAACTCCATGTGAATTTTCTTCAGTGTGCATCATCTTCTCTGAAGTAGATTGCTGTTTCCAGGAGCAGACATGTCTCATTGTCATAAAAAAGAACCAGTTTTTAAAACATGTTATATGCCACATTCTATAGATCTCTGAAGTGTTTGAAGACAACCTGTCTATCTAAAATATATCTCTACATGCCATCATTACAAGTTCAATTATAATAGGTGACTAATTGTTAATCTGCATTTCCTTATTATCCTAAATAGTTGGTGATAATAACTTTCAAGGGCTAAAAAATTGCATTGTATTTCAAATGAGTTGGATAGGTATAATACCTTGAACATGATTATAAAGTATGTACAATATGTGCAAAAGTAATCTCAACATTGTACAAAAAAAAAGCCAAAGCAATGTAAAAGATTTAAAACTAGTATTGATGTTTTGGTTTAAAAGTAGATTCAATAGTCTACGTTTTATCCTATCCTTACCTCCCCTTATTTGTTTTCAGAGTAGATTCAATAATCTACTGCAATATCCTCTCACATCTCTACTGGAATTTGGGGCCCTAAGTCTAATCACTCTACTTATAATAAATAAGATATTTCATCATATTCAGTTCAAATTCCCACAGTTCCAAAAATATTACTGTATTTCAATGAATGATGGAATCTATTTAAAGAGGGAAATAGATGAAGAGAATGTATAATTTTAATTTTGTTATGATAATTGTTCTGCTCTATTATTAGCTGTAATTGTTAATTTCTCATTATGACTAATTACAAGTTGAAATTTTTGATGTGTTTGTATAGGATAAAAATTCAATAATGCAGTGATGGCACAATTTTTTAGCTTCTAGCATCTTCTGAGGCCCTTGACCTATGTCCTGAACTATCAAAGAGAGATACTGGTGTAGTAGACAAGCATTTTTCTTTCCAGACTTTCTTTTGATTTTTCTGGTGGACCTTGACACAGAATCTACTCTTAGCTTTTGGCCCTATCTCTTTTCCCCTGTTGTCCATAACATTTAAAACATTGCACCCTATTCTAAGCCTAATAGGCCAGAATTCTCTGGAACTAGAAAATAAAGAAATAAAAATTCATTGTTTTTTAGGAACACTCTGTAGCATTTTAAGTACCTATATCTGTAGCTAAAAAATTGAAATAAATATGACCAGGAATGTATTTGTCCCCAGTCTACAGAAAGATTCACAAATTTCTTACAAGAAAATTGGAAGGGTCCAAAGTGTGGGGGAGAGTGGGAAGCTGAAAACTACATTGGATTTCTAGTATGCATTCTGGATCACCTGAAGACAGATAATTTATAGCTCACACTTTTTCACATCAATTAAGGCTTCAACAGAAATGTAATGTCTACAAATACCAATAAAAACATTGTAATGTACACATACCTCTATACTTTGCTTAAAAATAACTGAATATATTGTGATTTCTTTGCACATCACTGAATCTCATTTGTATTTCTCTATTTACCCACATACTATTCTATATTGTGGCCATATCATAATTATTAGCACCATTCTCTCTTTGTGGCATGCACTGTGTGCCAGTATTTTTCCAGAGTCAATACATGTTTATTTCACCTGACTTTAGCACACTGAGGATAGACATTGGAGAAAGGAATCTCTTTTTCTGAAGTAACAAATTCATCAATACATTGCTGCTCTCTCTAGATCTGAGTGTTAGTGATGCTTGTTGAATTACTGCATATAGGAGGAGCAAGTACAGTGGTGTCTTCTGATGGAGGTTTATTAGGTTTGGTGAAAAGGTCAAGAGAATTCAAATACTCAACCTCTGTTCTTATCCAAATGATAGTGTAAGTGAGCTGAAAACTAGGCCAATCGTTAGATCTAAAAGCAAGTCACCAAAGACCCTACAGCATTTGAATGTAATCTATTGTTCTGTTCCATAAAACTATAAAAAGATGAGCCTGGATTTAGGTTTTTATAAGAAAGGTGATAACGAATGTGTGATTACAGCCTCTGAATAAAGCCCTGAGTAGAAATTGGATTTTGAGTCCTTTGTCAACAGCCTCATAAACAGAGCGTGTGCTTTATATTTGTGGTGCTTTTGGACATTACCACAGCTGGGAAGACACTCAGCCCATATAAATTAAACAAAGTAGGAAAAAATAAACTGTAAGTGTTTTCTCTACTTTGTTATAATAACATTTGTTTTTGAGGACACAAGGTAGTTGGTATTTATTAGAACCATTTTACTACCATGGAGACAAAAACATAAGATTTTTTTTACAGGTTGCAAAAATTAAGGAGGACATAGTAGCCTTTTGTAATTCCACTTTGATAGACATTTTTGTTTGAATATGCTTAAGTTTCATTTGCTAAAGTGACTGTGAAATTGAATGGATGGGTGTGGCAGAAATAACACCATTCCAAGAGCCATGGAATCAGACTTCAGAAATGGGCAAGTGCAAGGAGATCAAAACACAGGCAAACGGTGTTGGGTTTTTTTTTATTAAATTTATTATTGATAATATTTATATAAGGTATTCCAGTCACACTTACATCTCTTTCATCTTCTTTTATAGCTTTCCACCCTCATTAATCTACCTTTCCCCTTACAACTCCCTCCCACTTTTGTATCATTTTGTCCTGGTTTTGCTTAAGTTTATGTTTAGTGACCCAATGAGTTTCACCAACCACCCTCTGTGGGAACTTGGTTTTAGAGTCATTCACTAGATGATGCCATAAGTTCTGCACTAGGAATTATGGTCTCCCCAATCAGGAGCATAATATTTGGTTTACAGTACCAGGAGAAATTATCTCCTGTACAGTTTGGTTCACATCCATAGAGAGATCAGTTACACCCATAACACTTGTGTCACTCTTTTCTGGTGGGCATATTTTGCCTGACAAGTGAGCATTATACAATGCAAAGTCCTCTTCTGGGTAAGATTGTTGATCACTTTTACTCCAAAGATCTTTATATAGAACCTCTGGCATAATGAAAGGAAGCTAGCAGGAAGGAAGAAATGATTCAGTTTAGCTTCAGCTTGAGTTCTTTGCATACTACAACCAAGCATATTGTGTGTTCAGCACCAGGGTTTTACCATCTAGTTTGGTGGAAAACAAAGAGCAATGACAATATCTGGTGGTGTGTTATGGAGCTTCTGGAGCTACAAACAAATCACAGGAAACCATCCCACAAATAGCACTGGTAATAATTGCAGCAATTTTCCTGCCTCTGCTCTTATAATTAAGGTGACATTGCACTCTGAATGTGGGTAGCATCGATACTTCCTCCCCCAGGAAATAAAAACAAACAAACAACAGAAGAGATCATAGATTCAGGTTATTTTCATGAGGAATTTTTTTGGTATACTGTATAATACATTTCTCAAAAAAATATGTGAATATAGATGTTTGAACATTTGTTACCATTAGACAGTCCTTTATATTTATTAATTTATAGAAAATTCTGAATACTTTTTTAGTGTTTATTGAGTTTATTATTTAATAATTTCTTAAGCAGAGATGCACAGGTGCTTGTGGTGCTGAGAATAAGTGGTAGCTGAGTGTTCTAAATACAACATTAATACCATTCCCTCTAAGGCTCAAGGAATGTCCTGGAAAAGATGGAGAGAAAATAAGTTCAGGTAGCTTTCATAGAGCTGGAAGGTTTTATTCAACCTACTGGAGAAGAAAAATCATCAGTAGTCTTACATTGGATGCAAACCCAGGATGCTTCAATAATGTAATGCACTTGGTGAGGTATGCTCCCTGGTTCAATAGTGGCATTGATGTTATAGAAGTAATAACTCCCTCCCTGAACACATGCAAAGAATGCTCTACTAGATAGAACCCACATCTAATAGCATAAAATTGGCCAAAAACATGTGGCTAAGTAAGTCTTAGGCCCTATGGGAGAACCTACTATTATTATTCTGGTAAACACAGATATTAAAAATTGGCCCTCAAATTCTTATAAGCATAGATTAGTGCATCTCTCAGCCCTCATCACAACAGCTTCTTTTTGCAAAAGACCATAATCAATACAGAGATGCCCAAGTGGTCAAGATGTAAAGAATAAGAAAATGTGATAAACTCAACCTTTAAATGTAACATTTATATTACATGCCTCACTCCAAGGCTCAGAAGTCACTATAGAAAAGAGCCAGGAAGATTAGACATGTGTAGCAAAACAGTATTTGCAAGACATGATGGCATATATGCAAATATGGACTCACAGTGCTTAAGGCTGAGTGCCCAAGACTTGCACAGCATAGAACACACCAACATCTCAGCATGGAGGCAACAGTGGCTCACCAAATCCATTCACTATCTGAAAAGCTACTGGAAATTGATGCCTGTGGAGGTAGGGAGAGTCTGTGCTCTGCATGGAAGCTGGCCCTCATAGACTACTCCCCTCTAGTAAATGGTCCCATATGCATGCACATACAGACAGCACTGAATAGGCAGCATTAAGTAGATTCTGTGGGTATTTAACACCCCCACACACATATATATGTGTGCCTGAGCATTAAAAAACAAATAAAAAATAAATGATCATAAGAATGAATTTACTTAAACTCAGTAACAATAAGGTGAGTAGTTGCTTATTGTTGTAACTAATACAACAATAAATTGTATTAGTTACTTTTCTTGGTCAAAATAACCCTCCTAAAGTAACTTAAAGGAAAGGTAATTATGACCCACAATTCAAGGGTACAGTCTACCTTGTTGTAAAAATATAGAAGTAGAAACATAAAGTGAAAAACCACATTATATTTGTAGGTGGGAAATAGAGAGATATGGGAAGGGGGAGGGGGCTGGGGGAAAGAGGGACTGGAAGAGGTAGATTAATAGCAGTTCTATAGGATGTATCATGCTTTGGCTGGTAAAGTCATGCTTTAAAATTGGTTCTTACTATGTGAGAAGTGAATGAACCCATAAAGAATAAATGGACAAACCAACAGTTATTTTCATTAACTCTATAGGTAAAGGATGGCCATAATATATGCATGATCTGTGGAGAGTTGAGAAAGCCTTAATTCAAAGCAGTAGAGATATTTCCTATTTTCTTCAGTCTAAGACTCTAGTCCATGGAGTCATTTTCTTAACATTGATGGTAAGTCTTCTGAACTCAGTATCATACTTACTTTTAAATTGCTGTCATATGACACCATGACCCAGGAGAAAGCGTTCCTTAGAGCTCACTGTTTCAGAGGGTGAATCCAAGACGATCATGTCTGGGAACATGGCAGCTGACAAGCAAGCATGGTAGGAAAGCTCAAATGATGATTCATGAGCAGGTGGCAGAGAGCTAACTTTGAAGAGTGTGGGCTTCTCAAACATCAACAGAGGCACCTAGTGACAATAACTTCTCCAAGAATGCCACACCTCCTAAACCTTCTCAGACAGCTCTACCAATTGGGGACCAAGTTTTCAAATACATGGGCCTATGTGTCAACATTACCCTTAAACCATTACACTCAGTTAAACCAATCAAGAAACTCCCTCAAAGACATGCCCTGTCTATATTCTAGATCCTGTGAGGTTAACACTTTGAACTACCACAGATGACAAATTATTTCCTTAAATATTTTTTTAAGATAGGTTCTCACTTTAGAGTCTAGGACAGTTGTTCTCAACCTTCCTTATGCTGTGAACATTTAATACAGTTCTTCATGTTGTGGTGATCTCCAACCATAAAAATATTCCTTTGCTACTTAAAAATATAAGCTCACTACTGTTATGAATTGAAATGTAAATATTTGATATACAGAATATCTGATATGAGACCCCAAAGGTGTCATGACTCACGGGTTCAGAACCACTAGTCTATGGGTACTTGACCTCTCTGTATGTAATCCAGAATTCTTTTACTTAGAAGTTGTCCTGCATATAAAACTGCAGCTGGACAAAGAGCATGTACTCTATGAAGTCTTGAGGTCTACTGAGAGCATGACAAATATGGTTGATAACAATATGCTATATTTTAAAAGTTGTGAGATAGTATACTTTAAGTGTTCTCAAAGCAAAAATGATGAATATGTGTGATATAACATGTTAATTGGTTTAGTTTAGTCATGCCATTGTGAACATACTGTATTGTGTATCATAATTTTGCATGACTTTATTTATGAGCTAAATAAATGAATGGGATAAAAAGAAACCAAAAAAAAGTTGTCCTGCTTCAGCATCTTGGTTGCTGTGAAATATAGAAATGCACCACCAGATGTTGGGACCCAGCCCCCATGGGGTCTCTGTGAGTTTTCCAGCATAACCACAGGTATCTCCTGTTTTCCTGGCTTTGCCTACTAGCATCAATATCCTGTTATGAACCTTTCTTGTTTTGAAACATTATGCCTTGCCCCCATTCCCTTCTTGCTTCCTTGGCTGTGGGTGGGGCTTGTGATTTCCTTGTTTATGACAGGGCGTGGTAATGCATTCTGCTAACAGGTGGTGTTATTCCATCTCCTCTTGTTATAT
Organism: Cricetulus griseus; assembly: GCF_003668045.3. Taxonomy (NCBI): domain Eukaryota; kingdom Metazoa; phylum Chordata; class Mammalia; order Rodentia; family Cricetidae; genus Cricetulus; species Cricetulus griseus. Next base: position 176,252,731 of record NC_048596.1, read on the forward strand.
AAACTGCTACCTGCAATAAATCAATGGCATTTGCTTCTACAAAATGACCTGAGTTGTGTCCTTAATCCAGAGACCCTTGCCTACTATGGTTCTTAGGAAGCTGGCACTTACACCGATGACAACCAGATCCTAGCATTATCATTAATATTAACTATTAATGTGATTACATGGAGAAACATGTATGTAATTAGTAAATCCATTTCTGGGTCTATATGTGAAGGGATTTTTACTAACAATTAAAATAAGGGATGAAAGATGCCTTCAGTGTTCCCTGGCAGAAACAAAGGAGAAGAACATGCTAGATATTCCCTCTCTCTGCTTCTTGGCTTCCGGAGGTAAGCAAATGCCTCTGTCCTGTTCTTTCAATGCCTTCCTTTTCTGCCTGGTCCTGTCATCCAATTAAGGATCCATCAGATCTTGAAGTGAAACTGTTGAAACAATATGTATCTTCTCCTCCCTATAAGTTATTTCTTTCATGTATTTATCACAAAATTGCAAATACTAACCATGCCAGGCAGTGGGGTGGTGCACACCTTTAAAGCCATCTCTCAGGGACAGAGGCAGAAGGATGTCTGTGAGTTCAAAGCAATCCTGGTCTACAAAGTGACTACAAGGGCTGACAGCCAGGAGAAACCTGATCTCAAAAAGCAAACAAACAAAAAGAAAACTAAACAATATAAATTCATGCTTATGTACTGGTTTCAAGGAGGCTGTTAGATGACTTAGAATACTTTGAATTTCAATAGGAGAAAATAGTTGATCCCCCCCAAAAGATATAACAGAAATTTGCAGGGAAATGGATGGAAATCAAAGAAACCATTCTGAGCGAGGTAACCCAATCACAAAAAGACAATCATGATATGTACTCACTCATGTGTCGATTTTAAACATAGAGTAAGAGATTACCATCCTACAATCCACACTGCCAGAGATACTAATAAACAAGGAAGACCCTAAAAGAGACAAACTTTATTCCCTGGAAATGGGGGCAGGGTCACCATCCTCTGAGCAAATTGAGAACATGGGAAGAGGAAGCTACAAGAGTGAGAAGGGAAGAAAAGGTAGGATGCAGAGTTCATGAGGAAGCAGAAATTTAGAGTCAGGTGTAGATTAGAAGAAAGGACATAGTTAGGATTTTAGTTGGGGGAATGGTAGAGGAGGAAGGGAGGGAGAAGGGAACTGGGATCGTCATGTAATTCAATCTTGTTTGTAATTCAAATATATAAAAATAAAAAAGAAGTAGAATAAAAAATATAAATTGAAAAAAGATCATGTACACTGATTAAAGTAGCATGTGAAGAAATCCTACAGAGTTGGCACACATCCAGTTTTAGTGGTAATACCCTTAGCTGATGGTTTTAAATTATTTTCTATTTGCAAAGGAATAATACAATACCCCAAACCCAGTTTAATCAACCCTTCTGGGTATTTTGGTGACTCCATCCACCAGCTTTATATTAACATCATTGGCTTATGTAAAGTACCCACAATTAATTGCTTTTCTGCTTAAACTGGATTCTGTGATGCACTGGTTTTGCTCTTTAGTCTACCTACAAATGTTTTCCATGAAACCCCCTTTTCTCCTTCAGATGTAGCCACTGGGATGTTACTGTTTTTGTTTCTGTTTTTCTATGTTGTTTTAAATCTTAATTTTATTCATTATTCTGTCAACGTAATTTCATCATTCCCCCTACTGATTTTCATGATGGGCTCTCTCTGTACTACCAGAGGGAAGACGCCCCTAGCCTATCTTTATATATTAACCATTAGGATATGCAAAGATGATAATGAATATTTTCAAAATCAGGAAAAGGTGAGGGATTTCTTTTTCTCCAAAGCCAGATGTGTTGATTAGCATGATGAGCATTTAGGTGTTGGGAACGACTATTGGTTGAACTGAATGGGAGTTAATGCTTTTAAGCTAAGGTAAAAAGTCATTCTCCCCTTTCTACAGATCATATCCATACCTTTTTGCCATCCTTTGCCTTAGGAGTTAACAAAAATAACTATTGGCTTCTTCATCTTTTCTTCGTGTAAGCATCTACTTCTTGGATATAGAGAATGAATTTTAAAGCAGAGATTTGCCCTGAAAAGCATAATACATCCTGTGTAGTTGCTATAAATGTTAATGGGATCTAATTTAATAACTGTCAGAATTTGAACTTCATGAATTTTCTGTCTTAGAGAATTAAAGATATACCACAGAACACATTAAAATCTTTCCTTTGTAATCCTGTAATTCCTGCTTTGGGCTGTAGATATAAAGCTTTGGCAATTACAAGGCTGTACATTGCAACCAGCTTGTTATTTCTTTCTTTTTTAAATAAAAATGTCTTTATCCCTATTTAGTACTTTTAAAGTGAATATTTGCAGGAAAATACAAAAACTTTGATCAAAGAAAGAACAAAGGCACTACATTTTTTGAAAATATGTTCAAACATAATTTCTTTTAAACACAAAAGAAAATAACAGAGTTATGTAATTATTTTTCTTAAGTCTAAATTCCAGACAACAAATATATCAAAAACTTCAGAACTTCCCTCAAAATATAACCTTTATTTTGTATATGAAAATTTTCAATAATCGAAAGATAAAAGGAAAATAAATTATTTTCGCAAAAATATCTTTCCAAATTATTGTAACACATATAGAAAGAAGAATGAAGGCATCTCATAACTTCAGAGCTCAACAGTGAATACCTGAGTTTCACAAATAAGCAGTTCACTTAGAATTGATCTCAAATTGTTGAAAACATTTCATGTTTGAGGTTTTCATTGTTTGCTTAAAATACAAATTGGAAAATACAATAATTCTGTGACTTAGTTCACCCCTGCCGTTATTGGGTGACATTTCAAATTATATATTTGTCACCCTTTCCTTTGCCATTATTTTAAAATACAAATAGGTTGAATAAAATAAAGAAAATACATTTAAATCCTAGGCATTTTCTTTGAATGGATTTTTCATAATATTTGTCATTGCATTTTAATTTGTAGTAAGAACAGATATGAATAAAACATTCACCAATGAATAGGAAGTACAGTTCAATTCCACTTCAATCTTTCTCTGTCCTCCTCCTTGCTGTCTCTTCCAGATACAGTCATTCCCCAGGTTGTCAGAAGATGGATGGTCTCATGGGATAATATGACATAAAAAGGTAAGATCAAGCCAATAGGAAAAAAAAAAAAAACTACCATGTGTTTGTGCACTGAGCCAGACAAAGTAAGACTCAATGGCTGTTTTCACAATGTTATCCAAGAGGCTTCATTTGTCCCCTTTGTTGAGTGAGGCATGGCGCTTCATATCAAGAGTTCCCACCATGATGTCACCTCTGCTCCACTACTGCCTTCTCAGGACACCACTGATGCTGGAGGGTATCCAGGGGTATTCCAAAGTGAACCTTACTATTAGGTGCTTCTAAAATGTAATGCTTCTCTGTTCAGATCTCTGCCAAAGAGCTGTCACTTTCTTGGAAAGTTAAATTTGTCACAAGGAAAGAAAATTCCACCATTGCCTGTTTAAATAAGTTAGGGAGTAGAATCTTCTCCCCAGTGCTTTTTCCACAGCAAGCAAATGTATCAATCATTTTATTCTCTGGAATAACAATTTATTATCTATGCAGGAGGCCTAAGATTCAATCTGCACAGTGTTCTGTGTGTCATCTCAGATACAAAGACCTGTCATCAGTCTTTATCAGGGTAATCATTCTGCACTTGTCATCAGGTTTTAATAATAAAACTATTTATTACCCCAATAATTGTTTATGACAAGAAGTATACCATTGGCATCATGAGTAAATATTGATAAATCACTTGGTTAATAAACTGGTACTACTTAAGTGGCTTCGAGAATATGGAAATGAAAGGTGGCATTACAAAGCATTATTACAAAGAATGGCGAAATGTTTATCTTCTATTGAAAAGATTATGTTTGCCCAACAGGAACTCTGTGAAAAGAAAGTAAGAAATCTAATTTGTAAAAGGACAAAGATTATCTATGATAGACTGAAGAACCAATATGAATCCACCCCCCCAAAAAAATTCCAGGCATTTTCATTTTATCTACAAGCTAATTTAAATCCAACAAATAGGATTCAGTTTTAGGTTGCATGCAGTGTGTGTATGTGTGTGTGTGTGTGTGTGTGTGTGTGTGTGTGTGTGTGTGTGTGTGTGTGTGTGTGTGTGTGTGTGTGTATGTGTGTGTGTTTCAAGTAGAAATTAAAGATCTAGGAACTACATTAAAATATTTCTTTCAGTCAGGATCAGTTCCTAAGAACTACAGATTTTTTAAGTGCTTCTGTGACAGTCTGGAAACATGAATTTCAAATGGAAGTTGGAAATAACATCAACTCTCCCCTTCTGATGAGCTGTTGTTGGAAACACATGGATATAATCTTTACTTACAAAGACAATCTCCCTTGGGCCAGTTTTCTGGAAGCTACAACAGATGATGAGGTATAACTAACAGTTAGTTATCTGGCGATTGAAGCTGAATAATAAAGACATTCAGCTCAAAAGTAAGATTTGCTGTAAAGCCACTTCTCTGACTTCGAATAGGTAGAGACCTCACATTTACCCTGGCTGCATACCATAATGGATCAAAAAGTAAAATAGGCAGTGGAGGAGATGCAATTATGGGAGGTTGTGAAATGTTCTATCAAAAAACAAAAACTTTAAATCTGAAGTCTATAGAGATGTCTTCATAAATTCCATAAAAACCATGTTCAAGCTAAGCTTCTGAGGCAGAAGGGAGGTTCAGTAGAATAAAGTAATCATTTGGATAGTTTTCCAAAAGCAGACTCTAAAACAGGGGGCTAATAGCCCAATAATGGTCAGTTAGGGGAGTAGCACTAGAAAGCACCAGGAAGAGAAAGGGAAATTTAGAGACTGAGGAAGCATCAAGCAGACTTTTTACAAATGGCTGCAGGCTGTGATAGAGTTCACCAGTAGACTTTAATACACAGCCAGAAAGCTGGGCTTTTTGTCCTATTTCCTGTGCATGTTTCATGCATTGATTGGGCTCTGCTAGAGGAAGATATTCTCAGACACTCCTGATGTGCAGTGTGGAGTTGCCAAGTACTAAATTCTTACATCAGGTTGGTATGGAAATGTATAGAGCTAATTAGGGAGAGGCAACTTGTGCAAAGCATTGATATTTTCTTTACAACAGAGCACCTCAATAAATTTTCTGAGAGCTTCTTGGAATCAAAAATCTGTCTCCTGGGAGTCACAACTGGCCATCTCTTATCGACAAAGGAAGTTCCCATTATAGGTAAATGGTTGCATTCAGCTGAATTGTTAGCCAAAGGGGTCCTATGGAAATCTCCAAACAATCCAGGCTGCTGCCAAGGTTATAGGCTGCTTTCACCAAACTGAAAGCAAGGTCTCATTGCTGAAGACATTAATGCAACTCATTGAACATGAATCAGTCTAGCTGATGCCTACAAAGAACTTCCACTCCCATTTTCTAGTGTCTTTGGTTCAGGCTACCAAAGAGAAACATAAACACCAACCCAGCCACAAATCTTATGATCTATAATGATGTCCTGCCTGCATACTTTGTGCAACTAGGGCAATGGTGGCACAAAGCTTGTGTGAGTAATGAACCAGTGGCTGATTTGACTTTGGTTGTACTGCACAAGGTGGAACATATATCCAACACTGTTTGGGTGATCAAGAAACAGAGAGTAGTTACCTCAATGATCTAGGATAAAACCAAATACTCCTGCTGTAAAAAAAATTAAAAAGTAACAATAAAATTGCATCTAATGATACTCATCATTCAGTCATCATCAGATAAACTTCCTCCTGCAGCATATGGGAACAAATATAGAGTCCCAAATCCAGACATTCTCTCCCCCCCCCTCTCTCTCTCTCTCTCTCTCACACACACACACACACACACACACACACACACACACACACACACGAGAGAGAGAGAGAGAGAGAGAGAGAGAGAGAGAGAGAGAGAGAGACTTTGGAAGATATAGCTCTAAATGACATGTCTCCATCCTACAACAAATCCTTCCATTTAGAGCTCATGGGTCCCTGTGGAAGATGGAGCAGAAAGAGTATGAACCAAAGGGGATTGAGGACACCAAGAGAACATGCTCTATGAATCATGTGATCAAAGCTAGTATGAACTCACAGAAAGTGAAGCAGGAAGTACAGGGCCTGCACAGGTCCTCTGCATACCCTATAGCTTTCAGTTTAGTATTTTTACAGGAAAATCCTATGTTTGTCAACAAAAAAATCTCTGATGCTTGTGCCTTCCCTTAGGCTCTTTTGCTGTCATTGCTTTGCCTTGTCCAACTTTGATGTGAGGTTTCTGTTTTATTCTATATTTTATTATGCTATGTTTTGTCATCTCTTAGAAGCCTTTTCTTTTCTAATGATATAGAGAAAGGGAGTGGATATGAACGGGAAGGGAGAAAGAGAGAAAAAGAGGAAACTATAGTCAGGATATATTTGTTTTTGAGAAAAGAACCTTTCAGTAAAATAGGTGGAAACAAAACAAAAAATGAACAAAAGTAACTTTCTCTAGAACACACAAGACAAAATTGGAGTAATGAAGAAAAGCACCATAAAGTGGACCTTAATTTTGGGTTATTTTATGAGATGAAAAATGTTTGCACCTCTGGAATTACACATGTATTTAAAGATCAGCTGTAGGAGAGAAACAAATGGTAGCTAAGCTTGGCCAGGAAATTAAGAGTGACAAGACACCCATACAAACTTCTCTCACCTCATTGTTTTATATATCAGATTTAAAGATAGATATCTGAATTTTTGAACTAGTTATTATTCTCACATAGATTATTACAGAGTGGAAGCAAATAAACCATGAAAAATAAAATGATCAGAGTGTAGTACATAGGGTTTACTCAATAATATTTGCTATTGTTTTAATATAACTCTTCCTTCAGAGGTCCAAACATAGACATGGCACTACTATAACATACCTTCCCATACCTCAGGTGTTATACATTCTAAAATACCCCAGTGAATGATTAAAATCATAGAGATTATCCTATTTCCCCTACATATTCACATCCTTGGACATAATTTACTTTATAATTAAGCACAGCAAGAATTTATCAACAATACCTACTAATAAATTAGGAAAAACTTAACAGTCTAAATGAACTTCATTTTCCTTGTTTATAATTTCACTAATGAAATACTCATATTACCTTGCTCCAACTTTTGGTTAAGATGAAGTACAGAATACTCACCTTAATGTAGATTTTGGCAACCTCGATGTATGATATTTTTTACATCACAATTAAATAAAAATCTTTTATTTTTTTGCTGAAAGAGAATAATTGAAAGCTGATTATTATTATTTGTCCATATGACTGCTATTGCACTTTGGGAATATTAGTCAGAAACATAAGTATATTTTGACATAAGCACTGAGGCACCTTGATGGATGGTTGAGACAATAATGGAGATAGCACTTAGGTGACTAAGAAATGTATAGCGGGTGGAGCATAGGTGTCTTTACATAAGTATGATTCACACTCCTCATGACATGGAGTGGGATTTTAGAAGATTGCATCATTATTCTTTGTGTAAAATTAACAAACCACACATATACCAGTTTTAGAGTTTTCCAGTTAATAATTTTATGCTGTAATTGTCCATGAGTAACTAAAATTATACTACCAAAACTTTCTAGTAAAGAAAGAGTACTGTATTTAGGGTACTCACAGCTATTAATCTATGAGGTTGCATGGGCAATGTTCTATATTGTACTAAATGATTTGGAGAAAAAAAACACACCTTGGTTCATTCTTCATACTGACACTGATAACGAAACAGAGAGATTGAGGATGGAATGGTAGATATTTTGTAGTTGCTGTTGTTTATTTGTGTTTTTATTTTATTTCAGAACAGTCTACTAACTTTACAATATATGAACATTAATAAATTACAGGTAATATAATTAAAATTAACTTCCAATTCCATAAATCTTTCCTTTCTACACCTACCCAAATTATTTTTTACATGTCGATCCCAGTTCCTTCTCCCTCTCCTCCTCCCCTGCCACCTACTGACCCCTATTCCATTCCCTTTCTGATCCTCAGGGAGGGTGAAGCCTTCCATGGAAAATCTTCAAAGTCTGTCATATCATTTGGAGCAGGTCTTAGGCCCTCCCCTGTGTGTCTAGGCTGGGAGAGTATCCCTCTATGTGGAATGGGCTCCCAAAGTCCATTCTTATACCAGGGATAATACTGATCCACTACCAGAGTCCCAATAGATTGCCTAGGTCTCCTAATTGACAAACAAATTAAGGGGGTCCATATCAGTCCTATGCTGGTATCCCAGGTATCAGTCTGGGGTCCATGAGCTCCCCCTTATTCAGGTCAGCTGTTTCTGTGGTTTTCACCAGCTTGGTCTTGACCCCTTTGCTCATCACTTTTCCCTCTCTGCAACTGTATTCCAGTGTTTGGCTCAGTGTGTAGCTGTGGGTGTCTACTTCTGCTTCCATCAGTTACTGGATGAAGGCTCTAGGATGGCATATAAGGTAGTCATTAATCTCATTATAGGGGAATGGCATTTAAGGTAGGCTCTCCATTGTTTATTTATTTTTAAACTTGTGAATGGTTGGTATTATTTCTAGCAATTAGACTTGATACTTTAAACTGGATTGATGTGAATAATTTTAACTGGAAGACTCACATTAACGTTATTTTTATCTAACTCTCTACTTTCTTCTCACTTCTTATTGTCTCTCATAGATTTGGGGTAATGAAGAACACTAGAGATGCAAATCTTTTGTCCTCAAAGAATGTGTATTCCATTGGTACAAGTCAAATAACAAAGCATTAATAAGGATATAGAAATGAGCAGATACAATGTTGGGAAGCAGATGATAAAATTTATTCAGCAAAACTATGAATAATAGTTAGCCATCTTAGAAATTGTTGCCTTTCCTGTTTCACATGAAATATGTGTAAAGTAGTCTTCCAAATAACAAAATATATTAATAAAGAAAAAAATCATTAAAAATCAGCTATAATAAATGATAGAAGTTAGGAAAATAGTAGGAAAAGACGAATTACTTCATAAGCCATGTTGGAGCTGATATCTCAAGGGAGAAGAGAATGTTACTTGGCAAAGAATGGTTTAGACACAAGGAAGAGTGTTCACAGACAGCAGATGGCAGAGGGAAACAAGCTGTTATAACTTCTATCCCTTTTTTCTTCTCTTTTTTTCCAAGTCAGGGTTTCTCTGTATTGCTTTGGAGGTTGTCCTGGAACTTGCTCTGTAGAGAGGCTGGCCTGGAACTCAAAGAGATCCATGTGTCTCTGCCTCCTGAGTGCTGGGATTAAAGGTGTGTGCCACCAATGCCTGCCTTCTTTTTTCTTGGTTGAAAAAAAATCATAATATATTTTGATCATGATTTTCCCCTGCCCAAATTCTTTGATCATGTTTTCTTCTTCTTTAATTCCTCTTGTTTTCCCAACCAACTTCTCTACACACCCAACTTTTTATTGTTCTCTCTCTTCCAAATGAACAAACAAAACCAAAAAATGATAAAAATTTTAAAAAGAAACACACACAAACCCCTCAAAATACAAATATGAACATCAAAACAAACAAGCAAATTATCAAAAACACAAAATATACCCAAACAAAGTAATATAAAGCAAAAGTTTGCAAAAACACCATTGATTTTATCTTGTGTTGGGCATCTGCTGCTGGGCATGGGGCTTGTCCTGAGGTGGTGTTAATAACATACACAGAGACATTCCAATGGGGAAAACTGAATTTCCCTTTATACATGGATATTATTTGCAGTTATCTTTTTAGTTAGTAGTGGGGTACAGTGTTCATTTTTCCTTCTCAGTCCTAGCACCTCATCTAGCTTGAACCTGTGTATGCCTTGTGCATGCTGCCACAGTATGTGTGAGTTCATATGTGCATAGATTTTCTTTTGTCTGCGTGATCATGTTTCCTTGGAGTCATTAATCACTCATGGATTTCACAATATTTCCCACTCCTCTTCTACATACATCCTCAAAGGAAAGGCTTTGATGAAGAGATACCATTTAGGACTGACTGTTCCAACATTAGTTACTCTTTCTCAGCATGTTGCCCCCTTGTGAGTCTCTGTATAATTTCTCATCTACTGTAAGAACAATCTTCTCTGATGCTGGTTGAGTGAAACACTGATTACATGTATAGAAGTATTTCATTATGAGTCATTTTATTGATATGATTCTATAAAAGAATAATGCTATTTGGCATTCCCTTGGTGTTATGTCCTATCTAATCTCAGGTTCTTGGTCCCATTAGCAGTTCCAGATATAGATTGTATATCAAGAACTGGGCCTGAAATCCAATTATTATAAAGGTGATTTGTTACTCTTATAACATTTATGCCACTAATGCATTTGTGTATTTTCCTGGTAAGTCACTATTGTAGGTCGCAAGATTCTATTGGAGTAATATTGATTATTACTGTTCCATGTTAGCATTCCATTTTCCAGTAAACTGAAGGCTAATCAAGAGAGATGAGTTTCTAGAGCAAAGATAAACTTCCCTTCATTCAATGATTTAAGTAATTGTGTTCTTAATCATTAGGGCCTAATTGTCAGGTTTTAGAGAGTACCTAGTAGCCTTTGAAATATTCTGAGATGTTTGGGCATTTTTAAAGAGGGCTTGGGCAAGCATAATGCAGAAAGAAAAAGTCTAGTAAATAAAAAATCCAAAAGGGCCTTGGAGGCCAAATTCAGCATGTTTTTTCTTTAAGACCATTGGAAATACATGAAGGTTTAAAGGACCAGTAAAGCTTGCATCCAGGTGCAGCTTAAAGACAATATCTTTAGGGACATAGCAAAAAGCTGCCAATAACTTTGAGTAATTATCTATGTGAAGACTGATTGAAGTAAGGTTTAAAATGAAGAATAAAGGAAGGTTGGAGAATTTCACTGAAGAACAGGTCTAGACATTACTAAACATGAAGAATAAATATAATCTACTGTTTGCCAAAAATTGAGTATGAAAAGGAGAAAGTGGTATAGAAGGCACTGTCTCCGGTAGCATTCAAAGGCCTACAGTTTTAAGAAGACTTCAGTCCTAAGTACTATTAGCTGGTATTGGAAATGAATTTTGAAAGATCACTAGTTTACGTGAGAAGAGAAGTTATTTTTTTTTTCTTTTTTGTACAGGAGAAGAGATAACTCTGTCAGTTGCTTTTCAAAAGGTAGTCATTCTGGAAGATATAACCAGCAGAGCAGTAGAAGTAGTCAGCATATCTGAAATACAGCACTTGTCACCAAGTGAGTTGTCCTGAAAAAGAATACATTTACAGTTATTGTTGATTGATGTAGATCTTATTATGTCCAAATTGGCCCTGCCAGCTTGTATGTTTCAATGCATTCACCAGTCTTGAGATTTATGTCATCACTATTTAAGTGAAGTCAAAAGTGAGGAAAAGGCCCAAGCTTGGCTTAATTAATTGCTACAGCCATTTTGAATACACATTTACAAGCATAAAAATTTCACTTCCATAGACATTCTAAATAAATTGCATAATCATCACCTTCAATTAAAAAATCACATCTCATCACTCCACTTTTTGTTTTTTAATTTCTTTCATGGTTTTCCTTTGGTTGGTTAGTAGATAGCTGTTTTGAGTGGTTTTAGGTTTTTAATTAGTATTTAATTCTTCCTGTCCCAAATTACAGTCTAATTTCTCAGGTATGGAATTGGCTAAGATATCTGCATCAGAATAAAATTTTGTACAAAATTTTGACACACGTATACATTTGTCATCTCATCAGCTATATAGCATGCATTTAATTAAACTGTAACATGTGAGGAGAAATTCCTTAGTAGTTTGTTACTACTCAATCATGCTTGTTATATGTAGCCATTATAGAAGTTGAAATGAACCAGAAAGATGTATATCCCCAATATAAGGTATAGTTGAATACAAAATACAAAGGAATGTGGATTTTGGATTTGGCAAGGAAGATCTGGGGGAGGACACATCTGAATGATGGGAGGAAAATGAGCAAATAATCTGTCAAATACTTCATAATAATTACAGGACTTTAACATCTCTCTATTTAAGAAAATAACATTTCTGATTTTATCACTACTCAGCCAAAATGTCCATAAATATTGTGAAGTGGGATCTAATTTACATATTCTGCCAATTATCTGTATTTATGGATAACTACTCAGAGGTTTTCCCCCATTACCCCGAATAATTGAGAATTGGCTATAGAAGCCGTTTCCCTTCCCCACTGAATGGATGTGGTGTATTTATATTACCCATTACCAGGTGGCAGATGTAATGTTCAGTGATGTGTGTTACTTATCTGAAACTCGAAACTCCTTTCAAGGTTCAAGCTCACCAGTTAATAGAAGATAATCTGTATGGAGCATAAATTCCAAGGAGATGTTACAATAAATCTTTCGTGCATCTCCCATTTTCCAAGATGGCTCTTGCCAGAGTTGACTTTACTAGTGCTAAGAGCCATTTGCACTAGGATCTTGTGACAGTGATAAAGCATTTACATTATATGAATTATAGTAGACATATTCTTGTTTTTCACCTTCATCTGTTTACTAACAGATCCTAAGACAGAAAGCTTTCAAATCATTTGGCAAAATATAATTAAGAATCACTGGGACATGTAATTTAATCAGGAGAATGGGAAATACATAAAAGTTATAAATGACTTTACAAATTACTTTAGAATTCTTATTCACACTAATTCTTTTATGATGCATATTAGGGAAGTAAGCTAGATGGGATTTTAAATGTTTGGTTTTCATAATATTTTAATTAATTAAAATAAAATTCATGTGGTTAACCTAACTATACAAAGAAAACAATTATATCTCAAATGTATTTAATGTCCAGGTTTCCAAAGTATGTCTCACCTACTTTGAATGTAAGGGAGTTTCATACTGGGATCACAATGACATTAGTAGAAGGGAATGTCTTTGTGGGTCTGCTTTATTATTACCTTTTCTTCCCCAAATCTCAATTTGAATAAATATTCTTATATATAGAATTTGAGTTTATGGACATTCTTATTTATTTCTTTGTTATGTTCCTCAGCACATGAGACCATAGGCCATTGAATTATAATTCTCTTTTCATATGAAAGTGACTATATCCAAATATTCTTCTTTCTGTGATATAAAATTGTTTTTGATAGATGATTCTTTTCTATGAAATTAATCAAATATAAACTCTGAAACAAGGAAAAATAGACACAGTTCTGATGTGTCTAGGAAACAACTCTAAATTTACATATGTAATTGGAGTAGAAAAAATATATTTAGAAATAAAACCTAGAGTGACAGGCTGTGACTGTAGTTATGATGGTAAAACATTCAGCAAACATTTCTGAATCCATCAGCTCAGCCTCTGTCAAACATATCCATACCATCTGTCTCCATGTTTCATGGAGAAAGTCCAATATGACAAAGATATTTGTGTAGACACCACAATGTTCAACATGACCCACATTTTCCATTGATGACATGTTGTATTGATGCTGTTGCAATTTGCTTTGATTTGGAAGGGACTTGGACCTCTTTCATGACGTGTATCTCTTGCCTTGGGAGATTGTTACTAACATATCTGCACATGATATACATAGTGATTTTATGGATAGAATATATTCTTTGCAAACACAAAATCTTATATTTGATTTTAAGTTTTATCAAATTATTTTATTGATCAATTATTTTACTAACTTCTTCATACCATTGGTTATTAATTTGTAAAATATAGATATCATGTTGAATGTTAAAGTTTGAACCTGTTGTGATAGACTTTATCCTTTTAAGTGGTCTTTTATAGAGATAGAAGGAATGCATTGTAATACTTAGAGTTAATTTATCTACTGATTTAGTAAATGTTTATAGAGCATCTGTCGGCCTTAGAGATGATACAGGTGTTAAACAGCATTGTCAATCAGAATATAGTTTGGCAGTGTGTCTGCATTCTAAAAATACTACTAATGAAAGTCAGTTAGAATAATTCCTATAAGAGGAGCAATAGATCTTGAGGGAAAAGGTCATTTATGCTTTGGATTATGAAAAAAATTATCAGAAAGGTAGTTTTTAGGTGAGTATGGAAGAATTACTAGAATTTTACCAGATGGAGTTAGATTTCAAGGTTTCCCTACAGAGTAAAAATCAAATAAACTATGACATCAGCTGGGGAATACGTGGATTTATTTCAATTTGATTTTACTACTTTTACTTTGTGTCTAAATTACATCTGTAACTCAATGAAGAATTTCCTCTTAAACACTTTTAGTGAGATTTAACTCAATACCTCAAAAGGCAGCTGATTCTGTTGTATTAAAAACTCAGGTAGCTAGTAACTTATTTTGTAATTCCAATTGAAATACAGCCATTTCTAATTTATAATCAATTACTTTTCTCCAGTTAATTAGATTATGTGATATACACAACAAGTAAATATTTAACCTAGTGTTGTGCTTTATTATTGTACATAGAAAATATGGTTTCCATAACGATTGGTTATGAATTTAAGGCTAATAACGAGCTAACTGAAATAAACATGGTTTTGTTGCAATTTTAGGGTACCTATATGAAAGTAATCTCACTATGTAAACCTTGATAGGGAAAGAAGGGTGAAGTAAATTGGTTAGAAAAATATGCCATATAAAGATTTGATGAATATTCCTATAGTTTCTAGTTACTAAGGAAAAGAAGTTACCATTAATCCCTGCTGTCAATCTAAACATCTCCTTCTTTGTATACCAATGCTTAAATATTGTTGTTGACATTCCAACTACTTGTTAATTTATACTGGATATTTTTAATTGAAATATCGCTTCTTATAGGATCAAATTATTTAGAAAATATCAAGGAAGAAAATTTAAACTCTGGGGTATTAGTAAACACAGCTGTTGATAGATTGACAGGTCAATAAAGATATATTTTGACATACACCATATTTTGTCTAATAATCTAATGGTATGTTATTCTCATTGCTGTTGCTGTGATAAAATAATCCTACAAAAGCAACTTAGGAAAAAAAAAAAAAAGATTTCATTTTGTTTCAGTGCTCCAGGAAAGTCACACTGACAGGAATTTGAAACAGTATGTCACATTGCATCCTTGAAGAAGTATTGAGGGACAAAGTGATACATACCTGCCTATTTTTAGCTCACTCTCTCTAGTCTCATACAGTTCAGAATTTCCTTTTTAGAGATGGTGCCACTTACAGTGAGTGAATGTTCCTACCATAATTAACACACTCAAAAGTATGATACACAAACCTGTCAACAAAACTCAACTTCATCTAGAAAATCTCTTGTTGAGACTCTTGACCCCTGTAATTCTTCATTGTGTCAAACTGGTTGTTAAAAACTGACTGTAATGTATAGTTCAAGGTATAGAAAGATACAATGTAACTTTAATTTCAACCAATAGACAATATTGATTTTGCCAAAGCCTGTAACATAGTTTCAATCATCACACACTAAAAATAACTAATTTTAATTTTGTAATGACACACTGTGTTGGTCAGAAAGATTTGTCTTTAGAATGTTTTATTTTTGAATTAAGGGTAATTGGACACAGAAACTAAACTACCTCAGTAACTGTTCTGAAAAGAAAAAAGACTAACCTACACAATCACTGTGGATCACTGGATGAAGTAGCAATTCATGCCACAGGCATTCCTATTGGTTAAAAATCTTGACCACTTTGAGTCTAAGAGCAATCATCAATATAACTGTGTAAATTTGTCACATAGAATTGTAGTAAATCACGTAGTTCAAGTAGTGAGTAGGCTAGGTACATGATGAATTCTCAATACAGGTTGATAATCTGAAACATAAGAAACTGAGAACTTTCTAATCAAATAATATGAATAATATATGCTTTACACATATATTTTATAATATTAATACATGAAAAACATGACTTTTGCCACTCACTTCTCTTATGTAGTTAATACACAACAGCAACTAAATTAAATTATACTGTTAATGTGTACTTGAGATCAAATAATTTCTTAGTTTTAAATAAGAAACATGTGTGTACATGTTTTAATTATTGTATCATCTATGATTTCAGGTATATATGGTTACCTATGGGTCAAAATATTTAATGAAAATTAAAGAACACAGCAATATTAAGTGGTTCATTTTTCTGAGCATCATCATCAAGTTCTGTGTCATCCTCATGCCCCATCTTTTCATTCCTAGGATATGAATGAACTTTCCTTTTGGACCATTAGCTCACAAAAATTGACATGGAGACTTCTTATTAATTATAAAAGCTTGACCTTAATTTAGGCTTGTCACACTGATTCTTATAACTTAAATTAACCTGCTTTTACTAATCTATATTTTAACATGTGGCTATTTACATTTCCTTCATTACGTATGTCCAACTCCTTCTGTGTTTCCTTGGAATCTTCACTGTGCCTAGACTATCTCCTTTTACTTCCTGTTCCTACCTATAAGAACCACATATATCTCCTGTGTAGATTTTGAACATTAAGCTCTTTATTAAACCAATTGCTGTAATATATCTTTGCATAGTGTTCAAATATCCTACAACAATAATGGCTACTATACTCATAAGTAGCAATGCTTAAAATTCAGATATGGTCAAGAAAAGCTATTATGGTAGTTGAAACTTTGCATAACTATGAATTCATATGAAAATGCAGTACAGTATGTCAACCTTCTTGCCCTCCATGGTTGTAGGTGTCTCCAAGAGGTCTTGAAAGATATTTCCTGAGGATTATGAGAGACTTCTATCAAGAGATCATAAAGTATTATATGCTGATATATTAAGGGAAATGGTGAAGATAGGTATTGAATCACTTATATTTTACTCATTCACATTTGTTTTGAATGATTTTGAAGAAAAATCATTACTTTACAGGCCAAGCTGACTTTGAATTCAGAACAAACCTTCCACAACTTGCCAAGTGTTAGAACTAAAGCATGTGCCCCATGTCTGGTTTTTAACAGAAGTCATTACAGAAATACTGTCAGAGATGTATTTCTTTTACATAAATTGTTCTTTTAAATAAATAACTGTTTATACTTATCCCTTTAATCTTGTTTATATCTACATAGGCTACATGTAGAAAAGTTTGGGTGCAACCAACCTATAATTCCTGGCAGAAAAATTTTTGATTCTTCTGGTCTCTTGAAGAAAGACTTTTGGAAAGCCTCTACGAGGTCATGGCGTATCACATCCACAAGTGCAGAGAGAGCACTATGGGCAGTTTCCCAGCACCCCTTTAAGGTATATTGAGATATGGGACTTTACATTTTGTTCTCAAGATTGGCCTGCCATCTACATATCTTCCTACATATATGCATAGAATTAGTTTTGTAGCATATTGTGTTGCACTGAAACAGGCTTTCTATTCTCAATATTATTTTTGATGGCTAGGACAAAAACAACTGAAAACTGTTTTTTGACTTTGCTTCTTTTCATTATGTGGATGATGGTGGATCGAAATAGTGGTTGTAAGATCAGTTAATAAGTTTAATATATCACAGATTGTGAAAGCCTGTCTCAGGGGTATGGATTTTTATGTTCAATAAGATATGTTGTAGCTAAGTCATAGTGTAACTGCCTAGCTAGTTACCATTATTGCAAAAATAAAATATCATGAAAGACATATATCTGCTCTAGTGAGAGCAATGTTGATAGAGATAGGTTTATATACTTGGTTGAATGGTTTTAGAATTTCTCTCTTTTTAAAATCTAGGATTTTGTTTTCTCTGTTTTGCCATACGATTTTCACATTTTTTTTTATATTTTCACATACTGTGTGAAATCACCAATTTTGTTTTTTCTTTTTTTTTTTTGTTATTGGTACTCTTACTGGTTTTCATCTGGAGGTTGAGTATGTAAATGTAAATGGGGCATTCACTGAGTCATGACTAAGGAGCAGTATAATGATAAAACTTTCAGCCATCTACCCAGGACCCGCCACCATGTGGGCACACAAAATAACACACAAAGTCTTATATTAATTATAATTCTTCTGGCCAATGTCTAGGATTTCTTATCTGCTATCTCTGTCTTAAGTATCAACAATAATTATTAAAAAGTATATTTATAAACTTATTGAGGATGCCAGCAGCAAGCATCCTGTCTTCCTGGGCTCATAGGCGACTCTACAGGGAGGAGGAGGAAGAGATGCACTTCTTGCTTGTCCCTGCTTATATTCTGAGTCTGCCTGATATGTCACTTCCTGCCTGGATCACAATACTTTGCTACATTTCCCAGAATCCTCTTCAACTCCTAGTCCCACCTAACCTGCTTCCCTATTGGCCAAACAGTGCTTGATTTATTAACCAATAAGGCAAACATATATAAGAAGGACCACCACCATCAGAGCAGACTAATAAATACTGTTAAAATGTGAAAGTACATTATAAAACAGATAGCATATGATTTTTTGTATAGGCAAGAGCTGAAAATATTTTAACAAATCAGAAACAGGGTGAATAATTTTGAGCCCAAAATAGGATGAGGAAGAGAGAGTAATTACATAACTTTTTGGAGAATGAGACATTACTGTGAAAATTATTGTATACATGAAGTATGCAAGAAAAGTTCTTTTAGACTAGAAGGATTATGATTCTTTATATCCATGGAAACCAGAGAATATGGAACAATAGTTTTATATTTCATATAACAATTGTCAAGCAATGTGAAAAAGAAATAAAAGAGGGAAATAGACGTACAGAAAATAGACAAAAGTCTGTTGATGTGAACAGGAGTGAATGGGATTAAACAAAGATTCTATTAGGTCAGCATTACAAGTCTGAATCTTCAAGAAATCATTGTATAATCTTAGAAGTCTTACAAAATAAAATGTTTCTCTGTAACAGTTAACATATTTCTCCTGATTTATTCAACACTTCTTCTCTTTGTTCCACAAACTATCTTCCTAGGTACTTGCAAGGATCTATTCTAATTCATTTAAGGCTTGTGTGCATATATGTTACTTTTATTGTATTAAAGGTAATTATAGTGTGATAAGAAGGAAATATGCTTGCATCTTAGAGCTTTGTTCTTCCTATTTTCTACCTCCTAAATGCTTGTTTTTGAAGCTAGTACTGTATTATTTGACACATTGAAATATTTCCCCTGTCCACGATTCCAGATGGCATAAACAGCTTTCCATTTCCTATTGGAAAGTGGCAGACTTGGGCCAAGTTTGTGCTTAAATTAAATCCCATTGGCAAATTATTCAGAATTCAGATAACTTATTAAATTAATTAGGCTTTTAATGTATATTGCTTTATGCAAAGCATTCTGTTTACTCTTCTTAAAAATGGATATTTAAAAGTAAAAAAAATTTGCTTTCCTCATAAAACAGCCATTAATTTTTCAGACTTAACTAATTAGCCAACAAAGTATCAGAAGTTATAAAAACCATATTTGTGAAACTTTACACTGTTGTTGGTCAATGTTAGTCAGATATTTATTATTCCCAGTAAGCCACCCACTTTCAATTCTAGGCATAACTCTAATGACTATGTTTTATGTACTTTTAAGATTTTTATGAAATTATATGAGATTTACTTATGGTAATTATTTATAAATCAAAATCCCATCATACTTGAATTCATATTCACTTAAAGATTAGAGATTTAGATTAGTTTTGGGTCTCTGGAGGTGAATCTGTGTTCACAAAACAATTTTTTAAAAATTGCTAATAATTCACAATGGGTGATTTAGACATCTGGTAAACCTCAGCACAGGTTTGGAAATGTTCTTCCTAACATCTGTGATGCTTTGCTCTAATTATGTCAAAGCAGCACAGGAATAGATGAAAATGGAAGCCTCCTAGGAATTAAGGTCATGAGGGAAAATATTATAAGGTATTGAGGATTTTTTTTTTTAATTAAAAGTATTTGATTACTTTCACAACAGTTGCTCTCTTGGCAGGCAGTCTTTCCTAAGGAGAGAAATATTAGAAAGACAGTTTTGTAAAGTGATGCTAAAAGAAATAGATGACAAATGTGCATAAATCTGAGATCCCCTTAATTGTCATATGTTATTTCTTTAGTAGCTTACATTGGATACAAGAGGGTCAAAAGCAGAATTTACAAATAAAACATGTTGCAGGATTACGTCCTTCAGCACACAAAGGAAATGTTGATTCTCATTGATAAATAGATATGAATGAGTTATAGGCTAGTGTTCTCTAAGAATGAATGTCTCCTTTCAGTAACATTAGACCAGATCTTGGCCTAATGGTGAAAATGAGAGAATCTATAATAATTTAATCTGGAGAAATTATGATTATGGTGATATATATACATTTTTATTTATTTGTATAATATTTATTTATAGGGATACACCAGTAACTTTCAAGACTTGTGGCAAAATGGAGGAAAGGCAATATAATGGTTAATAATCTCAGAAGGTTTAGAACATAGTAGCCTAGGTCTATTGTTTCTGAGAACATGATGAAGGGAAAACTGATGATGTAAAAGTGTGGCAGAGTATATAGCTGATCACATTAGAAATAAGAAAGTGAGGTAAGTAGTGAGAACTCAGTATTCCTATCTGTTAACTGTCGTGACTCAGCTTGTCTCAGCTTTAACCCACAACAGCCATGAGGTTCGGCCTGAGTGGGGGTGTGTGGACCTGGAAGCACCCATCAACCCAATGTCCATAAAGATCAAACACAGGCATCTTGTCATCTTCAGAGGGCTCTCAGTTCCATGTTGTAGAACTACAGTCATTTCTTTATTAGCCATCTTTTCTGGTGTTTCTTAACTATCCTGCCAATACCACCAGAGAACCATTTCCCTCTTTGTTCACTCTCTGCTCTGGCCGCTTGCCTCTAACTCCTAACCTTCCATCCTCACAAGTTACTCACACACCTCTAGCCCCTCCACCCAGGTGAGGGCCTATTTAGATGCTTAGGCACATACAGATGCAAATTAGGAGGCATATTACCCTGAGGCCATTGTAAACAATAGTTGCCCTACTGGCATTAACAATACAATAGTGGGCCGGAGCTTTCCAGTGGGTGTTCCTGTTTAGTAAAACCAAAGGCCAGGATCTCAAAATATTCCATTGCAGAAAGATTTTGGTCCCCCACAGTTAACAATGTCATCAAAGTACATATACCCTTTACTTGGAATAGATTTTTTGTCATACAATACATACTGATTAGAATTTCCTCTCCATTTACTCTTCCCAGTTCCTCCCTACCTCTCTCTTCTATCCTTTCCCCCCACCCTCATTAGAAAAGAACAGAGTTCTAATAGGTACCCACAGGACATAACAGACTAAAATATAACAAGATAAAATGAAGCCATCACATTCAAGTTGCACAAGGCAAACCAACAGAAGAAAAATAACCCAAGAGAAGACCACTTATTCACACAGGATTTTCCCACAAAAATAATTACCCCTAGTGAATGAACTGGCTTTATGGAACCCTTTCCCTATGGAAGGATACCTTGCTCAGCCTATATACATGGGGGAGGACTGTGGTCGTACCCCAAATGATGTGAAAGACTTTGGTGATTCACCATGAGAGGCCCCACCCTCTCCGAGGAATGGATGGCAGGGGTCAGAAGATGCTGGTGGTATGCGAGAGAGGGGAAACTAGAATTGGTATGTAAAATAAGGTTGTTTTTAAAAAATTTAAATAATCTAAACTGAAATCTTAGGAGCTGGTACTGACTTACTGCTTAAGTTTCTGTGGCATGTCCTTGACTCCTTCTCTGTGTTCCTCTTCTCTCCTAGTCTATTAGCCTTGACTATTTTCCTACCTGGCTATGTCCTACCTGACCATTAGCTGAAACAGTGTTATCCACAAACCAATAAGAGAAACACATATTCACAGCATACAGAAGGACATCCTCCATCATTTCATTGTGTCATTTTTTAACAGCTAAGTAACGCCCCATTGTGTAAATATACCACATTTTCTTTATCCATTCTTCTATCAAGCTATACCTAGCTTTTCAAAAACTTGCTCTGCCATTATTAACCTCACACACATTGTTTTCATTCAAAAGTGTGACTAATTTATCTAAAATGTTAAATATTTGTATTAAATTGTTTTCATTATAGAAATTGAATGCATACAGGAAAATATATACCATTAAGAATTCAACATTTTATTTTATCTCATTTGTTAGTTTGTAGCTTTGTGAATGTACATTTATTTGTGTGTGTGTATGTGGTATATGAATGTGTATACATATGCATGTTTCTGAAGACAAAGATAGCTGCTAAATATCAATGTTTGATGTCTTTTTCTATCATTCTCCACCTTATATTGAAATACAGTCTCTCAATTAACCTTGGGTTACTGATTTGGCTAGAGAAAGGAAAAGCAAACCCAAGGTATCTTCTTTTCTCTGCATATCCAGCCACATAGGTGTAGGTGTGTGCTATTATATTCTGTTTTTATGTGGGTTCTAGAGACTCAAATCCTCCGCCTTGGACAGGAAAAAAAAATGTTTACTGAGTCATCTCTCTGTCCTTAAGTATTCAGAATGTTTTTGGTAGCAAAAAAATCAAATATACTTGCTACTAAATATATTTTAATAATCAAATAGTGAAATCAAATAATGTTTCACTGACAAGGTGTTTGAAAAGAAAGGAAATTAAATGACTGATGTGTCTTGGTAGCTATTTTTCTAAATAAACCCTATTCTCATATGATAATAGTTTTGCAAAAGTTTATGACAGTTTTGCAATTTTGATTCAGTTACAACACTGTAAATAAGCTCTCAGTGTTCTCACTCCAATCATATTGTAAAAACCTAGTTGTTCCATGGAAATTTGAAACTCTCAAGAAAAATGTAAATATTTTTGTATTAATGCCTTCTGAATATTTATTCCAAGAAGACTTATTGTGCATATCCATAAAACAGAAATCCAAACCTACTACTATTCATTAAACTATCAATATTAATTGTTTTCTTCTTCAAAGTAACCTTTATTTGCAATTAGTTGCTTAATTTATAGTATATATTAGTGCTACTTAATGAAATAAAAGGTATCATACAATAAAACAAGAATAATATTACATTGTTATAGCTAAAATAGAAAATAAAATAAATGCATTATTTGGGCTCATGCTTGATCATTAGGCTAATTTCACAAATTCTTATAAGTCACGACAATGTTAACTTTAGGGATAGCTGAGCATATCTGTTAAATGATGTGCCCATTCCTATTTTCCTTGAATTTCAATGTAATCTTCATTGCTCACCTCTGTGGTAGACATTTCATCTCTAATCTGATGATAATAGGGTTGTATTTGACACATTTTCAGAAAACACATCTATTAAAAACTTGATGTCTGAATATTGAACCCAGTCACTGAGAACTGATTGTATTATGAAGAATCTGATCTAATTAATACATATGAACCTAGGTGAAATAATGATATGATGATATGTTGGGGAAGATGATACAGGCTAACTAGGAGATACAAACTAGTTGGGGGAAATAGACCTCTATGGACTTGGCTTGTTTTAGAACAACAAAGGTGTTTCTCTTTGGCCCCTTTCTGTACATGTCTGCATCCGGAATGTATGAGGTAAGCATCTCATGCCATATTTTCACTGCAACAGAATTTGTTTTCTGTTAGGTCTGAAACTGACAAAAATCAACATGCATACTAACCACAACAGGTTGCTTTATAAGATACATTAGCATTATACATTAGTTTGATGTGCCCTTGGCACGTATTAGTTACTAATAGATGCTCACTGTTCAATGTCTCCTTATCTTTGTGAAACATGTGACCTGCCTTACCCCCACCTTGGTCAAACTTAACCTAAAATGAATAAATAACATGTTCAGAATGCATACCCTTTTTTAAATCAATGAACGCTTATTATTAAACCCAGTTAAATTGCAAGTCTGATGTATTATGTGGTATTAATCAGAAAACAAACACAAATTGATATGCCATGCTACATTGATACTTAGGGGAGGTATTCCTTCTCTGAACAGACAAAAAGGAGTAGTAGATTGGGGGTTGGACAGAAGAAAAGGGGGAGGGAATAGGAGGAGAGGAGAAGGGAAAGGAAACTGCAGCAGGGAGGTAAAATTTAAAAAAGAATTGTCCTCGCCTTTATAACACACAGCCCTTTCCTTTTCTGTGTTCTTTACTCTGGCTGGAACACCATTCCAGAAATTCTGCCAGGTTTGTTTCCATTTCCTTCTCTTCCACATGAAAGTTACATTTTTATGTAAGTTTTTGAAAGGCTTTCTTACAAAAAAATTCTTTAGTGTTTCTTGAAGCTTGATATTTTTATTCCTTCCCATGTTGGTTTTTCAAATTTGCCAAATCTGTGAGACAGAAGAATTTGTTGTTGCAGTGAATGTTCTTTTGTCTATGGCAACATGGGAAATGAAGGACATTATGCTAAAAATAAATAATCTGATCAGAAAAAGAAAATATCTATTTAATCACACTTATATGAATAATCCAAAATAATCAAAATCATACAAGAGAGAGGGAAGTGAAATCTAGAAGACAGAAATAGGTAGCTCTTGATCAGTAAGAATAAATTTTGATCAAGAAAGATAATATACTTTGGAAATCTGTAGTATAACATAGCACCTGTACTTAACAGGTTAAGAGAAAGGATGTGTTTGTGTCTCTAATGTGCATGTACACCCCCACTCTGTGTGTGCACATCCAAAAATACATGACTACACACACATGTGCACAAAACTATGAATACATATTAAAAATCAAGTCATGTACAAAGGCACACAGGAAAACTTTGAAGGTTATGGATATGCTTTTTTGTTGATTACAATGATGGTTTTGCGGGATACTTTTGAATTATAATTGAGATGAATACAATATGTAGGTTTGTTTTAGAATCAGTAAATGTAAAATAAAGATTCCATTTGATGAGATACAAGTTCTTGAATTTAGCAACTGACTCTTTTCATGAAGAAATTGCCCATTCTTTCAAGGAATATTAATATGTTGTCAATGTAATGGCAAGGATCACATTACAAATGCCACTTTTGGCATAGTATTTTGGTTACTGCTCAAGGTTCAGCTTTACTAATTCAATTCTATGTCAAACAAATATTTTCAAATAGATTCCATGGCTTTAACATTCTACCAGATTACTTTAACCACAAACCTCTGAAGTAAGCATGTGGCACAATTGAAATGATGTAAATACAAGCTCAAGGAAGAAGTGTTTTCTGGCAAGTTAATTCCATCTAATTAAGAAAAATGAAAACTTGAATGGTATGTTTTACAGAGATTAGTGCAAATGATTGCAATCTATATGTGTCATATTTAAAGTATCAAGAAAAATTATGTAGTTGTTCTGTTCACTTATTTAGTTGAATGCCACCTTTTCTGACCTGGAGATATTTGATTTCCCCTTTTGATCATTATTGCTATCATCTAAAGGACTTTAACTGTCTAAGTTTTATGTGGACTTTAATTGATAGCACTGATACATAATGAAGTATATGAAAGAAATATACAAACACAAGTGCTTGAAATGCTAGAACTCTAGGACTTTACATGTATTGCAGAATCCATTAGGTATTCATTTGATGTGTGTTTTTAGATTATTTGTTAGTGTTATTACACTGATTCAAAATAATGTACTAGCAAATAAAGAGGGCTGCTAAGCAAAACAAATCTATTCATGGCAGACTTTTTCAGTGCTTATATAATGGTTAAGATACTTGCAAGGACTCCAGTGAAGTACTTATTGTTGCACACACATTTGCCTTCTTTCATCCATCTATTTTTAAATTTATGGATTATTTCACAAGATGTGTGGTGTCCAGAATCCATTTTAATACAGCTTGAGTTTTGGCAACCCATTATTAAAGAAATAAACCCTGGGGCCATAGATGGGAGAGGATGGATTCATGGGAAAATTATGAGAGTTAAGTGGTATGGGAAGAACCAAATGTCAATTGCACAAACAGCACAAGATCTGGAATTCCAATATTATATTTTACTGAGTCCATGAACCTGGAGACTGGATGGTTGTAGTCATGCCAAGAGAATGCCATATTGAGAACTGATATGAATGCCAAAATCTGGAGAATAAAAAAGTGACAAGTTTGCTGTTGGTGCCAATAATTGAAGGTAAAATGACAGACGATAAGATGACCTATGGCATAATAAAAAACAAAGGACAAGTTGAAGCGCAAGCTTTAAAAACAATGCATACCCAATTATGAAGATAATTTAAGATTCATTATAGAGAACAAGTGCTGTTTGCCATAAGATGCTTTCTTTACCGCATTAACATGCAGAATATATTTTGGTGGAGGGAATGAAAGTGCAATGATCATGCTGTTTTCAACTTGACAAAAATAGTGTCACTAGGGAAAAGAGGCTCTGAGTATACCTTCTGAGAGGGTTTCACGTTTGTTCTAATTGACATAGGAGGAACCATCTTAATTGTGAAAATGACTATTCATTAGGTATAAGATCCTAGATTTCATAGCAAGGAGAAAGCATGACTAACATGCATTCTTTGCTTTCTTCTTCTTAAATGTAGAAGCAGTGTGACAACTCAGGCTCTGCAACTGTCTCTTCCCTGTGGAATTGACTATGATCAGGAAATGTGAGTCTGGAACTTCCTTTTCTTCTATAAGGACATTTTCTCTGGAGCATTTTAAGCTAGTACCAGAAAAGAAACTAAGGAAAGAAATGCAGATTTTGCAGGGAAAATATTGTATGGAATAAAAAGTAAAGTGGTAGTTGTGAGTGCCTTTAGTCCTAGCACTTGGGAGACAGAGGCCCGTGGATCTATGGAAGTCTGAGTATAGCCTTGTCTAAAAAACGAGTTCCCAGACAGGCTCTAAATCTACACAGAGAAATCTTGTCTTGAAAAGCAAAACAAAAGTTAACAAAAGAGAGCCAAATTTTCTTAATAGAATAGTTAAATATCATTGTTCATAACTATATTTCTGGAAGGGGGAAAGAGTTGCACACACTCTCACAGAAAGCAGGCCACCATATATTTTTCCTACTTCTTCCATGGTAGATAATCTTTCTTTCTTTCTTTTTTACTTTCTTTGTTTCTTTCCTTCCTTTTTCCTCCTAAATTGCAAACTTTTTCTTTCCTTCTTCCCATTTCTTCCCTTTTCTACTTTTCCTTCTCTTCCTCTTTTTCCTTCCCTATGTCTTTCTTTACATTATGCTTGTCAGACTTTTATTTTTATTACCTGTTTGTAAAGTATTGCTATGCCCTCTACTGTTTGTATGTGCTTTCAATTGTCAATTTAATTTATATTTCTTTCCTTTTCCTAGTTCTCACTAGTATAAAAACTAATTCTTCAGAAGTAAATATAAATCCTCATAAAAATTCTTCCAAATGCTTGTAGCAAACAAGAAAATCCAAATGTTTACTGCAAATTTGGAATACTTTCTAAGTTTTGTTTAGGGTTTTTTGTAAGTCAGATAGACTTTCCAGATGTAAGTGAGTTTATCACATTCTCACAGCTAAGCATACTTGTGATATGTTCTATTATCTATTTTGTTTCAACACTCTGGGCAAATACAACAGTGAAACAACACAAACCAAATAAAGAACATGAAAAGACCTTGCAGGCCATTTCTTTCATCATCTGGAAAGTTGGAAATAATATTATTTCTTTCTATTTCTTCTTAACCTTTTTACAAAATCTCATTCTTGCTAACATCTTTTTTTTAATCACTCCTAAAAGTAGGCATGAGTATAATATACAACTGTCTGGAAAAACAAGGCTATTTAATTCTTCATTCTAGAAAAATGGGATATCATTCACTTTTCTCATTCTATGTACATATTTGGTTGTACAATGATGTATCCAACTGACCATAGAATAGAGAGAGCAGACCATTTACTAAGCCAACAGTGGTTTCTTAAGCACTTTTATGTGCTAGGCATCAATAATAAAGATTTTCATGCCTAAATGTAAGCTGCAATAAGATTGTTTGTAAACAGAAGTTTCTGTCCCTCCTGGTACTGAAGCAGTTTAATACCAAATAAACCCAGAGGCTTATGTTAATTGTAAATTATTTGGCCAATGGCTCAGGATTCTTATTGGCTAGCTCTCTCTTAATAATTAACCCATTTCTATTAAACTATGTATTGCCACTAGACTATGGCTTACTCATAATGCTCAGACATGTTACTCCTTCAGCAGCTACCTGACATCCCTTTGGCTACTCTTCTCTGCCTTCTTAGTCCCAGCATTCTCCTAGTCTGGTATCCCCACCTATACTTCCTGCAGGGCTACTGGCCAATCAGCATTTTTTCATCAACCAATAAGAGAAACATATATTCACAACATATATAAGGACAACCCCCATCAATTGTTTATTTTAAAAAATTGTGAAGCAAAATGTTAGCCCATTTTTAATATTGCTATATGGGAGCTAAAGCAAGAAGATTGTGAATTTGAGACTAGTTATTTGGTGAGTCTTTCTCTCCAAAAAGTAGCAAAGGTGATGTCAAAAAAGAAAATTACCACCTAAAATTACCACTGCTCAGTAGTATCACTGACACAGAAAATGCAAATACTGAAGTCTTCTGGAAGGAATAATGTCTATTTTTATTATTGTTGTCTTTGACAAGTATGGACCATGTTTGTTCACTAAGAAGCCTGCAGGGAATGGAGAAGGAGGCAGGGACTGTTTTAGCAGATAGTTAATTCCTTGGGCACCAGACATCTTTAGAGAGTTTAAAATGTGAGTTTTTATCATTTGTGACTTTAAAATATTTACCAAGATTCAGAAGTCCTTTTCTTCTTTTCTTCCCTTTTTATGGGTGTTGGTGGTTTTAGAAAGGGTATTGACAGACAGCATAGGGTGACTGTGAGTTTACTGTGTAGCTCAGTTGATCCCAAATTCCCAGAATCAGCCCAAACAAATTTAATCATGAGCATCAGCTTTCATAAACTTCTATTCATTCAGTCAGCAAGGTACACTTGGTTTTGGTTTTGAACATATGGAGAGTGACTGAACATCCCACATTTTAATCTAGAGTAATTGTTCACCATCATAGCTGAAACAAAGTAAGATGTTTATAGAATTAAAAACAAACCCATCCACCCAAAGACTGTATAATACCAAAAAAATAGGGTCCAGGTATCATAATTTGAGGTTTTGACAAAGAGTACAGACACTTTGCTTTTTTTAAGTGTCTAGAAGAGACAAAATTTTACTCTTGACCAGGAGAGTAAACAAAGAGAATTAACATAGAGACTGAACATAGAGAGATGAGAAGTACACTTGGGTTTTATTGTAATTCAGGTGGTGGCTGTATCTTTTCAACATTGCTTGAAGTATGACCTCAGAGTCTTATTTGATTTGCTGGTCTTCTAATCGGTGCATTGGAAATGAAGGAAAAAGGAGAAAAAGAAAAGTCTCCAAGTGAAAAAGTCATTGCTCCAGGCTTTCACATTTGCAGAATTTGTTCTAAATACAAGTTTTTTAATAATAATAGAAAAGATCCATCCTCACAATTTCTTCTGAATCAGTCCTTTTTCTGTTAAAAATCTTTTCTTCAAACATATGATCCATTTCATGGAGGTGGTGTGCACCTTTAATCCCAGTACTTGGGAGGCAGACGCAGGTGTATCTCCATAATTTTCTGCCAACCTGATGTACAGAGTGAGTTCCAGGACAGTCAAGGCTACACAGAGAAACCCTCTCTCTAAAAACGAAACAAACAAAATGTTTTCTTTAAAAACATTAAGATGCTAGTCCCCTACCCCTTGGCCATTGTGGAGTAAGAAACAGTAACAGGAAGTGTGTGCTTAGTAGTAGTTGACTCAATAAGCCTGAGTTCCACCCTTGGTGAAAAAAATCAATTATTTCACTACTGTGGTTTAAGGAGAGCCTGCCTTTCTTGGGGTCTTCTATTGGCCAGGAGATCAACTTAGATCCATTATAATGTTAGGTCTGGGTTTTCTCTTAATAGACGTTCATTGCTTCTTTGCCATTTTCCCTCCCTAAAGAGCTAACCTAGAATCGTTTATGATCCATACCAGTGATCAGGGATTGAAAAGCACTTTTGATATCTTTATTTCTGTAAATGATGATGATGCCAAGAATCCCAATAACATTTTTAGTTTAAGTTGACAAAAACTGGTTACATTTCTTTGGGGTCTTTTTACCATAAACTGCCCAGAGAGTATTTATGCTCAGCTGTTATAATTCCCCTTCCCTCTGAGAGGTTACTTCAATAGTAATTACAAGAATGACACAATGACCATTCTGGCTACTTACATCTGAATTTGGGGTGGTACACTTTTGGTACTTTACTTTCTCAATAAAAAACTTCATTGTTTACTAATGATTTTTTAGAGCTCTTCCTCTTGAACATAATCACAGAACATTATTTTCCCAATTAGTTTTCTTCCTCTGTTACAGCAAGAGACTCAGTTAGCTAGAGCTGATAGTGAAGATTATCATGAAAATAATTAAAAACTCTAGGAAAGAGAAGCAATGCACTTATTGCAATTTAACATATGTTAACATATTTTTCAAGAGGTACTAATTTAACTATTGATAAATAAATGTTCTTTTAAGTATATAATTGTCAGGATAGAGAAGAGATTCAGTGGTTAAAAGCACTTCCTTTTCTTGCACAAGACTCAGGTTCAGATCTAGTCAACAGCATCTTGTGGCTTGCAACCACCTGTAACTCCAGTTTCTGGGGATACAAAGCCTTACTAGCCTCTGTGGGCAATGGTATGCACAAGTAAACACACATACATGTACACATGCACATACAGATAAGTAAGTATGTGATCTCAAGAGTCTTTACGTTTTTATAGATACAAGTTGGCATTTACACAAAAATATGAATTAGTGTTTATTTTAAGATTCATGTTGTAAAATAGCCAAACTACATACCTTATCATTGGAGATCTGTTATGGTTTGGAAATGGAGTAGCCTCTCAGAGTCCTGAATGTTTAAATCTGTGTTGAGTAGATGGATCATAAAGTGTTAATCAAGGGTAATGGCAACTAAATTCAACCTGTTTGGGAAAGAACCTTCACTGAGTTTGTGCCTCTGAAGGACATACATATTGTTACTTTTATCTATATCTGCTTCTTATCAATCATGAAGTAAGTCTTTTTCCTCAACCATGTTCTTCTAGCAATGATGCTCTGGTCTACCATGCAAGGTAGAGCAGAGGCTAAAGGGCTAACAGATCAAAAACTCAATGCTCTGAAGTAATGGCCCAAACAAATCTTTATTACAATGTTTTATGGCAGGTATTTTATATCATAAACAAAAACACAGCTAGTATTAGCTAGTACAGATAGGTAGCTTATAGAAAACATATGTGTGAAAGTTGACATTCGTTAGTAGCTTAATATTGTTGTTTCCTAGCCAAGCTCTTTTTTTTTCCTTTATTTTTTGTGCCAACATATTATTGCTATTGATTCTTTGGGAATTTCACATTCCCTTACTCTCCCTCCCAGATCCAGCCTGTCTTCCTCGAAACCTCCCCCAAAATAAAAGAAAAATACACCAAATCCAATATGTGTGGCCCATATATTCTTTGGAGCATAGCCAGCCATTAAAAATAACTGAGGCCTTCCATAAACTCCTACTTGTTGCAAGAAGCCATCAACTCTTATTCAAGATTTGTGGTAAACACTGGAATGTCATCGAGTCTGACTTAGGGTATCCTGTTGTTGCCTAGAGTGAGGGTGAACTTGGGGCTGAGGAACACATCCAGGCACAGGACCCCAGTGAGGTCCTAGCCACTGTATACCTCCACGCAATAGGCACTGGCCACCCTCCTTGTTTACTGGCACAAGCAGCAATAGTTCCATGCTGTGGGCTGGAGGGAGCTACCCAGCTGCATAAGGACCAGCCCTCCTCACCAAGGACATCTCCTTTGTCACAACCCTGCTCCCTCTTCCCTGTTATCTCATCTATAGTTTCACATCACTCTGCCATCTTTTTTCTAATTCCATGAAACTTTTTTAAAAAGAATTTTCCCATAAGCCCTGCTTCATTGTCCCAGAAGCACTACTTGACTTTGAGCTTCCTCCTCCATTGCTATGTCTCCCCTAAGAGCCTCCTGGGTTTCTCAGGCTCCTTAGTTAGGTGGTGTCAGCCACTGTCTTCTAAAATCCTTTTATTCTTGACAAATTCTTAAGATGAGTAGGCAATGAGACAGGCCAAATTTTTGTCTTTCTCCGGGGAACGGGGGGATAAGTCAAGCTTCACCTATGTATTAAACATTGCTTCAGAAATAAGTAGGATATAGATTTTTTTATAAAAATGTATTCCTGTTAATAGGAAAACAGAGCTGAATTGTGAATATAAAAAAGATGTTATAAAAGCAGAAAAATAACAGAGAGACAGCAAACCACAGTCAAGTATCTGACCCTTTATAATGGGCAAAGTATGCTCAGTTAAAGAAGAAAACTATAGGAGCTAAAATAATGGGTGCAAGTTCTTGTTTCTTACACACCATTAGATTTGTTAGAAATAGAAATTCAGTTGTCTGTACAAACACAAGGGTGTATTAGTCTTCTTAGTTTTGTGGGTCTTCGTTTTCTTGAAAAAGATTTTAAATTGGCAAATAGTATAATATTTACAAACAGTCACAGAGATAGATCTCATTGATCCTGTTCTTCTCTTACTTATTAACATTTTACATCACCATATTGGATTTCTACAATTAATGAAATACATGTTTTGCACATGTATAATATATGTTTATAAATGCACAAACATGTGCTGGAGATTGAACCCAGCACTTTGTCTCCTACTAGACAAGTGTTTTATCACTGAGGTGCATTTCCGACCTCATTCACTATTATTAACTAAATTTTGGAACTTATTTGACTTTCTCTCCTTTTGTCCTAATGTTCCTTTTCTGCTCTTGGAACCTATATGAGGTGTCAAAATTCTTTAACTCATATTCTTTAACTCATATTCTTTATCTCATATTCAGATATAAATATGACACATTCAGAGATAAATACATTACATCTTTAACTCATATTCAGTTTCTTGTGGTGTTTATTTATTTTATGACCTTGAAAGCATTGAGAAGTGCTGTATCCACTTAGTATCTGTTCCTGTTTTGGGATTTATTTGATATTTGTCTCATGATTAGATTGGGATCTGGATTTTGGAGGTACAGTGCCAATTTTATCAGATCATGTAAAGGATATACAGAATAATGTAACAGGGATTTGGGTAAATAGTTATAATTCACATTGTTCTGTATTCCCTTCGTGGGAAATTTATCAGTCTTTAGTAACAAACACTTTCATTTATTCAACTTTCTGTATGTCAGCATGACTCACAAATATTTCATGCTGTATTGAGCTCAGCCTAGTAAATCACTTAATGTTGAAAAGCCTCCAGCATGACTGATAAAAGATAGAACCCAAGTCATGCTGTTTTCCTCTCTTGGCTTTTATTTCAGTTATATTTTTATGTATTTATTAGTTACATGTGTACCTGCATACACATGTACATCATGTGTTGTCATGCATTCCCATAATTCACATAGGCATGTCAGAGAAAAATAGTGTTTGGCTTTTTTCTTCTATGATTTTGGTCCTGAGCATCAAACTAGGATGCCCAGACTTGGAAAAATCTGACTAGTGCTTGTGTTGACTTTAAATATTCAAGCATGAGTTTTGCTTTCTCACTACTCGCTTTTTCTTTAACCATATCACTGTGTTACACAGCTCTTCCTGTTAATCACAGGTAATTAATTTTTATCAATTTGATATATATCCATAGCTTAGCTTTACATTTTTTATGTAGTTCATGAATCCCAACTAAGGGGCAAGCATTTAGTTGGATCTGGATGCCTAGCAACAAGAAAAGATAAGTAAGTAAGCCTTTGATTTACTTTATTTTGAAGAGAGTCCAATGTAATCCTTTAGGAATAAATTTAATGTATGCCCTACCCATTTAGGGAGATGGGCATCTATCTGTTTCTTCTAATCTGAAAATCAATCGGCTGAGCAGGAAAACTTTTTGACTTTGAAGGTGGTACCCAGATTTTGAGATTATCATTTAGATGTTGTCATATTAATCTAGCACTTCTGTTTTATCCTCACAAGTAATTTCGTTACTCCAATCCCACACTATTTTTCCTGGTTATATATTTATGCAAAAATATTTGATTTTCAGCTATAAATTTTGAAGTTATTATTTCTTTCTTCAGCAGGCTTTATACCTCATACTTATTATACTTCCCCCAAAACAGTTCATTAAAAACATCAGGTTTTCCACAGAGATCTGCTAAATATATAATAAGTAGTATTAGGCATTACTGAAATATCATCCCTGGACTAGTGACTTTTAGCTTACAAGGATCAAAGATCAGTTTCAGTTAAAGGCTCACTGAGGTCATGTGAAGTTGGTAGCTTATTCTAGAAAAGAAGACAGGGTAAGGAGAAACAACTGATTCACTTGTTGAACAAGTCAATTCTTGTTTGCCAGTGTTGGCATCTCTTGCTAAACTGACACCTCCTTCTTTGAAGCCAGATTGAATTGGAAAGTACCTTTTAGATCATATCCAAAGCCTACCAGAAGGAGAGAGTTAGAGGCCTGCTTAGGAAATGGACACTCCTGATACAATGGGTTTCTCCGGTGGCGCTCTACTTTTCCTGGTATTGGATATAAGGATCCTTGCCAGATGTCTCCAGCTTTCTGACTTCCCTTCACCAGTGTCAAAGGCTAAGAGAAGTCCATTATTAGTTGCCAGCTCTTCTTGATTAGCCTACAATGGTGACCAGCTGTGCTTGGGATGTTGGGAAGTGTATTGTACAGCAGAATGCATGTCTCAGTTGATTCTCACATATACCTATTACTGTACTGTATATGTAGATGTGTTTTGCTTTGTTTTGTTTTGTTTGTTTGTTTGTTTGAGACAGGGTTTCTCTGTGTAACTCTGGAGCCTGTCCTGAAACTAGGTTTGTAGACCAGCCCACAGACATCCTCCTGCCTTTATCTCCTGAATGCTGGCATGAAAGGTGTACACTACCACTTGGCCAACTAAGAATTTTATATTTATTTTAATTTTTCATTTAAATTAGTAACAAGCTTGGTTCACATGTCAATCCCAGCTCTCCCTCCTTCACCTGCTCCCCCGTCCCCACCAACCCCCTAAAAGTCCCTCCCCATTTCCCCTCTGCTCTCCAGGAAGGCTGAAACCCTCCATGGTTTGACCTTTCAAAAGTCTGTCATATGATCCCAGGCCGGACCTAGGCCCTCCCCCATGTTTCCAGACTGAGAGAGCATCCCTCCATGTGGAATGAGCTCTTAAAGTCCATATGTGTGCCAGGAATAAATACTGATCTACTACCCAAGGCCACTTAGACTGCTGAGGCTTCCTCACTAACACCCACATTCAAGGTGTCTGGATCAATCCTATCTTGACCTCTCAACCATCAGTCTGGGGTCCCTGAATGCCTTCTTGTTCAGATCAGCTGTTTCTTTGGGTTTCACCAGCTGGGTCATGACCCCCTTGCTCATCACTCCTCCTTCTCTGTAACTGGTTTCCAGGAGTTAAGTTTAGTTGTGGGTGTCTACCTCTGATTCCATCAGCCATTGGATGAGGGCTCTAGGATGGCATCTAAGGTAGTCATAAATCTCATTATCAAGGAAGGGTATTTAAGGTAGCCTCTCCACTATGGCTTAAATTGCCAGTTGGTGCCTTCATTGTAGATCTCTGGAGATATCCCTAGTGCCAGATTTCTCTTTAAAGCTATAATGGCTCCCTCTAATATGCTATCTCTTATCTTGCTCTCATCTATTCTTCCCAGGACTCAACCTGCCTGCTCCCCCTTAGCCATCAGGGAAATGCAAATCAAAACAATTCTGAGATACCATCTTACTTCTGTCAGAATGACTAAAATCAAAAACACCAAGGACAGTTTATGCTGGAGAGGATTTGGAGCAAGGGGAACATTTCTCCACTGCTGGTGGGAGTGCCAACTTGTACAGCCACTTTGGAAATCAGTATGGAGATTCCTCAGGAAAATGGGAATCAATCTACCACAATATCCAGCAATTCCACCCCTAGGCATATACCCAAAAGATGCACATTTATACAATAAGGACATCTGTTCAACTATGTTCATAGCAGCATTATTTTAATAGTCTGAACCTAGAAGCAATCTAGATGCCCCTCAACTGAAAAGTGGATAGAGAAAACGTGGTACATTTACACAATGGAGTACTACTCAGTGGGAAAAAAATGGAATCTTGAAATTTACAGGCAAATTGATGGTATTAGAAGAAACCATCCTGAGTGAGGTAACCCAGTTACAAAAAGACAAAGATGGTATGACTCACTCATATATGGATTTTAGACATGGAGCAGGGAATTGACAGCCTACAATCCCACTGCCAGAGAGTCTGGGAAACAGGGAGGACACTGAGAGAGACATGCATGGTACCCCAGAGAAGGGGAATGTTACAGGATCTTCTGAGCAAATGGGAGGACGGGAGAGGGACCTGTGAGGGAGGGGCAGAAGAGGAGGAGAGAGGATTACATGGGGTAGCAGGAAGGTTGAGTAGGAGGAAGAATTGAACTTGTATTTGTTTTTAAATGAGTATCCACTTTCTATGTGTTTCAACATGGTTAAAGAAATCAATGATGTGGCTATTTACAAAGTAGCTTTAAGTCCTTTATCTCTCCTAGGCAGATCTCATGCTAGGGCTACTCCACTTCCTTGATGGAGTGGAGAACTTGAGGTTAAGATACTTATGGAGTCAGTATTCTTTCTGATACCACTAGAAAAAAGAAAATGTTATGTGCACTGGACAGTAAAAACAAATTTGTTGACTTATTTGCTGACTTGTATTTCTGAAGGCCAGGAATCCAAAATTATGAGATTGAGATCCAAAAAGAGCCTTTCTTCTTGATCCTTCCATGGGTAAATGAAAAAAGGCAAGAGGTATGGTCTCCAGTAACTTTCAATGCACTATGCCTGAGTTCTTATGTTCTATCAGCTTTTAAGAGCTCAAACTCTTCCTGTGTTCCAATAGCATTTAAATTCCAGAATGTGCTCTGAAGGAGAGAACAGTCAAGCCACAGAAGCTTTATGCTCATTTTCTGATCCACCACACACTCTCCCTTTAGCATAATGTAGACAGATGCTCAAAATCTTTTGCATGAGTTTATATGAACTGTGTGATGTAATATTCAAGGCAAGTTGTATACTGTAACTAATGTTTCTGAAAGACATTTCCTTTTTTTTCTTTTAGGGACATATTATTCTAAAGTGCTGACTGTATGATGCCAGCCATTTCAGAAGGCTGCATACAGTGTTAAATAGAAACATGTGGGAGTCTAGAAGCATTGTTACAATTATAATATTTACAGCAGACCTCTGCTGATTCCCTAAATATGGGATGTCAATCAGCCCAGGAAATTTTTTAACACTAAATATTCAAGGACAGCAGGAAACCCTCAATCAAAGTTGGAAAGATCATTTATCAATCAACTGTAATATCTGCTAGCGCTTTATGTGTAGTAGGCAGGATCATGAATTGGCAGTAGAAGTCAAAAACTAAGTTTGAAATTCTGTGTTGATGACTAACTAGGGCTATAAACTGGCAAAATCATGGCTTAAACTTTTGTAACACTATGTATAACAGGTAGAAGAATTTTTTATCACTAGTTTTCCACAAATGCTTTGCTATGCAGTGTTTTATACTATCTTTATATAATCTTTGACCACTCTGGATTTTTGTCAAGCTGTTTTCCCCCATACATATTTCTCATAATGCATTGTGTTGGATGGTTTTGTGCCAGTATGACCCAAGCTAGAGTCATTTGGGAAGATGGAACCTCAACTCACAAGATTCTTCACTGTGATTGGCATGTTGGCAAACCAATTGTTCATATTCTTAGTTAGTGATTGATATGGGAGGGCCAAGCCCATTGTAGGTGATTCCAACCAAAACTATGGCCCTGTGTGCTATAAGAAATTAAGATGAGCAACTCATGAGGAGCAAGCCTGAAAGCAGAACTCCTCCATGGGCTCTGTGTTAGTTCCTACCTCCAGGTTCCTGCTATGAGTCCCTGCATGTTTTCTCTGGATGATGGATTACAAGCTGTGAACCAAAATAAACTCTTTCCTCCCCAAGTTTGTTTTTTGGTGGTTTATCAGCTTTATCACAGCAATAACACACTTAGCTAAAGTAATGTCCTTTCATGTTTCCTTTATATAGTGTTTATGTGTCTATGTAGACTAACATATTTACACAATCTTATTCACTTATTTAGTACACTTGTCAAATATAAACAAAGCCTGATGTAGATACTAGGCAAATGCTGTACTAAATGGCACATTACCATAATAGGGAAATGTATAAGATGCAAGGAACTCACCTGCAGTGGGTTGGCAGATGACTCTATATTTTAAGGAAACAATGAAATACTAAATGGAGGAGTATAGCATCTTTGAATAACCATGAAGTGCATAAATACATAAGGAGGAAGTGTGTCGCTTTGAAATTTAACCAGGTTTTAGCTGGCACTTTTTGAAATCTCTAATTTCCTAGAACAACAGGGATCTTGACCTGAGTTGTTGCCCAAAGCAATCAATGAATTATTTTAGTTGCTGTGACTTTCTTAAGCAAGAACCTTGAGGAGGTCTAGGATTATTGCAGAGATGTGGTCTCCTTGAGCACTTAGAATTTGTGCTTGAGTTTGTGATTTATGGAAGGCTCTACAGGCAATGTTTGAAGATGGTTGAAAAAGTGCTCAGAGATTCCTATAGATCTCAGTTAGAGAAAATGTTTGTCACATAGCTTCTTACCTGAACACTGCCAGTGTTTTGACAGAGATAATTCTTTCCAGTTTCACAATGGAAAATGTCTATTGTAGAATGTCCTCAGAAATGAAAATTTCTTCCAGTTGAGAAGCAGGAAGTAGAACTCATAGTAGAAAAGTCTCCGCACTCACACAGTTTTCTCATTGCTGTCGTGAAGCATGTGAAACTTAGTGCAGACTTAAATGGATTGACTATCTTTTGTGCTAGGCAAGTCTGGACTATCCTTGCATTTCTGAACTCTACTAGTGTCAAAATTATTTACCCTTCAATACAGACAAACTTTTGGGATGCACTCCAAAATAATTTCAATAATTTCTTACTGCTCATGTACAAACACACACACACACACACACACACACACACACACACACACACTTCAAATACTCTCCCGCTTTTTGACCCTGATTTTTTACTATTTCAGCAACATTTGTAGAAAAGAAAGATCATGTCTAAGGCATATTTAGCTTACCCTATGTATAATTATATATAAAATAAATAAATTTAACACTGAAGGCAAAAGAAACATAATAAATGATAAAGATTAAATTTCAAAAGAATTTAAGTAAGAAAAATGATTAGGTAACTAATTGAATTAAAAAATTAGTTTTTCTTTTTTTCTTGGCTACATCTGTTATCTTTTTGCAACATGAATTCAATGTCACACCCAAGACAGTGAATGAGTGAACAAAAACAATTTAAAACAACCAGAAGTAGTGCTTTTGCTAAAAAATCTATTAATGATCAGCTCCATTAATTTTTGTGGAGCAGTGGCATACTTTGATGATTTGACCTGGTGATATTACTTAGACTGTTGTAAGAAGGAATTACCTTTATGTCATTTGTTTGTTTGGCACACATCAATATGTACACATTTATGCACAAACTGTATTCTTCTATAGATTAACTGTGCTTTCTAAAACACATTGAGATTTAACTGCAATTGTCACAGTGTAGTATTAAGGAAGAGGTGTTGTACGATGTATCACTAAATCATAAGGACTCCATCACAAATGATAGATTATAACATTGCCATGAGAGTGGGTTTTAACAAATCTGAAACACTTATTCTTAATTCTCCGCTTATTAAAACCACTCATTGTTGATCATCAGATGGACTTCCTAATATCTAGAATCAGGAGTCATAGTAGCTGTTATTTTTTGTGGGACATGTAGTCTGTAGTATTCACTAATAGCAACAGGAAATAGAAAAAGGAGTGCTTTATTAAAATGTGATTAAAATTTGTGACTCTATATGTGTGATTTCTGTGGAGAGAAACAGAAAGAATAAATAATAAAGAGAATATACATACAAATATTGTCATATTTTCCCAAATAAAGGACTTGTCACATATGTGAGGAGGTGTCGGGGTTTTCCCCCTCTTTCTGTTTGTTTCCTACAATGTGCAGCTGTCCTGTCCTGGCTGTCCTCGAACTTACAGCAATCCCCCTGCTTCAACTTTCTAAGAGCTAAGGTTATCACACTTAGCTTACTTTTGTCTTTCTTTGAACTTTATTCTTCTGTTCAAATTTTTATCTGGAACAAACAGGATAAAATAAATGTGGTTTGGGATTTAGAAATCACACAGTCACCCATCACATAGGGTGACTGTCTCTTTTCATCCAGTCACCTGGCTTCTTCCTAACAAATTCCTATTTGATTTCTTTCTTCTGGAAAATTTCTAACCAAACCTTGGAAAATTGCTCTATTAAACACCCTCTATGTTCCTTCCAAGTCCAGGGTAGGCAAAGATGAAAATAGAAGAAACCATGACCTTGAAATGTGAAGTTGCCTTCAGTTCCTACTGTACAGTATAGTACCTTAGTTCCATAGAACAGATGGCAGAATGATTACAGATGTGCAGCTGTTTTATGCCATCAAATTCTCAGTGGAGAAGGCTGAAGTGATTGTTATATTAAAAAAAAGAATATTTTTTTCTCCACCAAACAAGTTATTGAAAACACAAGGTATCTAAATTTCTTAGACAGAGGTAGAGACATTTGAAATTTGACTATAGTTTTGTTTACATTAAGAAATTACAGTTAATAGAGAAAAGCACATGAATCCAAATTTAGCATAATAGAAGCTTCCCTGCAATAAAGACCTTCCATTCTATTGCTACATGGCCTTATTTCTATGAGACTTTATTAGCAATGAATATCAAGCAGTCCAAAAGACATAATATATTACTTAATGTGATATTGTGGAATTGAAAACATACTCCATGAATATGCAAACTCTATTTCCATATGCAAAAAATAACTCCATAAATAAGTGTTCAGTAAAACCAACATGGTAGCTGCTACATTATATTTTCTTGGCATACTTTGTATCACATACCTGTAACTATTCTATTTTCAAAATCCATCTTTGTTTTTCAGGAAATGAAATGACTAATTGCACACTGGAGACCTTTTATAGACAGGGCAATAGTAAAGATTTGGAAAGAGGATGGTAGGGGAAATAGGAAAAAAATGAAAGGAAAAGGAGGCATTGAGGAGCAAAGAACCCTAGAAAGCAAAATAGTAGAACTCTGGCTAGCTATAAACTTCAAATCTTCATACAATTCATTAATTTGGCATATGATATCCATTAAGTAAACACTGAAGATACAGGTGAGCAACCCAAATAAAGAGGGAAGTATGTTTGGTCTCCAATGTCCTAATTTGCTTCTCTGCTGCTGTGTGACCCATTGGCCTGAAACATAGGGTGAGGAAAGTGTTCCTTTGTCAAAACAAGGACCTGCATGTTATCTATATGTTTCCTTTAAATTTGCCCCAAAACTGTGACATCTAATAGCATTTAAAGTTTACTACAAACTCATCAACACAGAGTTTCATATCCCTTTTTACTTTCAAAGACAAAAAAGGAAGGACAGAGCTAATGTCTCAGGAAATGAAATCAAGCAGCTTTCCTTGCAGCAGAGGGTGAAGTGTCTTATCAGTCCAATCACTTTGTGCTGCTCAGTGTAGGAAATTAGACAGTTGATGAGATGCCACAAGATTCTACATTCTCTCCCACTGCACGGAAAGCTGTGTCTCCACTATTAATTAGGTAATCTTCTATTGATGGCATTCAGAATCCAGCAAAGGGAAAGACTTAACTCTATGTTTCCTGGCACATCTAGAATTAGAATACTCATATTGTATTATACCCTTCCTAGGAATGTATATCTTTGTAATCCAATTGTCAAAGATTTATTATTCCATATTGAATAAATCACAGTATAATCATGTAATAAGAGATGAGCTAGAATTATAAGACGGGAGTTTGGCTACTACTTTCTCTAATATGCGCTGTGCAGAGCATCATAGATGCAAAGTTTTGTTATCTGAGAAGTTCAGTAATATACAATATTTAAGCACATAGGCATACATTCATATACATACATGACTTATTAAGAAAGTGTTAGCTTTTGATGTTATGAAGGCTAGGTTCTATTTCAAGGGATGAGAAGTAACTTGCTTTACAGGACAGCTCTATAAAACCAATGCTGAAATAAATGGCATGGAAGTTATGCATGCTTTTCTGAGTATAGAATAGATGAGCAAAGAAGGAGTCCAAATAATCATTGTCTTTCACATGTGAAGATTGCACAGTAGAGCTGCTCATTCTGTTTGTCTCACCAATTTTAAAGCTGGTACTCTGATTCCAGTTGTGGAGGTATTAAGCTATAAGAAAGTAAAGTCATGTTGCCAGATGCAAGCCAAAATACATAGCAATAGTTATTTGTGTTCTCCAATTTGTACTGCAATTTTTTCTTTTTTTTCTTAGAAAGGAAATTATTTTACATGTCAATCCCAGGTTCCTCTCCATCCCCTCCTCCCTAACTAACACCCTACACATCTCATACCCTTTCTGCTGCCTAGAAGGGTGAAGCCTTCCATAGGGGGGTCTTCAAATAAGTCATATTCTTTGGGATAGGGCCTAGGCCAACCCCCGTGTGTCTAGGCTGAGGGAGTATCCCTCCATGTGGGAAGGGCTCCTAAAGTCCATTCCTATGGTAATGATAAGTACTAATCCACTAAAAGAGGGCCCATAGATTTCCAAGGTCTCCTCACTGACACAGACATACAGGGGGTCTGGATCCTTCCAATGCTGGTTTCCCAGCTATCAGTCTGGGGATCGAGAGTTTTTCCTTGTTCAGGTCAGCTTTTGCTGTGGGTTTCACCAGCCTGGTATGGACGCCTTTGCTCATCAGTCCTCCTTCTCTGCATCTTGATTTCAGTTCATTTCAAGGTTTAGCTGTGGGTGTCTGCTTCTACTTCCACCAGCTGCTGGATGAAGACTATAATATGGCATATGAATTAGTCTTCAATCTCATTGTCAGGGGAGGGCATTTAAGGTAGCCTCTCTTTGTTGCTTAGATTGTTAGTTGGTGTCATCTTTGTAGCTCTCCAGACATTTCCCTAGTGCCTCATTTCTCTTTGGACTTATAATGTCTCCCTCTATTATATTATCTATCTTTCTCTCTTCTGTTCTTCCCACAACTCAGCCTCCCTGTCCCATCAAGTTTTCCTCACCCCTCCTCTTCTCCCCTTCTCATTCTCCTAGTTCCCTCTCTCTTCCCCCATGCTCCCAATTTGTTCAGGAGATCTTGTCCCTTTCCCCTTCTCCAGTGAAATATTTATGTCTCTCTCAGGGTCCTCCTTGTTTACCAGCCTCTCTGGCAGCCTTGGCAGCAAGCTGGCAATCCTTTACTCTATGTGTAAAATCCACATATGAGTGAGTACATACAATGCCTCTCTTTTTGTGACTGGGTTACCTCTCTAAGAATGGTTTCTTCTAGTTCCATCCACTTGTCTGTGAATTTCAAGACTCCATTGCTTTTTTTTTTTTTATCCACTGAGTAGTACGCCATTGTGTAAATATACCACATTTTTTTTATCCATTCTTCAGTTGAGGGGCATCTAGGTTGTTTCCAGGTTCTGTCTATTACAAATAATGCTGCTATGAACATAGTTGAACAGATGTCCTTGTTGTAGGAATGTGCTTCTTTTAGGTATATGCCTAAGAGTGGAATTGCTGGATCTTGTAGTAGACTGATTCCCATTTTCCTGGGGAGTCACCAAACTGATTTCCAGAGTGGCTGTATAAGTTGGCACTCCCACCAGCAGTGGAAGAGTGTTTCCCTTTCTCCACAACCTCTCTATCATTAGTGTTTTTGATTTTGGCCATTCTGACAGGTGTAAGATGGTATCTCAGAGTTGTTTTGATTTGCATTTCCCTGATGACTAATGATGTTGAACACTTTCTCATGTGTCTTTCAGCCATTTTAGATTCCTCTATTGAGAATTGTCTGTTTAGTTCTTTACCCCACTTTTTAATTGGGTTGTTTGGTGTTTTGGAGACTAGCTTCTTGAGTTCTTTGTATATTGTTTTTATCATATTCAGGTATATTCCTGTTATTCCTGATCTCTCCAGGACCTTTATAATGAAGGATGTTGGATTTTTCAAAGGCTTTTTCAGCATCTAGTGAGATGATCATTTGGTTTTTCTTCTTCAGTTGGTTTATATGGTGGATTACATTGGAAGATTTTGGAATATTGAACCAACCCTGCAT
This sequence comes from Cricetulus griseus, assembly GCF_003668045.3. Classification (NCBI taxonomy): domain Eukaryota; kingdom Metazoa; phylum Chordata; class Mammalia; order Rodentia; family Cricetidae; genus Cricetulus; species Cricetulus griseus. Next base: position 176,297,103 of record NC_048596.1, read on the forward strand.
CCCAGGGAGAAATGAAATAATAGGAATACTACACTCAGAATAAGACCCCAACACCAGTACCAACTTCAGTCTTAGATAATTTCCTTTGTCTTGAAAAGACAACATTGCCAGGAAACTTACAAAACAAAGCATTTAAAAGGAGCTTGCTTATAGTTTCAAAGGTTGAGCCCATGCCCATTCTCATCAAAACCACCATTTCCTTAGTGGTCATTGAAATGTTCCTTCCTTGATGTTGTCCACCACCACTGGTTCTTACAGTCTTTATGCCTCCTCTTTTACATACATCTATGAGTTTTGAGGGTAGGGATGTATAAACTGAGTTAGCATTCTAAATTCTCTTATTATCTGAATATTACCTAGTTGCAGATTTTTCCTTTCATTTTATTTAGAAACAATTATTTTGCATATCAATAACCTCATTCCCTCTCCCTTCCATCCTCCCATGCACCCTACCAACCTCCCAACCACCACCCATTCCCCATTCATCAAAGTCTGTCTCATCATTTGGGGCAGGGCCTAGGCCCTCCTCCATCTATCTGGGATAATGCTATATGTGGGTTTGGTGAATATCTTTTCCTATTCTGTGGGCTGCTGTTTTGTCTTATTGACTGTGTCTTTTGCCTTACAGAAGCTTCTCAGTTTCAGGAAGTACCATTTATTGTCTATCTCAGCGTCTTTGCTAGTGGAGTTATGTTCATGAAGTGATCTCTGCTACCAATTTGTTTAAGGGTACCTCCCACTTTTTCTTCTAAGACGTTCGGTGTGGCTTGAGGTCTTGATCCATATGTGCAAGGCTATAGATAGGGATCTATCTATAATCATCTACATATCCACATCTAGGTATGCTAGCACCCTTTGTTGAAGATGCTTTTCTTTTACAATTGTAGAATTCTGACATCTTTGTCAAAAATCAGGTGTTCATATGTGTGTGTTAATATCAGGGTCTTCAATTAGATTCCAATGGTCTACCCTTTTTTGTTATTTATTGTGTGTGTGTGTGTGTGTGTGTGTGTGTGTGTGTGTGTGTGTGTGTGTGTATGTGTGTGTGTATCTATACCAAGCTGTTTTCAGGACTATAGCTCTATAAAAGATATTGAAATCAGCGATGGAGATGCCTCCAGAAGTTCCTTTATTGTACATTTTTTTCTATCCTGGGTTTTTTGTTTTACATAAAAGTTGAGTATTGTTCTTTCAAGGTCTGTGAAGAACTCTGATGGTATTTTGATGGGGATTGCATTGAATCTGCAGATTGCCATTTTTACGATGTTGAACATACCAATCCAAGAGCATGGGGGATCTTTCCATTTTCTGGTACCTTCTTTGACTTCTTTCTTTAAAGACTCAAAGTTCTTGTTATACAGGACTTTCACTTGTTTGGTTAGCATTACACCAAGATATTTTATGTTGTTTGTGGCTATTATAAAGGGTGAGGTTTCTCTGACTTCTTTCTCAGCATGTTTACCATCTGTGTATAATAATGATACTGATTTTTTTTTGAGTTAATCTTGAGTCTTAACACTCTGCTGAAGGTGTTTATCAGGGGTAGGAGTTCCTGGTAGTATTCTTGGGTCATTTGTGTAAACTGTCATACCATCTGCAAACAGTGAATGTTTGACTTCTTTTCCAATTTGTATCCCCTTGATCACCATTTGTTGTCTTATTTCTATAGCTAGATTTTCAAGTAAAATATTGAAGACACATGGAGAGAGTGGACAGCCTTCTTTTGTTCCTGATTTTAGAGGAATCCCTCTGTTTAGTTTGATGCTGAGTGTTGGTTTGCTGCATATTGCCTTTATTATGTTTTGGTATATTCCTATTATCCCTGATCTCTCCAGGACCCTTATCATGATGTGGTGTTGGATATTGTCAAAGGCTTTTACAGCATCTAGTTAGATGATCATATGGTCTTTCTTTTTCAGTTTGTTTATATGGTGGATTACATTGATGAATTTTCATGTGTTGAACCATCCATGCATCCCTGGGATGAAGCCTACTTGATCATGGTGGATGTATTTTCTGATGTGTTCTTGGATTCGATTTGCCAATATTTTGTTGAGTATTTTTTGCATCGATGTTCATGAAAAATAATGGTCTGTAGTTCTCTTTATTACTGGTATCTTTGCATGGCTTGGGTACCAAGGTCATTTTAGCCTCATAGAAAGAGTTTGGCAATGACAATTTCTGATTCTATTGTGTGAAATAATTTGAGGAGTATTGGTATTAGCTCTTCTTTGAATTTCTGTTAGAATTCTGCACTGAAACAATCCAGCCCTTGGCTTTTCTTGGTGGGGAGATTTTTGATGACTGCTTCTCTTTCATTAGGCGTTATAGGGCTACTTAAATTTCTTATCTGTTCTTTAAGTGATTTCTATCCAAAAAATTCTCTGTTTCCTTTAAATATTCAAATTTATTGAGGACAGGTTCTCAAAGTATGACCTGAAGATTCTCTGGATTTCCTTGGTGTCCTTTTTTATGTCCCCTTTTTCATTTCTGATTTTCTTAATTTGCATGTTTCACTCTGCCTTATGGTTAGCTTAGATAAAGGTTTGTCTATCTGGTTGATATTCTCTAAGAACCAACTGTTTGTTACATTGATTCTCTGTATTGTTTTCTTTGTTTCTACTTCATTGATTTCCAGACTTCTCTTTGATTATTTCCTGGAGTCTACTCCTCTGGGATGAGTTTGTTTCTTTTTTGTTCTGTCAATTCTCTAGTGTGATTATTCTCAAGTTTTTTCATGTGGGCACTTAGTGCTATGAATTTTCCTCTTGGAACTGCTTTCAAAGTGTCACATAAGTTTGACTTTGTTGTGTCTTCATTCTCATTGAATTCCAGGATGTACTTAATTTCTATTTTTATTTCTTCTTTGACCCATGAATGGTGCAATTGTTCCTTTTTCAATTTCCATTCGTGTGTAGGGTTTCTGGAATTTGTTGTGTTGTTGAATTCTAACTTTGAAGCATGATGGTCTCATAAGATACAAGGAGTTATTCCTATTTTTTTGGAACCTGTTGAGGCTTGCTATGTTGCCAAGTATGAGGTCAATTTTAGAGAAGGTTCCATGTGGCACTGAGAAGAAGTTATATTCTTTTGTGTTTGAGTGGAATGTTCTATAAATATCTGTTGTAACCAATTGTGTCTTACTTCTGGTAGTTCCTTGTTTCTTTGTTAACTTTCTGTCTGGTGGTCCTGTCTAGTGGGGAGTGTGAGGTGTTGTAGTCTCCCCCAATAAGTGTATGGGGGTTTAACCTGTGATTTAAGCTTTAGTAATGTTTCTTTTATGGATGTGGGTGACTTTGTATTTAGGGCATAGATGTTTAGACTTGAGACATCATCTTGATGGACTTTTCCTGTGATGAATATCAAATGACCTTCTTCATCTCTTTTGATTGACTAAGTTTGAACTGTAATTTTTTTTAGATATCAGGATTGCTACACCACCTTGTTTCTTGGGTCCATTTGATTGGAAAATATTTTTCCAACCATTTACTCTGAGGTAACATCTCTCTTTGAAATTGAGGTGTGTTTCTTGTATACGACAGAAAGACAGATTTTCTCTTCATATCCATTCTGTGAGCATGTGTCTTTTTACATGTGAATTAAAATCATTGATATTGAGGGATATTAAATAACCATTGATTGTTAATTCTTGTTTGTTTTGGATTTGTTGATTTTGGTTGTATTGTGTGGGATTTTCCCCTTTTTTTCTTTTGATGTTTGTTAAAGTGGGACTACCTATTGCCTATGTTTTTGTGACCATAATTAACTTCCTTGTGTTGGAGTTTTCCTTCCAGTACTTTCTATAGGGTTGGATAAGTGGATATGTAATATGTAAATATGCTTTTGTTGTGGAATATCTTGTTTTCTCAATTATAGTGATTGAAATCTTTGCTTGGTATAGTAGTCTGGGCTGGCATCCATGGTCTCTTAATATGTGTAGAATATCTATACTGGTTTTCTTCCCCCTCTGTCCCATGACCTCTCCTGAGTTGAGTGTATGCTTTGCTCCTGCCAGACACCTGCCCAATTCCTGCCAACACCACCCAGATCTCTCTGGGCCTGTGCCTGGCATAGAGTGGACCCACTCATACAGGGAGAATCTCCCTGAGTTCAGAAACATCTCACTTTTTCTTCCCCCTCCACTGTCCAGACCACTGCCGGGGTGAGAGCACCCTCTGCTCCTGACTGACTCCTGCCCAACTACTGCCATCACCCCCCCATCTCTCTGGTCCTGTGCCTGAATTAGAGTGGACCCACCCAGACAGGGAAGACCTCACTAAGCCCAGAAATACCTCATTCTCTGTTCCCCTTCCACCTTGACATCTGCTGAGTGAGGAGAATACTAGGAGAGATAGACCATCCAGAGCTGCAGACATTGAAGCCTTGGCCCACATACACCACTTGGTGGGGAGAGGAGGTAGACTCCACCTGCACCCACTGGAAGAAGAATTGGGAAAAAGACAGAATAAGAACACACTCAACAACAGAATGTCCAATGTAACACCACCAGAATCTAGTGACTCCACACCAACAAGATCTGAAAGGCACAACACAGAGGAAGAAGAGACAGACAAAAAAATCTATGTTATGAAGATGTTCAAGACCCTTAACGAGGAAACAAGATAATCTCTGAAAGAAATAGAAGAAAACATAAACAAAAAATTAAAGAAATAAGTAATTTTCTTAAAGAATCTAAAGAAAGCCAAGAAAAAACAACCAAACAAGTGAAGGAAGCACTAGAAACAGTTCAAGGCATGAAAGCTTAAATAGAAACATTAAAGAAAACACAGAATGAGGGGATAACTGGATATATAAAGGCTGGATAAAAATGATCAGGAACTAAGTATGTGAGTATACCCAATAGAATACAAGAGATGGAAGAGAGAATCTCAGTTGTTCAATAATCCCTAGTTGATATACAGTCAACGACCAAAGAAAATTTCAATTCCAACAAATACCTAACATAAAATATCTAGGAAATATGGGACACCATGAAAAGGCAAAACCTAAGAACAGTAGGTATAGAAGAAGGTGAAGAAATACAGCTCAAAGGTACAAAAAACATATTCAACGAAATCATAGAAGAAAACTTCCCCAGCCTACAGAAGGTGATGCTTATGAAAGTACAAGGAGCTTACAGAACACCAAATAGACTAGACCACAAAAAGAAATCCCCTTGCTATATAACAGTCAAAACACAAAACTTAACAGAATAAAGAGAAAATATTGAGAGCAACAAAGGAAAAAGTAACATATAAAGGCAGACCTATCAGAATTAAACCTGACTTCTCAATGGAAACTTTGAAAACCAGAATGTCTTAGATATATGTCATACAAACAGTAAGGGAACATGGATGCGAAACCAGACTACTGTACCCAGTAAATATTTCAATCACTATAGATGGAGAAAACAAGATATCCCATGACAAAACCAGATTTAAACAATACATATCCACAAATCCAGCCCTACAGGAAGTTCTAGAAGGAAAACTCCAACCCAACGAAGATAACTACACTCACAAAAACATAGGCAAGAGGTAATCCCACTTTACCAAAAACAAAAAGCAACAAGAGGGCAAAACCCACATACAATGACACCATCAAAAATAAATCCAAAACAAACAAGAATCAACAATCAATGGACATTAATATCCCTCAATGTCAATGGTATTAACCTGCCTGTAAAAAGATTCAGGCTAACAGAATGGATACAAAGCCAGAATCCATCCTTCTGCTGTATACAAGAAACGTAACTCAACTTCAAAGGTAGGTGTTACCTCAGAGTAAAGGGTTGGGAAAAGATATTCCAATCAAATGGAGCCATGAAACAAGCTGGTGTAGCAATCCTAGTATCTAACAAATTAGAAGTCAAACTAAAGTTAATCAAAAGAGATGAAGAGGGGCATTTCATGCTTATCACAGGAAATTCCATCAAGATGAAGTCTCAATCCTGAACACCTATGCCCTGAATATGAAAGCACCCACATTTGTAAAAGAAATGTTACTAAAGCTGAAACCACACATAAAACCCCACACACTTATAGAAGGATACCATCAATGACCCACTTTCACTACGAGACAGGACCACCAGACAGAAGCTTAACAAAGAAACAAAGGATCTAACAGAAGTTATGACCCAACTAGGATTAACATACATTTATAGAACATTCCATCCAAACATAAAAGAATATAACTTCTTCTCAGTGCCTCATGGGACCTTCTCTAAAATTGACCTCATAGTTGGCAACATAGCAAACCGCCACAGATACAAAAAAATTAAAATAACCCCCTGTATCTTATCAGACTACCATGCTTTAAAGTTAGAATTCAACAATTCAACTCAAATTGCAGAAAACCTACAAACTCACGGAAATTGAATGACACCCAATTGCACCATTCCTGGGTTGAGGAAGAAATAAAAAAAGAAATTAAAGACTTCCTAGAATTTAATAAGAATATAGATACAACATAACCAAACTTATGGGATATAGTGGGAAATTACCAATACGGAGTCAGGTAGAAATATAAGGGTAATTAATAGGGAAAAGCCTTCCATTCAGAGCGACCTAGCCAGCCGGAGTGGCAGCAGTCTGTATGCAAGCCCAAAAGAGAAACCAAAAGCGAAAACGCAGTCTCCCTATGTCCCCTGGCTACAGCTTCCCCTACAATGGGACACTTTGAAAGTAGTGCTAAAAAAAATTTCTATGTTATAGGTATATGATGTTTTTAGTCATAAGTTCTTATCATCAAGTTATGGTGGGTAATCAATAGCATTGACAATAGTATGTAGCGTTTGTGGAATGTTTTGGATTGCATTGATCATCAACTCAAAAAGATGTAATGTATTGCAGGTGCTATGAATTTCATTTGGTAGCTCATATCTGACTGGTGTTCAGTTTGATTTTTTTAATTCCAATTGCAAATGTGATTGTTCTATATTTTCTCTTGAATCCAACTTATTTGTATAAGGTACTCATGTTTCATCCATATTGTCACAATTAGAGTATTTTTCTTCATAAAAAACTGAATAATAGGTGTGTGGGCTAATATCAGTGTTTTCAATTCATTTCCATTGGTCTATCTATCTGCTTTTGTGCCAATACCAAGCTCTTTTCAGGACTATGGCTCTATAATAGAGCTTGAAGTGAGGCATGGTGATGCCTCTAAAAGTTCCTTTATTGTACAGCATTGTTTTGGCTATCCTGGTTTTTTTTTTTTCCATATAATGTTGAGTATTGTTCTTTCAAGGTCTGTGAAAATATTTGTTGGGATTTTGATGGGGATGGCAATGAATCTGTAGATTGCTTTTGGCAAGATTGCCATTTTTACTATGTTGCTCCTACTTATCCAAGGGCATGGGAGATCTTTCCATTTTATGGTATCTTCTATAATTTCTTTCTTTAAAGTCTGCAAGTTGTTACTGGATAGGTCTTTCACTTGTTTGGTTATCATTTTACCCCAAGATATTTTATGTTGTTTGTGGCTATTGTAAAAGGTTGTGTTTCTCTGATTTCTTCCTGATTGCATTTATCATCTATATATAGTAGGGCTACTGATTTTTTTTAATTAATTTTGTATCCTGTCATTTTGCTGAAGGTATTAGTCAACTATAGGTGTTCCCTGGTAGATATTTTGGGTCACTTATGTAAACTATCATATCATCTGCAAATAATGAAAGTTTGACTTCTTCGTTTCCAATTTGTATCGCCTTGACCTCCTTTCCTTGTGTTTATGTTCTGGTTAGATCTTCAAGATGACTACCTTATATGCCATCCTAGAGCCTTCATCCAGTGGCTGATGGAAGCAGAGGCAGACACCCACAGGTAAACACTGTAAACTGAATTCTGGAAACCCAGTTGTAGACAGGGAGGAGTGATGAGCAAAAAGGTCAACACCTGGCTGGTGAAACCCACAGAAACAGCTGACCTGAACAAGGGGGAGCACATGAACCCCAGACAGATGCCTTGGATCACAGCATGGGACTGATGCAGACCTCTGAATGTGGATGTTATTGAGGAGGCTGTGGTACTCTATGTGGTCTCTGGTAGTAGATTATTTATCCCTGGAGTATGAAGGGACTTTGGGAGCCCATCCCATGTGGAGGGATGCTCTCTCAGCCTGTACACATGGGGAAGGTCCTAGACCCTGCCCAGGATGCTATGACAGATTTTGAGTACCTCCCATGTAGGACCTTGCCCTTCCTGGGGAGCAAAGGGGTACTGAGGTTGAGGAATGGTGGGTTGTGGGGGAGGAGGGAAGGGAGAGGGAGCAGGTATTGACATGTGAAGCAGGCTTGTTTCTATTTTGAACTAATAAAAAAGTTTTGAAAAAAACTGAATAATATTTCTCTCTGTGTGTGTATGTGTGTATGTATGTAGGGTGTATGCATCATATTTTCTTATGTATTAATGTATTGAAACATACTTTTACTACTTTGTAATTGGGAAAAACATCCATTATTTTTCTTAATAATATAGGTTGGCTATTGTATGGAATGGCATATTCTCTTTGTCACTTATTTCTTGAGATAATGCAATAGTGTAGTTCATGTCTACCTGGAAAAGATGGACATAACTTGAAATACATTTTATAGGTGATGCTGGGGATTGTTATTACCATTCAGCATGTGGAAGAGAAAATAAATGTAGAGAATTTAAAAAGTAAGCTTGTGATATTTGTTTTTTCGTTCATTCTGGTAAGAATCTATGAAATAAACATTATAAAGCCAATGATTTAAATTTCAAGTTTTACTAAATAATAATGAATGGAGGAAACCTATTAAGAAAAAAGAGAAAGATTTAAGCAGAGAGAAGTGAAAGAAACACACACACACAATCCCAGTGAGAAGTAGATGTTGAAAAAAAAGTTAGAATAAATAGTGGACATAAATTTGAAGACTTTAAAAGGTACCTCTTTTGTATCACTTATATCAGTTTTCATAAATATATATTTAAGAGTGATCTCTGAAATTGCAAAATGGTGCAAAAGTTGTTAAATTTTATTTTTAAAATTGTTAACCTTTATATAATACATCCTATCTTCATTAAAATAATAACTCAGAGGTCCAAGGTTTATTTTTTATAAACGTTAACTCTTGTGTATACAAATGGCTCTAGCAAACTTGTGCACATTCTCTAATCTTATTAAAGCTGAAATATGCTTGTGTTTGAAAGGTGGAACAGCTGTACTCTTTGCTCTTCTCTTATGAAGGGGAGTTCTTCACTTTCCAGGGTCTGGATTTAGCTTTAACACTCATGGGAAAGTGACACTGTGAATGTGGCTGTAATCTCCAGACATATACATGCTCCAAAAGGTAAAGTGGATTCTGCTGTGTGACTTAGAGAAGACTGCCCTTATTCTGAGTAAATGAGTACATTTTCATTCTTGATCTGCTTATGACAAAACAACAATTTAATCAATTCAGCTAAGCGTTAGCTTCAAAATGATGATGGCACTGAATCTGCAGGCTGCCTGTCACTGACAATACCTGAAATGGACACTGTAAATATTAGAGCTGGGAGATTCCTGCAACAGCTGCTGGGCCATACTGTAAATCTATACTTCCTAGGGGAGGGCTTCCTGTCTGACAGTTTTACAATGCTTCTGTCTTCAGGGGCAGAGACCAGATTTCCTTAGAAAAATCTCAATAGGGACAGTTGTGGTTGTCTGGCAATAGTAAAAATTATATACTCGCTTGCAATTTACATTTAACTTTGAAAGTGAATGACGTTCTTTCTTTGAAATGCATTATTTCAGCAGAATGGCTAACAAGTAAATGCCAAATGATATTTTTCTGTATATGTACAGCATCTATACTTGTAGCTGAAATACAATGATCAGTGCTATACCCTGTGGGATAAGTAAAACCTGATTATATATCTTTTTTATTCCGAGACAGGGTTTCTCTGTATAGCTTTGGAGCCTGTCCTGGCACTCGCTCTGGAGACCAGCCTTGAATTCACAGAGATCTACCTGACTCTGCCTCCCGAGTGCTGGGATTAAAGGCCTGCACCACCAATGCCCGACCATATCTTTTGTCTTTAAGCATCATATCTGAATTACACTTAGTAATTTCTACAGGCTGTGACTACCATATTAAACTTTCTAATTTTATCTCCCACAAATTATTCATTAAGAAACACAATTGTGTTTATGGTGGAAAAACTCACATATTTTCCAATAGTCTTCTCAGGTCAAGGTCTACTGAAGCCACCCAGTCTTTAGTGCTCAACAAAGAGATGTATTTGAAAGATTTTGAATATTACTGCTATTTAGATATGGTCATGCTCAATAAGAGAAGTCACAGTTGTTAAGTAGAAGTGATATGGAAAGGGTTTGGAAAGTTGATGAGAAACAAGGATTATATACCCGGAAAACTCTTTTTCTTAAATACTGGAAAGAGCACTTATTATTAAGCACAGTATTCTCTCCATTACCCATGTATTTGTAGATGTACTTTTTGCGATATCTGACCAGCTCAAAACTATGGGTGTTTTATCAGTAGATATTTCCCACCTGGATATCTTTGTTGAGAGTTGTTTCCTAAAAAGACATTTGTACTGGGTATATAACACCCTTGGGTGCAATGTACTGCTCAAATAAATGCAGGCTTAGTTTTGTTGTTTAAATTTTAAACAATTTTTAAACAATTTTAAATTGAGGCACAAAGAAAGCATAGCTACTCTCTGGTGTGTGAGGATTTTACCAAACATATAACATCAGAAATCATGTTTCTTTGCAGACAGGATCTTCTATGTATGCTCTTAATATCACTGAAAAAATTGAGATCTTCTGAAAAAGTCTGTAAAATGCCCTCAGTTCTCCTGAAGTTTTGAATGGACCATATGCAATTCTACACTAAGACTGACTTTGACTCACAGAATCATTCTTTCATTGAAAACCCACTGGCATCTGAATAAGCTGAAATGTAAGAGAGGTTTTATTTTAGCTCCTGAACTGAGGTATATCATGGAAGGGAAGTTATGGTAGCTGGACATGATGGCAATGCAGTATCTGCATTTAGGATACCAAGAGTAATGGAAGGTACTCAGCTTGCTTTCTAATCTACCTGGTAGTTCAGCGATGGGATGAAGCCTCACATAGAAAGTCTTCAGGCTTCAGTTGAACCTTTCTAGGAATGATGTCACTGATACTCTTCAAAGTGTGTTTCTTAGGTGATCCTCAATCCTGTCAATCTGACAATTGTGGACCAGCATAATGCCTCCTGAAAAATCAATCTCCTACTCTTTATCTACCCTTTAAACCATATTTGAACACTGAATAATTTGTTCTTTAATCTCTGATTTTCAATAAAAGGGAATGAAATTCCCACACATTGTCTTTACTTAAATTACCTATTATAGCCCCCCAAAGTCCTTCATAATTCAAACTCCTCCAGATTCCTCAAAGAAAAGTCTCCCTAAAATTTCTGTAACCCTCTAGAGTATTTTCATCCCTATACCTTTCTAACACTATTTTCTTCTTCTAAGCCTTGACCAGTCAACGCCCTATTAACTTCTGAAAATATCCAAAAGTCTTTTCTTTCTTTTATGTGCTTCAAAATGTATGATACACATTGTAAGTTTTATTATTTTGAATTTTATTTCACATAGTAGTACACACAACATATGATAGAGTGTATAATTGTACACTAACATTCTAAATTTCCATTTACTTGCTACTTTTGCCCAAACAACTAGTCCCATAATCTAAAATAGGGCAACCTCCATAGTATTCACATTGATTTTGCAGATTATGAACTTTTGATAATATATACTGTGGGGCTGTTCATTTTTACTTCAAAATATCAGTAATCTCAGATACTAAGCTTTGCCATGGCAGCAAGAGACAAGTGAGGTGCCATGACTCAAATGTGTTTCTACATGTCCTGGAAACTCAGTTAAGCCTGTAAAGTAGAGTACTTGCAAATGTGTTGTGGGCACCTCAGAAAAGTTGGTTTACTTTTTGGGCCTAAGAGCAAGTTACTTAGGAGCTTCATGAAAGATTTTTTATTGCATTCATTGAAGTGCTATGGTATTGTTTCCACTGTATTCTGCTGACCAAAATCATCACAGATCCAGATGAAACCAAGAAAGAAACAAAACTGAGCAATGCCAAAGTAACAATCTTTATTTTGTAATATACATTTAACTAATTAACTACCAATATACCATGTTATATGATAGTACACATTTATTTTAAAAACTACCTAATGTAGTATCAAGTTATATAATATATCAAAATATCTTCATAAATTTATTTAAATTTTATATGTAATACACTTTATAATCCCTTGTCATGAATAACCACCTATATTTCTCACATCTTACTGTTTTCGATCAAAGTAATTAATTTAAATATGATTGATGTGAGTTTCAGTGAAGTAAAGTTCAGACCCTGGTCACACAGTATATTTCATGAAGCTCTAAGACTAAAATTCACATTTAAATTATATTCTGGGTTCCTTCTGTTCATGTAAATAGCTACTCATTTGTGATACTTATTAGAATATTTTCTTAGAAAAATAGATCCTATAAACATTGAGTAAATGAGTGATTTCATATGAATATATCAAATCAGACTATAAGTCATTAAAATTAAGCAAATTACATCGAATAAGTAATATGTTAAACAACTTTCTGACAGGGTGTAAAACAACATAGACACAACCAAAAAGGAGAAATGATTTTTTTGTATAATGGTTTTAGAGATTTTGCTTTATGAACAATTGGTTCAATTGTATTTGAGTGTACGGCCAGGGAAAACATGAAGGGTTGGAGTTGGTTCAAAGCCTTTCACCTCCTTTTGTCTAAGAACTAAATATGAGAGGTGAGGCACTGGAGAAAGTGAAAGGGGCCACCATCCCAACATGGTCTTAATGGCCACACTCATAATGAATTTACTTTCTTTTGCTATGCCCCATCTCCTGAAGGTTCTACTAATTCCTAAGAGTGCTGTCAACTAGTGAATGTATCTTCATCAAATGACCATTAGAGAAAGTTTATGACCCAAACCCGAAGAATTTCAATCTCTTATTTTTCCAAAGAAACTCTTGACTATTCAGATAGTGCTGCTTTAACTATTTAACTATGATAAAGAATTTTATAACACATTTTATAAAGTTGACTAAGAATTAAAAATCCAATTGTGATAAATAATCTAGCAAGATAGCAGTGAAAGTTTTCTCAGATATTTACAACAGCAACAACAACAAAATCAAGATGCCTTGTTTGATTTTTCTCAATCTTTAAAGAATTATTTCTGAAAAGAACTACTCAGTGATTATTAATTAATATATTATCATTTAGATTATTAATCTAAACTTCATTAAGAGTAAAGAAGATCAGATGTTTGCAATGCCTTTTATATTCAATGCTAGCTGAAAATACCATACAGCATGATCTGGTAAAAGAAAAGTTTTGGTTGCATATAATAAAAATTACTTAAGATGGAATGTCAGCAGAAAACCAAAAACATCAACATTTTTACTATGATTTATTATGTCTTATGATATCAACTGTTACAATTAATATGATACAGAGCTTAAAACTTTATTAAATCAGCTAGTTATTAGAAAAGTAACAAAATTATTAATTTTTCTTTCCTTCCTTCTGAAGAGATAAAGAGAAACTGAATTCAAGTAGGACTGGAGTGAAATGAGTAAGAACTGCAGAAGCTATTTGATAATTATTTACATATATGGTTACATGTATATGTGAATGTATGTGTCCATATGTCAATATTTATATACATTTCTCTGTATGTGTACATACAGATATAGGTGTATCTATTTGTGTATACTTATCTATGAATACCAACTGTACCAGTGATGTTTGCCACCTATCTTTTGTGGATTTGCTATAAGAAGATACTACAGGAGGAATTACTTTTGATGAATATTTTAAATATGTCTCACTCTATAGTCTGTGTATATAAATATGAAAACATGAGGGAATAGTTATGAACTCTGTATTGCAAGCATGGGAAGAAGAAACATTTGCACAAAAAAACAAGCTTAGTGTATATAAAATTGAGTATTCCTGAGTTGTAGATCATGGTTCAACATAATATAGATGATAAATTCAATTTGCTTTCTTTTTCTAAGAGCAAATTTATTTATTTTTATTTTATTTATGAAGTTTTTCACCGATGAATATTTTTGTACCTGTGACTGTCTGTTGCTTGCAAAGGCTTGAAGACATTATCATATTCACTGCAACTGGAGTTGCAGATGGTTGTGAGTGACCATGTGGGTACTGAGAACTGAACTTGGGTCTGCTACAAAAGCAACAATAGAGATGCTCAGCCATCTCTCCAAATTCTTATTTCATCTATTAAATATATTTCATGTTTAGTTATCTTGAGAAGTGTGTCTGCATACAGATTTGTTCATGTGTGATTGCAAGTGCCTAAGATCCAGGGATCCAGACCCCCTGGATTCTAACTTCAGGTGGTTGTGACACACCACCATGGTTGCTAGGATCAAAGCTTGGATTCTCTGCTCTTAATTGCTGATCCATCTTTACAGTCTGTTACTGTTATTTTAATGAAACTTTAAATACTTTATCTTTGTGCATTTATATGAAAAATATCAGTTCTTGAACAAATACTATAAGTAAGTCATTTCTCTACAAGGAAATGCTCACATATATCATAGAACTGATGTCTTGAGGATCTTGAGTTATGTTCACAAATAACATGGAGATAAAATGCTAGACATTATATAGTGATACCCACATAACTATAGTGGCACATAGTTTTAGTGAGAAACTGTATGGGTTTTGTCACTGTTTTTAAAATATGTAGCACCATATCGTGAAACTATATGTGGAATATTAAGGATATTTACAGTGGATTTTTGTGGTTTGGTGATTATGTGTATGAATAATTACTGACATCATACTATATTCATGATGATTCATAGAATTAAAATTGGGAAAATTGTTTTCTACTCCTGAGAACCTTAATTAAGTTTGAGCTTGACATATCCAATAAAATGCATTCAAAAATATGCTTGTCTGTCAATGATGACAGTAAGACATCGACTAGGTTTCCAGCAAGATGTCTGACTTTTGATAAGCTCCATGCTTTTCTAAGTTACATGAGATTCTGGTTTCCAAGTTAACAACCAATAAATGCAAACTGTTTGACTGTTGACTTCAATCCAGGTCCTTCTAATTGTGGAGGACCTTTCTGCATTGTATCTTGTGCATTACTATTTTCATTCTTTATATTGAATATAATTCTACTCTTTTTGGTCATGGCTTGTTTTTTGTCTTTCAGCTTGTCTCAGACATAACCTCCCATAGCAATTATAAAACCAAGCACTCTTTGGGATTTATTTTAGCCAATTAAATACAATTTTGATTGGTTCTAGATCCAGAATTTCCATTTATTGACATGTGAGGGTGGGGTTTAAATGAGTCTACCAGATTCAAGATAAATGTTAATTAGGTACCAATTGTAGATGGAGGTTTTCTGTCCCATTTGATCCCATAACTATTTAGCCCCAAATAAACAACAGAGACTTACATTAATTAAAAACTGTTTGGCAAATGGCTTAGGCTTCTTACTGGTTTGCTCTGTCTTAATTATTAACCCATAACTATTAATCTATATATTTCTACACGGCCTTATCTTACCTCTCTGCCTCCTTTGACCAGAATTCTTGTCTGCTAGCCCCACCTATTCTTCATGCCTAGTAACTGGTCAAACTGTTTTATTCATCAACCAATAAGAGAAACATATTTACACAAGGACATCACCCATCAGGCATGGAGTATGAATTGGGCTTAAAAACATGTTTGGAGAGCTAATATTCTGCTGGAATCAACTGCTTCAGAATTTCTCTGATGACATTCTCTTCTGGAGCTGTAGGCTCTTCACAACTGCAGCAAGTTTCTACTTTCTGAGTAGGGAGTGACTTGGCAGAAGATTTCATCTTCTTCTGAATGCCTCTGATTGAAATCATGCTTGGCAGGAATTTTAACTCCACCCTCCAAGGCAATATTATGTACATAGACACACAAGTTAATGTGTAAACACATCAGTACCCACCTACATGAATACATAAATATTTAATTTTTAGAGTTGCATATTGACTATAATTCACTCAAAGTAATTTTACCACAGTGCAGACTCACAGTGGCATCTCTATTGTTTTAAAGAATCAAGAAAAATTTTTGTCAGTATATTTATTTATTTTGTGTTTGTTGGGGGAACATATGTGCCTTCAGTGGTCAACTTAAGTGTCCTCTCCATTGCTATGTGAATTTTAGGGATTGAACTCAGGTCATTGAGTTTCCTACTGAACAATCTTGCCAGCTCTAAACATCTTCAGTCTAAATGCCCACCTCTTTTGTTTAACAACTGTTTCCAATGAGCTATTCCAGCCTAAACATTCTTTTTTCTTGTTGTTGTTTCACTTTCTCATCATTCTGTTTGTTTTTGAGCATCCACAGTGGTCTTATTTTAAAAGACTGGGATCCAGGGTGACATGGCTGTGAAATGCTGATGGCCTTTGAAGATGGGGCCTTATTTGAGGATTTTTGGTCATCCATGACATGTCTTCACAGGAGATTGTGGGGATGTTTATCTCTATTTTCTGATTCTTGAAGTGAGACATTTGTTGTGTCCTATATTTCCACAATTACGTGATAGTAAGTGAGAAGCCCAGAGGCAAAGGTCATAGACTCTTATATATTTCATAAATATGAAGCAAAATAACCCTTTTTATTCATTATATACTAATTGATTTTAGTATGCAATAAAAGAAAGCTGACTAATCCATTCACAAATTTAACCTCAAAGTAGTGATCATGCCTCCTTAATAACTTTGTATGCATATATATTTTTTAAAACATATTGCCATTTCTAGTCTATTCCCATCCTACCCATAACTGAAATAGCTTCTCCATTATCTTGCTTTCTCTGATATGTGTATCTCAAATCTCTCCTTTTCACAGCCTACAAGTATCATTTTCTAATGAAAAAATAAGACAATAACAACCAAAATCTAAATTTATTCTCATCCATGGAGGATTTCTTGCTTACCCCATAACAGTTTCATAAGCAAATTGGACCTCTCTTGTGTTTATTTAGTAGAGTTAATAATGACTCAATTTTAAAAAATAACTTTAGCTTAACTCTTTGATTCTTTCACATAAATGTTTGTCCTGAGACTCTCTGGCATGTCACAATAACTTCATAAGGTTGATTTTGTTTTTCTAAAGTAACTTTTTTTCTTTTTGATATTTACTAAATTCAATGAAGCATAGTAACTTTTAGGATTGGTGACAGCTGTGGTCTTGAGATTGTATTTGATGCTGTCTGTTTCAGGACAGAAAGTATTCCTCCTCAGGCCTTTGAGGAGAGGAGAAACCCTAGAAGGACTACCAGATGTAGGTCAGGGACACTTCAGGACCAGTGGAGACAGTTCAGTCGCTTCTTGCTCATGTTTATGGCAGGCACTATATATAGTCTTCATTAAGCCCAGTTGGATCATGCCGCCTTTTCATGCATAACAAGCCAAAGCCCACAGAAAATACTGGTAGGGCCCATCTATCCACAGTATATGCACACACTTTAACAAAAACTCATATGTTTGCACAATCTACATATATTCACATATACACATGTATACACACAGATGCATACACACATGCACATACACACATATGCATATACATGTAGACATATATTCACTTATACACACATACATACACACATATACACATAGATTTGCACACACATATACATTCAAACACATACACATGCACACTCACTTATACACAGGCACACATGCACATGAACACACAAAAACACATAAATGGATTTAACCTAGAAATAAGCAAAACATCAACTTTACTCTTAATTGTTGTCAATAGAGTGCTATTTAGGTAATCATGCCTCGAGCCTTTTTTTATATCTCATTTCTTTCATTTCTGTTTTCTTCATTTTTTTCTTGCTAACTTAATTTTTCCCCACTTAAATATCCCCCCACTGGCTTTAATTAAACTTCCTGTACCTTCAGCTTCTATTCCAGTCAGGTTTCTTTTCATAATCAAAGCCCAGTCCAAATTCTGGTGTCCAGGCTGTCAAGGTTATCAGGGAAATTTGTCAGATCCCTCTTCTGAGGGAGTTTCTCTCATCTTCATTCTGTGATTTCTGTGATTAGTCAATAAGAGTGCAGCCCTGAGGAGACCCTCTGTTTTCTGAGATTAGAAAGGCTGCTGCTGTGCAACCAGGTTGTCCCTAGTCACTTTCTCTCCCCATTCTCCTCCTAATTGAAATGAAGTTCCTTTACATTTTGTTTTCTTAAAATCTGTTTAATCTCTTACTTGGTTCTGTAGTCTTTGAGCTTGGGTAGGAAATATCTGCAGCTAGCCCTGGGATACCAGGTAAGACATTTGATCAGGTTTTCCAGAAAATGAGAGTTCTTTTTATTATTGGCACATTGCAGTTTTTCTACTTGTTTATACTCATTATAATGAAACAATCACAAAGCTATTGCCAAGGTCAAGAAAGGTATCCATTATAAAAACTACAGTCTTTGGTTTTATGTCCCTCATCAAGTGAAATCTTTTAAGGTTCAACTCTAATGGGTATCTTCTGCTAAGTAGTCTGTTTTTCATTCAGAGTGTTCAAGATTAATATTATTGGAAGGAAATGACATTTGCCAAATGAGACTGAAACAAAGCATCTTGCGGAGTTTTTGCAGGACATACTATATAGCATGGAAGACTGTCAAATATGACCATAAAAATTCCTTTCCAATGACAGTATTTGAAAGAAGAAGGATGAGATGACATGGACAATAGAAAAAAGGGATAATATGAAGGTGCTTGGTCACAGATGTTTATTCAATAGGTGTTTTAATTTAGGAAAGTCAAAGTCATTATCTCCCACCATTTCTTGACTATTTTCTCATCTTTAATTACTAATAGTCAATATCTGTTTCCCTTTTTTCCTTCCCCTGATCTTTTTCTGGTGTTTTCTTTTCAGGAAAATAATATAGTCCATTAATTATTAGATGTTATAACTAATTTATAACAGAAAAAATTCAAGATCCATTTGTGTTCAAACTGTTGAAACAGAATAATATTTGCTCCATTTAGGCTAAAGGGTCATTCCTAGTTAAAAACTGGAATGGACTCAGATGAGAAAATATGGTGTCTGCCTATAGGGGATACTCTGAGGGCAACCGTGAGAAGATCTGTGCAGAACTGGAGAAAGGATGACAACTGTGAATTTAGTTGACTATAGAATCAAAAGGAGGAGCAGCAAATATGTTTGTATGCTAATCCACGCTAGTCTCACAGTGTGTGTGGAATATGGGCTGAAATCCTTAGGTTAAGAACTCCTAAGAATATAAGTGGAAAAGCAATATCCCGGACATGGAGTCTCTGTTTCTAAAAGTTCAGAAGCAAATACTGTGAACTATTATACGTGTACCTGACCAGATAGAGACTGATTACATTGAGGTTGTAGAATCCTTGTTACTTCTCTTTAAATTTGAATTAGTTAATTTCCTTACTACAATATAGGTGACAGGAGATAAATCCCAAAGCAAACCAAAACATAAATGTAAAACATTTCTCTAATGGAACAGTATTTATCCCTAGTGTACTAATGGACTTTGGGAGCCCATCCCCCATAGAGGGATACTCCCTCAGCCTAGACACATGGGGGAGGGCCTAGCCCCTGCCCCAAATGATTTGACAGACTTTGATGATCCCCCAGCAAAGGCCTCACCCTCCCTGGGGAGCAAAAGGGGGATGGGAGTTGGTGGGGGTGTGGAAGGATGGGAAGGAGAGGGAACTTGTATTGATATGTAAAATAAGATTGTTTCTAATTTAAATTTAAAAAAAAATCTAGAGAAAAAATAAACTCAGACACCTGCCTTTGACCTTATCTTTTTCCATTAAGAATTCTTCCTCTGTTCTCCTACCCCTTATTCTTTTGACAGCCTCCTAAGTGTTGGGATGACAAGTGTTTGACACCGTTCTCAGCCTTGCAAATAGTTAAAGTTACTGCTTTTCTAAATCATGGTTTATCAACATTTATTGTTTCTTTTTACGGAAGATAGATTTTTTTTTCTCACATAATCTATCCTGATTATGGTTCCCCCAACACAACATTATGAGACATGGAACCTCCAAAGATGCTGTGGAATTCTTTTTCTATTGGCCATCTACAGCTGAGCATGTGTCATACTCTTAAGAGTAGCTTTCTCCCCAGGGGGATTCCCTTAGAGAAACCTAGACCACTTTGCAAGTGATTAACAATTGGAAACAGCATTTTTAATTAGGGATGGATGCGTGTTGCTATGTCTTTCAGATCTAGGACCCCACACTGTGAAGGCCCTGTGTGTGCTGTGCCAATCTCTCTAAACTCAAATGTGCACTGATTCAGTTGGTTTAGAGGGCATTTTTTTCCTTGGTGTCTTCAATTTCCCCCACAAACTCTGGATCTTACACTCTTTCTGACTTCTGAAAAAAGTTATAGTAGTTTTTCTACCATTTATATTATAGTCATTACACACTCCTCTAACACTCTTGACTTCTGTTGTTCCCCAACATTTAATGGGGATAATTTCTCTGCAGTTGATATGCTATTTTTATTTTAGCATCCCTAGTTATAATTGGTATTTCCTATAAATGCACAATTAATGTTTGGTTTTGACAGAAGTTATGTTTACCAGCTCAAGAACCTTATCAATCCTGAGACTCTGTGTTTCTACCACAAATCCCATAGGTCACTATAGCAGATCCCTTAGCCCAATTTCCCTTTTAATATGGCATAACTTCATTACTCTATGATACACAAACAGAACATCATGTCAGAAAACATCAACTGTTGCTTTTCTACAGATCTGGATAACAGCTGTTTATCCCTTAACACAGACAACTGTGTGCACTGTGTGACTCCAGAGCCTATAACAGCTTTTGTCTTCTGCATAGAGTTGACTCTTTACCCTCTGGAGATTCAGATGACAAAATCCCATAAGGTAGAGTCAGTCAGGTTTCAGAAAAATGATAATTTTTAAGCATTGCATTTCCACTTTCCTGGCCTTGTGCATTGAAACCATCTGGCTATCTGCTTGTTTCTGTTCTTGTTAAAGATTATACTCAGACTTAGCTTCTGAGGATGTGCAACTGATCAACTATTTTCATTTCTTATTTACATCTCAGGAAACAAATGGCTCTTCTTGTATTATGGCTGTGTGATATTGTGGACTCATTTTAAAAAATGTTAGCACAGGATACACATATATTTTTTCCAATATCCTGTCATCAAGGTCAGATAATTATTGGGTGTATTTGTTTCTTTTCCTTTATCAATATTGGAAGAAGGTTGCATACTTAACTTGATTCCATTTCGAATTGGTCACATAAAATTCTATGCTTAGACTTTGAGAGAAAAAAATTTTTGAATTACAGGCAAAATATAGCTTGAATAAACCAATTCTACTAGAGATACAATTGATACTTGCAATGTTTTAAAAATATAGAGGAAAACATCTACTAAAATCAATTTGAGTAAGAAAAACCTTTGTTCATAAATTTTTCTTTTTATTATTCCCCTTTTCCATTTTTCAGCCTTCCTTTCTAGACTATCATTTGGCAACAAATTAGCATATATGTACAATAACTTAGTCAATTCTTTTTTTGTTTTTGTTTTTGAGACAAGGTTTCTGTGTAGCTTTTGGAGCCTGTTCTGGCTATCCCTCTGGAGACCAGGCTGGCCTCGAACTCAGAGATCCACCTGCCTCTGCCTCCTGAGTGCTGGGATTAGAGGTGTGCACCACCAACACCTGGCTTGTCAGTTCTTTATTAGAACTAATTGTAGTATAGGCTGATTTTTATTACCTGCATCCTCTCTTCCTCAGGCTCCCATTTGTAAGTATTACGGAATCTTGTATCTACTCACAGATTTTGCCACACCAATTGACAGTGCTGGTATTTCCTTTCTACTAACCAAAACAAAGTATTCTTGCATTTTAGAATTATGTCTAACACCTATCCATTCTATTCATTGAAAATAAAAATAGAAAAGCTTGTGCGTGTGTATGTGTGTCTGTATTCATGTAGATACAAAAAAGTATGCAGGCCAAGTTGACTAAGGATAATACAATCATCAGGAGAAATTTTGCGTTTAAGTTCTCTGCCCTGAAGAAAGTCCAAAAATACAATGAAAATATATATAAATATTAACATACTACAAGATATTATATACATTTGATGGGGTGTCGCTTAGCATTAAGTGTATACTTTGGGTCTGTCTTGTTGAAGAGAGGTCCATGGCAGGCATCACAAAACAGATAAAAGTATGCTAAACAAAATACAATGAGTAAGGTATACATACTGTGAGCAAGTGATAGAAATGAAAGATGAATGTAGAGTTATGAAAAGGCAACATCAGTGAGAGACTTGGAGGGAAGGGATTAGGTTTCATATTCAATGGGATGACATTAAAAAATTGATGTACAGCTTGCCATACTTTACTTAATACCCAATTAATCTGAAGTGGTCAGATCATAAGCATTAGGCTCATGAGGCTGAAAATTGTAAACAGTATTGCAAACACTGTCTAAACTAAAATATAGATGATTCTAGAACAGTTACAAAAACTTTCAGAGTATATTGAAGAGAGACAAGAATTTAAGTAAATATGAGAGTGATAAAAATGATGTGTACATCATAATTTGAGAAGTTTGAATAGAACAGAGAACATGAGCAGAGGGAATGGAATCAAACTAACCTCTAAAATATCTTCATCCAGTGACCCAATAATCAACTTTCAGAACATAAAGATAATATACATAAAGTGTCAAAGAGATGAGAAGAATTCTTTGGAAAGATATTAAGCTACTTGTTTTTCAAGAAAGAAGATATGTAGGGACCTAAGAGTTGGCACACAGTTCAGGGTCCAGCTGCTTTACAAGGATCCAGGACCTATCTGGTGGCTCACAACTATCTATAACTATAGTTCCAAGAATTGAAAGCACTTTACTGACCTCCATAACCACTGAGTGCCCATGACACACACAATACATTCAATCAAAACAGCCATACACATAAAATATTTTATTAAATAATTTAAAAAGTACACGTTTCTGGAAGTGGGTGAAGATGAAGCAGAAAATACAGTTTACATTTTGTATTGCTAAGGGGTAAATTACCTATTTAACTACTATTATCTACTATCTATTTTCCTGCTGTTTATCTACCATCCATCTATCTGTCTACCATCTATATTCATCTGATATTGGTAAATCAGTTTAGTTGTGGCTGTGACAATTTACTTCAACATACACACATACCCTTTTTCAACTTCATGTTTATTTCTTTTTTAATTTAAATGAAAAACAATCTTATTTTACATACTCTCTCCCTCCTGTCCTCCCATGTTCCCCACCAAGCCCCCATCCCACCTCTTTTCCACTGCCGAGGGAGGGTGAGATCTCCCAAAAGGGAATCATCAAAGTCTGTCACATCATTTGGGGCAGGGCCTAGGTCCTCACCCATGTATCTAGGCTGAGAGAATATCTCTCCGTAGGGAATGGGCTCCCAAAGTCCATATAAATGCTGGTCAGGTTTATTTCTTTGAGAGTTTTTCATCCAGTGAACTTGTTCTTTCTCTTTTTCTCATGATCATCTTTATGTTTCATGAAGAATGATATTAATAAAGCCACACTGAAAGAACTTATTGCAAATTCTACCTCTAACATCTTCAAACTTTCAAAGATTAACCAACTTTCATTTCCTGGTGCCAAGACAGAATATATTTTCATAAGTTCAACCTTGAAGAGAAACTATCATTTTACTAGCTCCTTTGTAAGTGCAATTCTCTCCAATATTAGATACAATGATGAAAGGATATCTACATGTACCAGAAGAAAAGATCTCCAACCAGTTGCAGATGTTTGCCCACATACCTCTATGGTCATTGTGATAAGGGCCAGAAAATATTTCTAAATGTTCATCAATTCTTCTAATTTCAGAATTGAGCCACCTTCTACAGTGGTATTACATCAGAGATTACAGAAAAACTTATCCAAGTAAGGCACAAATGCAGATAAGAATTAATAAATACATAGACATAAGCTTTTTGTATGGTTAAATTTAATTATATGGTTTGTGCAGTTTTATGAAGGTGAAAATAAGATACCTTGCAATAAAATGAACAATGGCATCAAACTGTTCAAATATGCAGGTTTAATGTATTTCAAAATAGCTTAATTTTATCATTATTCAACTGAAACCAAAATCAAATCCATCTAGGATTTTATATCTAGTCTAGGAAATGTCAACACAAAGCACATTTTTCTATTTCAGTGGCATGGCAAATAAATGGGTATATGAATTATCCTGTGAGATTTATTTGATGCCAGTTACTGGGCTCTCCTGAAGTGGTCCCTAAAAGGAATACACATACATCATTTAAGGTGTGAGATTGAGAGGATAGAGGTACTAATTTACAAAAAAAATGAAATCTACATTTCAGGCTTCTGACCTTCCAATTATCTCTTTTCTCTTCTAATCTGTTTGTCTGGTATCTGACATTATGATTTCAATCTATCCTCACAAATGCATAAACTAAACTTTAGAAAAATAATTTGCAACCTTTTATGATCCAAAATATGATATGATAGTAACTACATATAGTGTCTCAGACATTACATGAAAATTTCATACCAGATTGGACGAGATAATTTAGTGATACACACTTGGATGTAACTAACCAGAGATCATGAAGATTTCCTGATTATCCAGTATCTTCAATTGATAAGGACAGCAAAATCAAAGTATCAGGCCAAATCAAATTTATATTGAAGCCTCACTACATCACTGAAATTAAGAGGATTAACCAAATAATTGACTAACTATGCTTCTGTTTGTGTGGTATGGAATAGACTTGAATGGCATTGTTTTCCCAGGTGTATATCAGACACAGCTGGAATGCCATCTGTGGGCTTTGTTGCTTTGTTGTTTGGGTTACAGAAGGACAGACTTTCTTTTTTTTTTTTTTTAAGAAGCACAGCATTATTTTTTAAATCCTATTTTCATTAGACTGTCCTACATTCTATTGATAACTTTTAGTTTTTTGGAACATATTAACATTTTTTATCCTACTTTCCTAATTTATATAGAAGAGAGGAGATAATTTTGTTACGTTGATGATGCTGTTATAAAAAATCAGCATGTCATCATATGGAAAACATTTAATATAATTATATGCATGTGGTCATTATCCAATGTGCTTTATCACGTGAGTGATTACTCTTTGAGGGTCATCTGTGCACCTGTGAAGTTGAGCTTTGCTATGGGTTCCTGAAATCCCCATCAGATGGAAAATGGTGACTTGGGAGTAACTAAGGTATTGGCCTATACTGAATCTTTTGGAGAATGGCATTTAGTCAGTACAAGAAAATCAGCTATTGATTTTTAAATTAAACTAAAACTCACATTATAGTGCTTGGGCTCTTCACTGCTGAAGTATTTATATTACTAATAGAGAAAGACAAACATGTTCAGGTAGCCCTGTGAAAAAATAAAATAATTCTAGATGTTTTTATTTTTACAAATGCATCCAACAGATTTATCCACTGTTTTCCAGTGGGGACCCACAGAATTGACTGTATTTCATTTTGACTTAAGGTCAGAGAGTTTTTACCTGCCATTGCTTCTTCAACTGCAGAAGTTTGGCCTGTGATGTGGCTATTATGTATCTTTACCTTGACAGTAGGATGTGTGGCCTAAGATGTGAATTCAATAGGATGCTTGGCATAGTATACAATCCTTTCATGTCCTTCCTGAACAACAGAATACTTAAATCGGGATATAGTTAGTTGGTGTGGTTGCTGCCTGTCCTGCCTAAACAACAGAATACTTAACTGAGGAGATAGTTGCTTGATGTTTTGCGTATTGTGAATGTAATTATACTTGCTTATTATTTGTAACTAGGTAAGGACATTTTTTTGACTTCTCCCCTCTTTTGATGGGTGTATAGAAAGACTTAACAATAAACATGGGTGGTTCAGTATTCATTGGCTGCCATCCTGATTCTATTCTGTGTCTCTGTCTTTTCTTTAGTATCTTTACCTGCTTGTTCCTTTCCTCAATCCACACTCCACCTCTCACGTACTAACACAGGCAATGGCAGATGTCCCTCAATGTGGAGCAATGACATTTTCTAATTGCTCTTTTTTTCTTGGAATTGTATCCTTTTCTGACATTTTAATCAATGTTTAGTATAATTTTTATTACTTTGAGAAATATATACAAGCATGAAATGCAGTTCAAAGGATGTACATATATGCATACATTTTTAAATGTACACATGGTAAATACATGCACTTATATATCATAGATATATTCAAATCATGATTTATTCCTCAGTAATAGTCAATTTTTAACAGACATTACAAATAAATTATTAGTGCCAACAGGACATACTGTAGAAGAGATACTGATTGAATAATTATTAGCCTTTTCATTTTTTTATCAGACTAGACAGCTGAGGCAAATATCTAATTTTATAATTGTTTTAAATTTGCAATGGTAGTAATTGAACTTGGAAACAGCCGTGGGCTAGGGAGTCATTACACCAATGAACTAAAGGTTATCCATTCAGTCTAGAAAATATAAGATGAGCTTATCAAAACTGTAACAAGAACTCATCCTTGAGTGTGGATTATTCCTTTATACTCTGTGAATATATGTCACTAATATTGATTTCATAAAGAGGCTGACAGGTCAATAGCCAGACAGGATAAGATTATTCAAAAAAGCTAAAATGAGAATGGGGGGAGGGGAAAGAGTGGAGTCAAGAGTTGCAAGCAGATATAGAAGGGAGCAAGAAAGGCATTGTGAAAAGGTACCAAGCCCTGTGACAAAGAATAGATAATGATTATGGCTTTGTTGCTTGTTTGTTTGTTTTGTTTTTCATTGTAGTATCTAGTCTTTCTATATATTTTTCCTTTTTTAAATTTAAATTAGAAATAAGCTTTTTTTACATGTCAATCCCAATTACCTCTCCCTCCCCTCCTTCCCTGCATCTCAATGACCCCCTATCCCATCCCATTTCTGCTCCCAGGGGGTGAAGCCTTCCATGGTATCTTCAATGACTGTCATATCATTTGGAACAGGGCCTAGCCCCGCCCCCATGTATCTAGGCTTAGAGAGTATCCCTCTTTGTGGATTGGGCTCCCAAAGACCATTTGTGTACTAGAGGTAAATAATGATCCACTATCAGAAGCCCATAGATTAACCAGACCTCCAAACTGACATCCTCTTGCTTAGCTGTTAAAGGCTAGGCTCACAACAAAAAATTCATGGGCTTTTAAATGTAGGAGTTAGCTTGTAACAAGCCTAAGCTTTTGGCTGAGCATTTATAATTAATATTAAGCCTGTTTGTGGCTTGTGGGACAGAAACTTCTGCCTACACTGGAGCATCTTCTATGTTATTGCTTTCACTTACCCATACATATTTGACAGAGAGACATGAATCACTCTGATTATTGTTTTCAAGAATAACATCCAGTCCTTCATGTGTTTCTGTTTCATACTCCACGTTTAGTGGGTGGGGGTCTTATATTTATTTACACTCTTTTAACACATTACTTCTTATTATAGTAAATAAAGTTTCTGTATGAATAGGAGCCAAATAAAGAAAGCGTACAGTAATTAGGGTTTGTATTTGTATGATTCATAACAATCTCCACATTGCTCCAGTTCAGTTCAGAGCTCATTAGCTCTAGCAAGGCCTGAGTGTTATGGCCTCTGATGAATGAACATTTCTGATCCAATCCACATATGCATCTCAACCATTAAAGTGTCATGTTGGTGCCATGGTTTATAGCTTGCAACTGACATGAGGATGTGAAATTTGAGGGAATCAAGAAACAAAATGAAGACAATCTAAGTGAAAGTACTATTCATTTATAATAACTATAATATCTGTAATGGTGCAGAAAAACAGTCAGCCAGTAAAAAACAAATATACTGCAAATAAAACCTTATATACTAATTTTAGGAAATGGAGAAGATGAGAGTGGGTAGGTGTAAATTAATACAAACTCCATAGAAAAGGATTTGACAAACTTTACTATAGCTAAATCATTTGTCCCACATAAACAATGGTCAAAATCTAAAATACATGGCAACAAAATGCCAATCTTAGAACATAAACAACATGTTATGAACAACAGTCCCAAATAGCATCTACTCATATCTCCATAAAAAGGAAATGATAGTTTGTGATTGAGTGCTGCTTTGAAATTCTAAATGAAAATGAGGATGGACAGTTGTGACACACAATACCCATGAATCTTAAAAACAATGTAGAAAAATCAGATTAGAGAGAAGCATCTCTAATTGTATTTACAGAAATAATATCCAAGTGTACATACTTTTTCATGGGTTTAAAGATAATTGTAGTTTCACATATACAGAGTGTGGGAAAGAGATATGGGAATAAGTGGAAAAGACATGAGTCATTTTGATAGCATAAAGCCTTTTACTTAAGACGGAGTGTTTCCTGAAAGTCAGAACTTTTATAGAATTTTGATAACCATTATGATTTGTGGACTGAAACCAATCCCCTCACATTCATTGTCCCTTATGTTTAAAGGCATTAGATCTACATTTACTTCATGAAGGAGACCTTGTTGAATTTATTTATTTCCTTATTTGTGTTTCTGTCTGGAATTTGAAACTTTAGCTCACTGTTTTATTTGCTTTCTGATCAGGTACACTTGTCTCTGATATGTGGTTTTCATCTGTAACTCTGTCTACGTCTAACAGCTCTCTGCTCCCAGGTCTTTGGCCCTGTGGGCAGGCAGCCTACTTCTCCATTTTCCCACCCCCACCAATCAGCACACCTCCAATTCTCCTGCTTTCCATTGTCATTTCAGAGTGCAGCTTTCAGAGGGCACCCTGTTGGCAGCCTTCAATGCTTCTCCCTCTGGGTTTGGCAATCTCATTCATGTGACAGCCCCAGGGTCTGCCAAGCCTGGGTCTTTTCCAGCATCTCCCATGTGTGAGGGTTCCTCCCCCACATTGTCCAGAGGGTTTGTATTATTATGATTATGAGTAATGGGCTTTTCATCCATCAGCTGCCAAAAGCTCATGCTACATTTTATTCCCACTGTCTTTTAATTTTCACTTTTTAACTGAAAGCAAAACAAAACAAACAAGAGGTTATAATCACCTCAATTTAACATTTGGAATGACAAAAAAAAAAAAAAAGGAAAAAAGAGAATTGGCAGTATCCGAGTGCTATTAAAAAGCTCAGCTGCCTGTTGGCTTTTCGTCTTTGTTCTATTTTCCACTTTACCCCCCTCTTCAGGTTGCCCTCCTCCTTCCACCTTCCTGCAGCCTGAGAACTATCCATGTGGTGTTAGCTTTCAACCCCACTCACCCACACCATTTAACCACGGGTTTTAACCTCTGGTTTATAGCAGCTTGGTGCACTATTAAATCAGTAGTCTTGTCGCAGCACCAGAGAAAGAGTTGGAGAGCTATTAAATTCAAAATAATTGTTTTGGAAATCATGATTGCATGCTGTACCCACTAGTGCAGTCATAGTTAAAAGAGCATTAATCTGTTTTTCCCCTGAAACCAACTGTTTTGCAAAACTTTGCAGTTTGGCATTTTCCATTATCCAGGCCTAGCACTAGATAAGACTTTCCAGTAAGAGAAGTAATAAAGTGTCCCTCATACACAAAAATAATCAAGAAAATATGTATTCAAATGTATCCTGAAATGGAGTCCATAGGATTCATGTGGCTACTATGCCTTCAGCAAACCATCAAAGGCTCCTTTTAATGGAAAATGCCTTGGCAAGTGAAAAGAATTTTGGTGAAGGATATTTTAGAACTGAAGAAGAAGAATTTTTGTCTTCTTCTTCTCTAATATACAGTCTCTAATATAATTCTGATATCCATTTCTTGGAATTTACTCCTTTGTGAATGTCCTCTATTTTGTGGTGTTAACTTCACAACTCCTTCCAATGAATTCTATGTGACAAGGATGACAGAATACCACTTCTGGAATTAGGTTACAAAGGGATGTTGGATCCTATTTTAGGTAGCCTTTCTCAAGGATAGGGGCATATACTGAGGGAAACAAGATACCATCATGTAAGTTTTCTTGTACGAAATCCATGTGGCATAGAGATGAGTGTGTCCCCAAGGTTGGAGAAGCAAGGGATTACGATTACCTCACATTACACTTGAAAAACTGAGCCTGGAAAACAGTAAAATTAATGATTTTGGACTTGTATCTTTCTGATAGTGCCTTGAGGAGATGGGTGCCAAATAAATATTCAGACTATAGACTTTTCAGACATCCAAAGCCAGAGGATTTTTTAAGCCTCACCAGATCCTAATTCACAGAAACAATGAGGCCATGTATGCTCATTGTTTCAAGTAATTAAATCTTAGCATAATGTATCACATATTCATGGATAACCATAATAATAATAGTAAAGGTTGTTGTGATTCTTTTCTTAGCTTGTGTGCCAATATTCTTTTCAAGGTACAATTTTTAATTTCATCTTCAAGCAAGCATAGAATCTCCACCTGTTCTTACATTAAAATAATTTAACACCAGAGGCTTGAAACACTAAGAAGATTGCCTGTCTGTGCTTAGATTGCATATAGTAAGCATGGATGGTGTCAAAACTCTAAATGATGACTCTGAGCACCATGTTATGCTACAGAGGAAGTGCTTTGTAAACTGTAAAATGTATTAAAATGCATTACAAATCTATGTTAGAAATGTCAAAGATACTGGAACTCCATCAACAGAGCTTCCAGTCTACAATATAATATTCTGAAATGCTTGATAATGCAAATTTCTTGAAGAGTGCATTACTTTCAATTCCATCAATTTCTAATACTCCCAGTTAAGGGAAGAGTCCATTTGAAGAGAAGAGAAATAAGCAAAGAGAGCAGATAAAATAGTGTGAGATGCAAATAAAGCTTCAAAATTCTAGGAAGCCCAGGACACTACTCCCATATTAGTGAGAGACAGACAAATTTAAAACATTTCCTAGCAACAGCTCAGCTGAAATGATGTCATGAATATTCAGAAATGACAATATGAATTAGCAAATGACTAGAATGCACTCCTATGAGGAAGGGATTTGAGGATAATCATTTTTATATACTATTAAAAATTCTTGTCTCCTCTCTCCTTTATGCATCATATACACATATACTCAGAGCATAGTAACATAAAAAATGTTTATGTCAAAAGGTTATGAACTTGTAATGAATATAGGAATGAATTGCATTAATTTATTTTATACAAATTGCTCATATTCTTCTCAATAATACATTGCATAAATAGTTTTAATAATCACCATGACAACCAAAATTATAAATCTTCCTTTGTGTAGTCTCTCCATGCAGTGTGTTAAATGCACTTAATCATTATAACCCACAGAGTTCTGATCGTTTATGTCTATGTCTTATTATCGTAGACTTCTTTAAGGAATGGAAGTCATTCTTCAGAGATGGAGCTTGAGAACAATGCCATCTCCCATTAATCCCACAGCAAATAACCATCAAACTTATAGGGTGAAAAGAGCATACATTTTCATCTTATTGTTCAAGAGGTCTGAGGTCTAGAAAGTATCCACAGGGCTACCTTCTTTTGGAAGCTCTTGGGATGAATTGTTTCTTCTGATTGCCCTGGCTTCTAGTGACCACCTGTTCTTTTGACTGGGCAATCATTTTGGTCTTGACTTCTGCTGAGTGTAGCCAAATCTCTCCAATCTCTGTTTTTATTTATTCATTTATTTATCAGGTTCACTCTCTAGTTTCCTCTTCCTAAACCCTTGTGAGTTCATTAAACTCAACAATTATCAAGGATCATTTTTCCATCTAACCCCATATCCTAATTATTGTCTGCAAGGTCCCTTTTGCTATAGAAGTTTCCATATGCTCAGATTATATCTCTGTGTAGGTTTTACATCTCCAAACCACCTATTTTGGTTTGGAGAAGGCCTGAAGAAAACATGACCAAGAAAGAAACCTACCTGTAGGCATTTATTTGCCTTAGCATGAAAACCAACATTAAATACTTGTATCTCATTCTTTATTATAATGACAGGGAGGTTATTGATTTAAACATTCTAAACATGAAACAAGGTTCAGATGTAAAGCCAGCAGCACATACACATACATACAATTTTATATATGGTTCTGAGGACGTCATGACTACCAATTTATTAATTCAGCGATAAATAGGAATCCAGCACTCTGTGTGACATTAGCACCTATGCAGAAAAGTGATTTTCCTCAATATCATCCTAAGGTCCTGGTTGCAGTTCTAAAACTTTGCTGCTTTTGTCTTGACTTGATATCCAAAGGACAATTTGACTTTAAAAACTATTGTTTCAAAGAATTGATGTAAGAAAATAAAGCTGACTTGAGTTATAAATGGAAATGCCAAGCAGAAAAAAAGAGTATTTTCATTCCAGGCTGGGAAATTGACCGAAAAAAGAATTTAATAAGTGGTAGAAATAGCCAGTAGACTTTGTATATTTTGCTGTGAGTTTTCCCACTGTATAACTTTGTGTACAATTGCCCAACATAAATAATAGCATACGACTGCGATTAAACCCCATTTTCTCACAGGAAAATAATGATCTTGTAAATTGAGTGATTACTCAGACAATTTAGATATTGTGTTTTTGTTTGTTTTTTATTTGTTTGTTTGTTTGTTTGTTTGTGAGACAAGGTTTCAGTGTGTCAACCTGGCTGTCCTGGAATTTGCTCCAAGATTAGGCTGGTCTTGAACTCACAGAGATGTGTCTCCTGGGAGTAAAGGCATGCATCTCCACTGCCTGGATGACAATTTAGATTTCATTGACGAACTATGTTTCTTACTTTTCTCACTACTGTGACAAAATATCCACCATATGCAACTTAATGGAGAAGAAGTTTATTTTGATTCATAGTTTAGAGTACATGTTCAGCACGCTAGGCATGGCGCCTGTAGTAGCAAGGACTGTAGTGGTGGGTGTTTACAGTGACATCACCAGCAGGAGAGGATCTTTGCTAGAACAGGAGGCAAATATCCTTGAGGCTTAGTTCTTTTAGGAAAACAGCAGTCTCAAGTGATCTACAACTTCACAGAACACTGCCAGAGGCTCGGGATTAGATATGGAAACACAGGAACCTATGGAGAATATTATTTCCTTCTTCTGCTCCCTCCCACCCTCTTTTCCTCCCTCCTTCCCTCCTTGTCTCTACCTCAAACCCTCCTTCCTTCCTCCCTTCACCTCTCTTTATATTTGATACTAAAAAGTCAGTAGTAGTAAGTTAGAAAAGAAGACTTAAAAAATAAAAAGGGGAAAAATAATGAAGTACTGATGTTTCCTTTGAGTGGCTTCATTGTTACAAATAAAAACTTAATAATGACTTACTAGATTCAAGCAGAATAAAAAGGCCCAGAAAAATATTACTCTCATATTTTATGGTTTACATTTAAGTATAGAAAATCATAAAATCTAGTACCTTCACATTCTGCCACTTACCTGCCTGTTACCCAAAGCCAGCTAATTAATATCTTGAGACTTCATATTTTTCTTCTGTGCTGAAATTTGCTATTTCACCAGGAAATGCAGGTGACGCACTCAGATTACTTCTTGGAGTGTTTTTGGCCAGAGTTCATGCTGTTTAAAAACAACAACATGAAAAGTACCCACTCTGCCTTATTTCAAATTTAAATCACAGAATGCTATTTTGATTATAACATATTCTCAAAAAGCCAAAAAGAGCCCTCTTTCTAGTATTGAAATTAACAAAATTTATAGCTATTTAATCAGAGTTCTATTGACTGGTGGCGACATGAGGAACAACCTACTAAGTTTCCTGGGGATTAGGAAGACTGGTATGTGGGCTTGATGTTAGAGAATAACAACTGGTGAATACATATTAAATATTCTCACAAAAGATGACATGTATTTAAAAGAAAATGGAAATTTTGGATTCAGTCACTTCTGAACTGCAATTTCTTCCACTTTTCTTACAGATTCTCCCACACAGCAGATTACCATTTCCACAACCATCTACTATAGTAGGAAAGGCACATACAAATCAAGCTGGACAGCAGACTACTATGGGACTCTTAAGTCTAGTCATAAGTTATCTTGTCCATTTACTTGCAAATATTATCATACACTAGACATTTTGCAACTTTTATTATTCATTAATGTATATTTTTAATGTGGGTAATCTGCTGCTATCTCCTAAGCATAGCCACTCACCAGCATTAAGGAAACAGAGTTGTCATATCTTCTGAAAGGTATTGAGAATGACATAAATGAGAGTTCGTATTATCATTGGAGGAAAAAAATGAAAGTTGGCTTGTTTAATTGTCTGAATTTTTAAAGTCACGTCTGTGGAGAGAATAAGACTTATTTTAAAAATTAATTTCGGGCATCCAGTATGGTACCTGGCACTGTATTTTGTATTTGATCATCTGCTCTTTACATTATTGATTGACTCTTAAAATATACTTAGTGTCATATCATGAAGGATTTCATCTTAATATAAAAACTACATATTACTTAGTGAAAAATTAGGTATTATTTAAGTTACTCAATAATGATATTCATACAACAGTGGAAAACATCAGAAACATGTTTTTCCTGCAGGTTATATTTCTATTTTGGTTAAAATACAGGCTGGCAGTACTGTATACAAACGTTTACTTTCTAGGAATCCTCTCAAAACTTAACATGCTTATTTAGCTTGTTACAAGTAAAATTTCATTGCTGTTGGCAGTTAGCTTTCACCTTTCTGTTTTCCTTAAGTCTGACCAGGAGACAGATCTACAGCTTCCAATTTCTCCCAATCAGAGCATTCAGCTAACAACTAGCCAGCACCATGTTATAAAAACTATCTTCTTTGCCAGTCCTTGTTACTGCTCTGAGGAGTTCATATGAGTTAACCATACCTCATGTACATAATCAAGAATTTTTCAAATTTGAATCTAAACCTGTCTTATTCCTCTTGTCAATGCAGCTTTTGCTTCTGTCATCATTTTACAGGTGATGGCTTCAACAGTATTCCTTAAACAAAGACTGGTAGACATAAACTCACCTAAAAAATGGGGTATTGAGGAATAATACATTGGGCATTTCTGTGAGTAAGTTTGCAGGGTAAATTAACTGAGGAGAAAGGAAATCTCTGAATTTGGGTGGAACCTTCATGTGGGATAAGATCCTGTACAAATTGCAAAGAAATCAGGAAGCTTTGGGGGAAGTTGCATTTATTTTGTTTGCTTGACCTTGATGTTTTTAGGTTCATTAATTTTTATGTCTATATGTGTTCTGCTTCCATGAATGTGTATGCATTGCATGTGTGTCTTATGCCTGTGCAGGTCAGAAGAGTTCATTTTATTGACTGGAACTGGAATTAGAGAAATATGTGAACTGCCATTTGGGTGAGGAATTTGAACCTGAGTCCTGTGGAAAAGTAATAAGTGTTCTTAACTGCTTTTAGTTAGTAACAAAAATACTCTGGGAAAGGAGAAGGCAAAATAAGATGTTTGGATGGATTATTGTCAACCATCTGGCAAAAGGTTGTTGCCAGATATTGTTGTTCATTGATTGAGCAGAAATTGTTCTCATAAAGTGGCTGTACGAGTATCAAATATTTTACCAGTTCAAATGGATTATTGTGTTGGTTTAAGCAACTGAATGAGCTGATTCTATATTACAGAAAACTGTAAAAAAGTGGTAATTCTAAAAATGTTGGAATTATGGGCATTGATAATTTTCAGTTCTTTAGAAAAAAGCTATTCACAGCAGTCATTCAATGTTCTGAACTATAAATAAATGAGAATAGATATACAGGTATAGAGATGATGCTTAGAAAGTTGGGGACAATCATGCTATGGAGAGAAGTAGGTGTGCAAAGAAAGGGTAATGAAGATAGAGTACTAAGATATTCAGGTCACACAATTGCACCCATCAAAGACCATCTACCCCAGAAAAGACACAAAATAGCTTTCTAGAATCCCGAGTGCCTTTATGTATGAGTTTCTACTATCTTACAAAAGCCCCTGCTACAGCTGACCACTGAGAGATTACTTAATAGCTATGGAATGTCATTTATCATCAGTTTAATTCAAGGGACAGTTTTATTTTTCTTTGTAAAGAAAAGGTGGTATATGAATGACCCATCGATTATGAATTTGTTCAGTGGTGTAATAACCCATGTTGCCTGAAATCCTTCAGACTGATAGCTTAAGGCATAGAAGAAACCCTAGGTTTCAGGTGCACTTGAGCACATCAGAAATCATTCTCCAGATGAGTATATGGTGTGAACTTTAAAGTGTAGATTCAGTGACTTTGGGTGACCCACTTGCCATCACTTTCATTTACAAGAAACATTTCAGACTGATCCTTATTTTCCTAAAAGCTTTGGCTTCTGAAGCTAAAGGTCTTGTTTTCCAAAGGGAAAATACTACTATTGGTAATCATCAAATTTCTATTGAAATACAAAACACTACTTTGGTACTTAGGTTTCATGACCAGAGACAAGAATTAACTGAGCAAGTCAATCAACCTTGCAAGAACAAATACTCTTATTTATCCAAGAAGGTATAGCTATAATAATGTTTGTGATTACCAAAGTGGGAGCAGAATCAGTAGAGACAACTGTTTCAAATGGGCAGTGATTTGGACTATCTAGTCCAATTATAACAGCAATTGTACAATTAAGTTATTTCTGTCTACACAGAACATAATGTACATCAATTCAGTTCTCATGAAGACATGGATGTGGATAATGCCACTGGGTAAGCCAGGGAGGTCAGTGAAAATACTAAAACAGATACTAAAGAAGGGAGACATTATCAGTTGTAGCTCCCATGCCAGCTGTTGATCATTGACCACAGTTTACCATACTGTAATGATTACATTTAATTGTTAATCTGAGTGAGTTAAGCAACACTTAGGGTAATGAAGGGACATATCTTTGGCATACCTATGAGAAGTTTTCCAGGGCAGTCTAATTGAGGAAGAAAAAATCCTGTACATGGGAGACTCTAAAATGTAGGCTAAGATCTCAGGCTGAGTACAAAGGGATAATGTCGAAAGCAATCTAAATTCTGTTATTCCACACTTTTAGCTGCCCAACCTACCAAGATATAACTAATATAAGTAAATAGACTTTTGTCACTATACCTTACCTCCTATAATGATTTGCACCCTCAATTGTTGGGCTGTCCCTTGATTTCCTTTCTGTAAGTTAAATTGTAAGAGTTGTAGATAACTGATACATCTGTGAGGCTTCACAGTGTTTTCTTCCATAGCAACTCTAGATCACCTGTATCTAGAAGTTTGTACAAAACATAAATTTAATTACTTGTATAAAGCAATCAGAGTATAAAGGGTGATATGTATTGAAAATGGTAACATGTTATCAGATGTGCTTTCAGCAATCAAGTTATAGCTTCAAATGCTGATGTCCCTTCTCAGTTTTTGTCTTTCTGTGGGGACTAACTCAGTTCATGAATGTGTCTTTCCTTGATTCATTCATATTTGGACAACGTGTAACTTAAATATTAATCAGTGTAGAGGCAGTAATGATGTCTTCAAGTCCGAAGTGTGAGTTCTGCTTCAGGGAACTTCACATACCTCCCCAAACCCTGTAAATTAGCCTATATTTTACTATACCTACTCTTGCCCTATTCCCTATACTTCCACATGGGATTTTCCAATAAGCATTTCTATATGAATAGCCATAACGTTAAGTTTATTTTTAATATTGTTTCCTATGAAACCCATCCATAATTCCTCTTCTTCATAGAAAATTACTTACATTTATTCATCTCCATGGATTGTGCTGTTTAGAGTCAGCCTTTGAATTATGTCACCTCTGAAAGGGAATACCTGATACTTCTCTTTCAGGTACCCCAGTACTACTGATGATATTAGATGTGATGAGGCTGTATAGCTGAAAAAGCTCTAAGTATTTACTACGAAGTCATTCCTGTGATAATTTGCTAATCTTTGGTTCAGACAATAATGTTTTTTATACTCAGTCTTTCCACAGATGGAAGTTTTTGTCTTAACATTCTGCTGTTTATTCCACCCTACTATGATTTTTTTAATGTTTCTGACTCTGTAATTGAGTTAAAATCATCGATCAGAACTTTTTCTAACCATGTAACCACAGAAACTGCCTTTGTTATGTTTTATGCAGAATAATATATTAATTTAGCATCAAATTTCCTAAAACCAAATAAAGTTATATCTGTCTTTTCTATCTCTCCTTCCTCCTCCAGGTTTAGATATGTTAACAGAGAGACACACAGGGAAGAGAAATAATAAAATAACCAGTATGATTGCTTCCGAAACCATTTACATAAACCATCCGGCTTGACTCTCTGTTTGTTAAACAGTTTTAGACAAGATAATTACATTAAACTGCTTCGTATTTCCAAGTTATTGCATAATGTCATGAGTCTTAGGTGATTCAGTCTGGTTGCACTCATGATAGCAGAATCAATGAAAATGTGCTGAAATTAAAGGGGAAGGTTTACAAAGAACAGTGTGGGAGGTCTGGGCTGAGCTTCCTTTTTGTTCTGCATTATGGAAAGATTTGATTGCAGGTTTTTAAAAAGAAAAAAAAAACACAGAATGGGTAAAGTTCTAAGTGTTGTTCATCTAGTGACAAGAGTTGGAGTATTATGCAGAACATGAGCATGGTGTTTACTGTGGAGGAGGAGCTCAAACAACAGTGGAAATGGGAACATTGATCCTCTCTCACCCTGTTTTGTCATTTGATAGCTATACTAGCTGCCACCTATTGCTTGTCTTATACCTTGTACATGATTTCACAGTATTTTTTATTCCATAGTTTCTGCCTCATCCTATCTTATCATACCTACAATTCTAATAATTATTTTCTTTTCTTTTAATGTGATTCACATTTATTAGTCTTATTTTTGAGTTTTATTATTGTTGTTCATTTATTTATTATTTTATATCTGGACCAGAGTTTTCCCACCCTCCTGTTCTCTCAGCCCCTCCTCTTTCCTCCTACTCCTCTCTTCCATCCCATCCATTCCTTATCCTCTATTTCTCTTCAGAAAGGGTGGGCCTCCTGTCGATATCAAGCAGCTATGGTATATAGTTTCAGTGAGACTCGGCACCTCTTCTTCTACTAAGGCTTGATGGTACAATCCAAAAGAAGGAAAGGGTCCCAAAAACAGGTAACAAAGTCTGAGACAGCCCCTGCTCACATGTTGGGGGTCCCACAATAAGACCAAGCTACACAACCTAACATGTGCAGAAGGCCTAGATCAGTCCCATGCAGGCTCTCTAGTTGTAAATTCAGTCTCTGTGAACCCCTATGACCTCAGGCTGGTTGATTCTGTGGGTTTTCATGGGTGTCCTTGACCCTACTGATTTCTACAATCCTTCATCCCCTCTCTCACAGAATTCAATAAGCTCCACATAATGTTTGGCTATGGATCTCTGCATCTGTTTACATCAGTTGCTGGGTGAAGCCTTTCTGATGACAGTTGGGATATACAACAACCTATGAGTATAGCAAAATGACATTATGAATCATTTCATTGGCTTTTCCCCCCAGACATGTTTGGTTCTATTCTAGGTCTCTGCAGAACACTACCTCTGGAACTTGGCCCTCAGGAATGAACTCCCTCTCATGGTATGGATTTCATACTGGGCCAGTTAATAATTGGTCACTCCCACCTCTGTGTTACCTTTACCACAGAACATGCTGTAGGCAGGACAAATTGTAGGTGGAAGGTTTTATGGCTGGGTTGTTGTCCCAGTCACTCCAGGAGAAGTTTTGGCTGGTTCAAGCTCCGTTTCTCCCATTGTTAGGATTCTTAGTGAGGGTCATCCTCACAGATTTATGGGAGTTTCCATTGCACTGGGTTTCTATATTATAATATCCTAGATATGCCCCCAGATTACCATTGTTTCTCCCAGTACATTCTCCTTCTGTCCGCCTCTGACCTGATCCTTCCTGTTCTAATACCAAACCCCTTATCCAAACTCCTCCCCCTTAAAAAGCCAATCTCTATTCCATTTCCCTTTCATAGTGAGATTCATGCATCCCTCCTTGAGATCACCTTATATATAGCTTCTCTGGGTCTGTGGGCTATACCATGGTTAACCTTTACTTTACCATTAATATTCACTTATGAATGAGTACATAGCATGTTTTCTTTCTGGGTGCAGGTTACCTCACTCAGAGTTATTTTTTCTATTTCCATCCATTTACCTTCAAATTACACATTTTCATTGTTTTTAACAACTAATACACCATTGTGTAACGGTGCCACATATTCTTTATTCATTCTTCAATTGAGGGGAATATAGGTTTTTAGCAGTTTCTGGATATTACAAATAAATATGCTTATGAACATATTTGAGCAAGTATCATTGTAGTATGGTGAAGCTATTGTTGGATTTATGATGAGGAGTGGCATCACTAGGTCAATGGTAGATTGATACCCAAGTTTCTGAGAAACCACCATATTGATTTCCAAAGTTGCTTACAAGTTTTCACTCCCACCACAAATTGAGGTGTGTTCCCCTTGCTCCATATCTTCACAAACATAGCTGTGATTTGTGTTTTTGATCTTAGACATTCTGACAGGTATAGATGGAATCTCAGTGTCATTTTGATTTGCAAAGGATGTTGAATATTTCTTTAACAATTTCTCCTCCATTTGATAGTCCTCTGTTGACAATTATCTGATTAGATTTGTAAACCATTTTAAAAATCATATTGTTTGGTTTTTTGATGTCTAGTTTCTTGAGTTCTTTAATTTGGATGTCAGCCCTCTGTCAGATGTGTTGTTGGTGAATATCTTTTCCCATTTGTAGGCTGCCATTTTGTCCTATGGATGATGTCCTTAGCCATGCAGAATTTTTTCAGTCTTTTGAGGTCTCAATTATTAATTATTGATTTTTAATGTCTGTGCTATTGGTGTCCAATTTAGAAAGTTGTCTCTAGTGCCAATGTATTCAAAGCTCTTTCTTTCTATCTCTCTATCATGTTTAGTTTTCTCTGGCTTTTTGTTTAGGAGTTTTAGTTCCTTGGACTTGAGTTTTGCAAAGGGTGATATATATGGGTCTATTTGCATTTTTCTACATGCTAACATCCAGTTAGACCAAAAACATTTGGTGAAGATGCTTTCCTATTTCTGTTGTATAATTTTGGCATCTTTGTTGAAATTTGGGTGTTCATAGGTGTGTGAATTTACATCTGGGTTTTTAATTTGATTCCATTGATACACTTGTTTTTATGCCAACACCATGTGGTTTTTATTTCTGTAACTCTGTAGTGTAGCATGAAATCAAGGATTGTGCTACGTCTGGAAGTTATTGTATATTACATGATTGTTTTAGCTATGATGGATCTTTTGCTTTTCAATAGGAAGTTGACTAATTGTGGCTTCAAGGTCTATAAAGCATTTTGTTGGGATTTTAATGGGGATTGCA
Organism: Cricetulus griseus; assembly: GCF_003668045.3. Classification (NCBI taxonomy): domain Eukaryota; kingdom Metazoa; phylum Chordata; class Mammalia; order Rodentia; family Cricetidae; genus Cricetulus; species Cricetulus griseus. The sequence continues at coordinate 176,338,617 of NC_048596.1, forward strand.
TTGAATGTATAGTTTGCCTTTGGTAAGATGATCATTTTTACTATTTTAATCTTATGGATCCATAAGATAGGAAATCTTTCCATTATCTGATACCTTCTCCAATTTCTTTCTTCAAAGACCTGAAGCTGTTGTCATGAAGGTCTTTCATTTGCTTTGTTAGAGTTATCCCAAGATATTTTATACTATTAGAGGCTATTGTTAATAATGTTGTTTCTCTGATTTCTTTCCTAGCTCATATATCATTTGTATATAGGAGGGCTACTGAATTTTTGGAGTCAATCTTGTATCTAGCCACTTTATTGATGTTGCTTTTTTAGCTATGGGAGTTACATGGTAGAATTTTTGGCATGGCATATGTATACTAGCATATCAACTTCAAAAATAATCATACTTTGACTTCTTGTTTCTGATTTTGGTTTTGCTTTGTTTTCGTCTTTGCTGAGGCATCATTTCAATGATATTACACATCAATTTTCTTCTAATCCTTAGGGTATGAGCTCTAGTTTAGGACTGTTCAACTATCCAGCATCACTGGACTGGGCAACTCAACTCTGTGTCTGTATATGAGATAGTGATTGCATATAAGTATGGACATTATGAAATTTGGACAAATATTTTGAAATAGTGTATCAGACATTCCTGAATCAACTAGGTTTTATCTTCTGTTGATATCACACAGATACCTTATTTATTCTTTGTCTTCTTGGTGCTTCTACTTAGTTAGAATTCATCAATAATTTCATAGAAATTTTTCATCAACATTTTGATTCATGTTATAACACATTCACCTTTACCATCTTCAGAAGAGTTAAAACCTGATGTGGGATAATGGTTTTGTTCACTGTAAAGATTTGTCACTTCTATTGGTTTAATAAAATGCTGATTGGTTTACCTGTCTATTTTTTTATGTTGTTTGTGGCAATTGTAAAGGCTGATATTTCTCTGATTTCTTTCTCAGCCCATTTATCTTCTGTATATAGTAGGGCTATCTGTTCCACCATCTTCAAAGCAGCATTATTTGTAATAGCAAGAACCTGGAAGCAATGTAAATGCCCCCCAACTGAAGAATGGATGGGGAAAATATGGTACATTTACATAACGTAGTACTACTCCACAGAAAAACACAATGGAATCTTGAAATTCACAGGCAAATGGATGGAACTAGAAGAAACTGTCCTAAGTGAGGTAACCCAGTTGCAAAAAGACAAAAATGGTATGTACTCAGTCATATATGGATTTTAGACATGGAGCAATGTAGTATCAGCCTACAATCCACACTACCAGAGAATCTTGGAAACAAGGAGGACCCTAAGAAAGACATATATGGTCCACTAGAGAAGTGGAAAGGGACAAGATCTCCTTAGCTAATAGGAAGCATGGGGGAGAGGAGAGGGAGTTAGAAGAAAGCAAAGGGGAAAAAAGGAGGGGGGAGGTGAACATTAGGGAACAGGAAGATCTAGTCAGGGGAAGACTAGAGGAGAACAAGAAAAGAGATACCATCATAGAGGGAGGCATTATAAGTTTAAAGAGAATTCTGGCACTAGGGAAATGTCCAGATGTCTACAAGGTTGACCCCAAATAACAATCTAAGAAATAGTGGAAATGCCCACCTTAAATGGCCATCTCTGAGTGATGAGATTTATGACTACCTTATATGTCATCCTAGAACCTTCATCCAGTAGCTGATGGAAGCAGAAGCAGACACCCACAGCTAAACACTGAGCTGAACTCTGGAATCCAGTTGCAGAGAGGGAGGAAGGATGAACAAATGGGTCAAGACAAGGCTGGAGAAACCCACAGAAACAGCTGACCTGAAGAAGGGAGAGCTCATGGTCACCAGACAGACAGTGAAGAAACAAGCATAGGACTGTTCCAGACCCCCTGAATGAGGATGTCATTTTGGAGGTCTGCTTAATCTATGAGCCCTTTGATAGTGAATCAGCATTTATCTCTATTACTTGAATGGACTTTGGGAGCCTACTCCACATAGAGGTGGACATCACCCCCAAACAACAGGAAGCAGTTTAGAATGTACAATGCCCATATTCCCAAATATTGTTTATAAATGTTTTTTTCATTTAAATAGGGTTGGTTATAAATGGTAATGATCATAGTCAATCTCTTTTTAAAAGAAAAAAAGGGAAATAGAATATGGAGATGAATACATTGATGTGGATTTTCATTTATTGATACAAATTTAATGTCAATTTGTGATATGCATAATTAAATACATATTATAGATTGTATAGTAACCTATAATAGTCACAACCTACAGATAGTTTAGTTAGGTTTTCTAGATATACAGAGATGTATTTAAGATGGATAGATTATCTTCAAACCTTTCAAAGACCTACAGAATACATGGCATCTAAATGGTTTAGGGTTTTTCTTGACAGTGAGACACAACTGCTCCTGGTACACAAATTATATCAGAAAGGATTGATGACTGTCTTGTATGTATCCTATAGACTTTATCCAGCCGCTGATGGAAGTAGATGCAGACACCCACAATTAATCACTGAACTTAACTGGAATCCAATTGCAGAGAAGAGTGATGGGCAAAGGGGTCCAGACCAGGCTGGTGAAACCTACCAAAACAGCTGACCTGGACAACAGGGAACTCTTGGTCCCCAGACTGATAGCTGGGATACCAGCATGGGACTGATTCTGACCTAAGGGAGGTAGGTTTTAGTGAGGAGACCTCAGAAATCTATGGTACCTCCTGTAGTATTTCAGTACTTATCCCTAGCATAGGTGTGGACTTTGGGAGCCCAATCCACATACAGGGATACTCCAAGACACATGGGGGTAGGCCTAGACTCTTTACCAAAGAATATGACAGACTCTGATGACCCCCTATGGAAGGCCTCACCCTCCCAGGGGAGCAGAAAGGGTATGTGATAGGTAGGGTTTTAGCTGGGGGGGAGTGGTAGGGGAGGAGGGGAGGAAGTGGGAACTGGGATTGACATGTAAAACATTCTTGCTTTTAATTCAAATAAAAAAGAATTTAAAAAAGATTTACACCAATAGACAATGTAATGTTCACAGTTTGGCTGGGAGCTCTGGAGGCCTCAACCCTCTACAAAGAACTGTAGGCAACTAAAGAATACTGAGAGCAGAAGAAATTTACTTCCCCAGGGAAGGGCATATCCATTCATTAGCCAACACCAAATGGTCATCCTGAAAACATCCATCCAAGTATCACAGACTGACAGGGAGTATTTATGTATTCATTAAGATTTTATCACAATGCAACCTTTCATTTTTTTTCTCATTAAGATACTTTTAGGGAAAATATGGCATTGTTGGCAATGTGATAATGATTTTTCTTTTTTCATGGTAATGTCTTTTCCCTCTTTTTGTGTCACCTATCTTCCCAGAATGATAATTTTGTTTCAAAACAAAGGGTACTTATCCCTTCTCTCAAGCTATGGACACATTATCTGTCAGGCTCTGTATCTCAGCAGCTTATATTCCACCGTGATCCACCATTCTTCCTTTTAGGGCAGATAATCCTCTTAACTATGAACTAGGTATTGTTCTTCTGAAAGTTTTTGTACATTACATGTTTTAAGCTGTGTACTTACAAAAAATTTCCAAACTATTCATTAAAAGAAACTAAATATCAACTTGGTGGCATAAAACCAGTTACTATAAAGGCTGTGTTAGGAGGTTTAAAAGCTGAATTTTTGCTATCTCTAAGACACTAGGAAATATCAATGCCATAAGCATTTGTCTTTTTTTTGGACATGGTTTCTCTGTGTAGCTTTGAAGCCTGTCCTGACACTTTCTCTGTAGACCAGGCTGGCCTTGAATTCACAGAGATCTGGCTGTCTCTGCCTCCTGAGTGCTGAGATTAAAGGCATGTGTCACCACCACCCAGATATGGCAACTCTTTTTAAAGAAAATATTTACTTGGTGCTGGCTAGCACTTAGAGAATTAGTCAATTATCATCATGGCAGTAAGATATTGTTGATCTTGGAAGAGCTGAGTGTTCTACATCCGGATTGGCAGGTAGCAGAAAGTGATCTGGGTTGAGATTCTAGACAACAAAGCCTACCTCCTATTGACAAACCTTCTCCAACAAAGCCTAATAGTGCCTCTACTGATGGCATGTGGGCCATTATAATACAAATCATAGCAACATGGGGAAATTAATGAGATATTTTCTCAAAAAAAAATAAAAATAATTTTAAAAAAGGTGAGGACCTATCTAAAACTTACTGTGCTTGCCTAGCATATATGAAGTCTTAGGATGAATTTGCAATTTGAAATAATAAAGTTTAAAATTATTTATTGTTCTTTTCCAGCATAATATTTTTATATAACTCCTGAGTTTCTATTTCTATGCATGAATACTACATGGGGATTACAACCTCCTTTGGATATTATCAAAACATTTTTGTGTAGAAATGTGGTAGTATTTACATCAAAAATATAATAATTTAAACAATTTGGTTGTGGTGGGCCTAACATTATGAAATCTGGTTGAATTGTGTTTTCTATAATCAGTTTACACAATGCTGTAGGAGCAAGCACTGATTGTTATTTGAATCTTAATTTCTAATAGACATATGAATAAATGAAAAGTCATTTATGTGTTTTGATAAAGTCAGTGACTAAACTTGATGATGCCACTCTAGGTCTGTATGGGAAATATTATCAGAAATATCACTATTCTAATTGGTGATAAGCCCTATTACCTGTAAAAACACATTAGAAATAGGAGAGAAAATATATACTAGGTAGTGACTGATTTTAGGAAACAGTTATTTTAATATAGTTTGAATTCAAACTCCATAAACAATTTTTTTGTTAAAATATCTCCCTCAGTTAAGAAGAAAAATAAATGGCTGCTTCAAGATTTTGTGAGCTTTGTATCATTAAAGGTCCTCAAAGACTGTGATTTAGTGGATGCTGAGAGGCCCAATATTTCCCATTCTCATATTTAACTGGGTAAGTGAAGTGATGTCATCACTTTCTCTGACATTATGTCAATAGTGACTTCTTCAAATAATCTATGGGCAGAAATAATGTACATAAAACAATTCTGGAATATCAAATTATTGAGTAAAAATAAGTCTATGATGTTAAATAATTAATATGCTATTGTTGTGTATTTCATTTTGGCAAAGTAAAATAAGTGTTGGGGAATTTAAATTCAAATTCAAATTTGAAAATTTTACATTCTGATTTTATTTATCTTTTATTATTCTTTTTTAGTATTTCACTTGTGAGTACTGTGTTTACACCATTCTTCATTCCCTTTTTTCCATTTGTCCTGTGGTACTCACACTCTTCTCAAATTTATGGCTTCTTATTATTTCAATATAATTGTTGTGTGTATATGTTGAGTAAGGTTGTAAATACAGCCTAGTGAGATCATTTGTTGGAGTTCATATGTATTTAGAGTTGACCTCTTATGATTGGCTAACCTATCAGGGTATGTTTCACTGGCTAAGACTGACTCTTTCTTTCCCAGGAACCATCAATTATCTGTAACTTTTCTAGATGTGAAGTACTGTGAGAGCTTCATGATCTGCAAAGTCATGTCAATTGAAATGATCACTTTTTATGTCTTATTTAGGCAATCTAATTTTTGAGATTTGCGGGTTCAGCTTTCCTCTTATGTACAGAAGGTCCTATCAAGCACCTGACATCCTATCTTGGTCCTGTTGCTCTTAGTATTTTAATACCCCATTTTCCATGAAGCTTCCTGAGTCTTATATAGATGGGTTGTATTGCAGATGTACTCATTGGATCTGGCACCCTTCTTTTAGGTGTTCTTTCCTTTTTTGATGAGTTGCAACTTTTTGGTCTCTGTCTACAGAAAAAACAAGTATGTTTAAAATGGTTATGAGCTAAGGCTATATAACTAGATGCAGTTAGAAATTAAATGGGATTAGTGAAGTAGAAATAGTCAGGTCTTGATATATATTCATATATATGAAAGGTCTTAAACATCAGTATTTAATTATGAAGGAGCCATGTCCATTCCCCTCATTCTCCTATTTGTGTTGGTATAGGTGATTTGTCTAACATCCATAATCCGTACTTTCTGGTGGCAATAGATTAGCTGTCTAACTTCAGTGATCCAGTCCCAAGTGAAATGGTAGAGAATTAAGAGATGAGTGATAATGATAGACGCAACAACAAGAATGCTTGAAGGAAGAAATAAATATATCCAGAGTAATAGAACCCTCAGGAGATTTCATACTTCTTATTATTAATATGCCAAGCAGTTACTTAGAAAATTATATACTTTTTCTACTAAACTCACTTTTCTTACACTTTATTTGTTACATACGCTCTTTTCCTGAATCCCAGGATGGACTTACATTCATGGTCTCAAATGGATTGTACACATTTCTCTGGCTTTCAGAGTAGCTCAACCTACACCCATGAGCCACTATATACATATCTGTTATTTGTTTTTACTTATATAAGGACTACAATTACACAAAATTTATGGAATATGTCCAGCCAATCAAGTGGAAGTTGTTATATTTCAAATAGACAGATGGCTTTGGATGCAATTGCAACTCAGGGATTATTTTATGTTAATTTATGCATTAGTCTTTTCCAAGGATACACTCAAAATATCAGAGTATTATCCTTAAGCCAAAATTAGATTTAGGAATTTGAAAGCAGGGGCAGCTAAGGTAAAAGCAATGAACTCATGAATATGCATTTTTGAAATGAATATGTCTTAAGTCTCAAAGCCTGGGAGGAAGCATTGCTTTCTTTATTTCCTTAAGAGCTGAGCAGATATGTCACTATATTGCTTAACAAGGGGTTTGTATCTTGGATATTTTTAACGGGTTAAATGTAAGGCTGCACAGCTGTTTATCTGGGTCAAGCAAATCGAGCAAGTGTGGATATAGTTTAGATGGTGACCAACGTGTAGCTACTCTTCTATTGTTTGATGTGTCTGGTGCATGGAAAGGTGACTCAGTAGAAATTACTGATATATGCACTGGTATAGATTAACCAGTCTCTCACAACATTCTCTTAATATTATAGTCCTGATACAAATGCCTCAGAGAGTAAATGTATAAATGATTTGATCATCAGATATTGTGCAGCTATTGAAGTAAATATCAGGAATTTTGCCAGAACACTGATGGTAGTTTATTTTCTTTTACAAGCAAAGTTCAAGCAAATTACTTGTTTTCTTTGAGAAATTGAAATATAGACAGAATGAGATAAACAAATATGTGCTTAGATCTTTACTTAATTTTTTTCGAATAATTTCATCTTATCTTCTAAAGAACAAAAGGAAGCATATGGACTGTTAAATATCAATAACACTAAATATATGAAAGTAAACTGTTTGAGCTTTTATGTTTTATAAGGTAAAAATTTTATTAAAGGGTAGTACTGGTGGGTATGATATATTATCCTTTCTTAGCCAGGCATCTCACTATATTATTTATTATAAGCATTGATATAACATATATATATATATATATATATATATATATATATATATATATATATAATGTGTACATACAGATAAACATGCTTATATTGTTGCAATATATATTAGTTTGAAAGCATAAATACACAAAATAATTGCACACATATAAGAGAGTAAAACAAATTTTATTTATTTTTCTGAATGAGTTAAGTTTCCAATTACTAGAATCAATAAACTACGTAGCAGTCACTCTATGGGTGCTTTCTAAACTTTCTTATACCTACGTACCCTGTTAAAACAGAATTCATTTGATATTGAATTCAACTTGAAAAATGTTAATTATGAATTACTCATGTATATAATACAATTTCTCCAATATGTTTCTAACACTCACTAGACATACAGGAGATATGATGATACTCAATTTTTGGTCCATTTTTATTTGAATTAGAAACAAGATTGTTTTACATGTAATTTCCAGTTCCCTCTACCTCCCCTCCTCCCCTCCCCCCCCAAACTAATACCCTACTTACCCCATACCCTTTCTGTTCCCAAGGGAGGGTGAACCCTTCCATTGAGGGGTCTTCATAGTCTGTCATATCATTTAGTATAGGGCCTGGGCCCACCCCCATGTGTCTACGCTCAGAGAGTATCCTTCTAATTGGAAGGGACTCCCAAAGTCCATTCATGAACTAGGGATAGGTACTGATCTACTGGAAGAGGCCCCATAGATTTTCGAGGGCTCCTCACTGAAACCCATGTTCATGGGTCTGGGACTGTCCCATGCTGGTTCCACAGCTATCAATCTGGGGACCAAGAGCTCCCCCTTGTTCAAGGCAACTGTTTCTGTGGGTTTCACCAGCCTTGTGTGGACCACTTTGCTCATCACTCCTCCATCTCTGCAACTGTATTCCAGTTCAGTTCAATGTTTAGCTGTGGGTGTCTGCTTCTACTTCCACCAGCTGCTGGATGAAGGCTATAGGATGGCATATAAGTCAGTCATCAATCTCATCAGGGGAGGGCATTTAAGGCAGCCTCTCCTCTGTTGCTTAGATTGTTACTTGGTGACAGCGTTATAAACCTCCAGACATTTCCCTAGGACCTAATTTCTCTTTAAAACTATAATGGCTCCCTTTATTATGATATCTCTTATCTTGTTCTCCTCTATTCTTCTCCCAACTCAACCTTCCTGTTCCCTTATATCCTTCCCACCACTCCTTTTCTACCTTCTTATTCTCATAAATCCTTCCCCCCTCTCTCGATGCTCCTAATTTTCTCAGGAGATCTTGTCCCTTTGGGGGGACCATGTATGTCACATTTATAGGCATCCTTGTTTCCTAGCTTCTCTGGTGATATGGATTGTAGGTTGGTAAACATTTGCTCTATGTCTAAAATCCATATATGAGTGAGTATGTACCATATTTCTCTTTTTGTGTCTGGGTTACCTCACTCAGAATGGTTTATTCTAGTTCCATCCATTAGCTTGCAAATTTCAAGATTCCATTTTTTTTTCTGCTGAGTTGTGCTCCATTGTGTAAATGTACCACATATTTTCTACCCATTTATCAGTTGAGGGGCATCTAGGCTGCTTCCAATTTCTGGCTATTACAAATAATGCTACTATGAACATCATTGAACAGATGCCCTTGTTGTATGAATATGCTTCTTCTGAGTATATGCCTAAGAGTGAAATTGCTGGATCTTGAGTTAGACTGATTCCCATTTTGCTGAGGAATTTTCATACTGACTTCCAAAGTGTCTGTACAAGTTGGCACTCTCACCAGCAGAGGAGGAGTGTTCCAATTTCTCCACATCCTCTCCAGCATAAACTGTCATTGGTGTTTTTTTATTTCAGCCATGATGACCGGAGTAAGATGGTATCTCAGAGTTGTTTTGATTTGCATTTCCCTGATGGCTAAAGATGTTGAACGCTTTTGTGTCTTTCAGTCATTTTAGATTTCTCTATTGAGAATTGTCTGTTTAGTCCTGTATCCCACTTTTTAATTGGATTATTTGGTGTTTTGGAGACTGGGTTCTTGTGTTCTTTGTAAATTTTGGAGATCAGCCCTCTGCCAGATGTGGGATTGGTGAATATCTTTTCCCATTCTGTTTGCTGTCATTTTGTCTTGTTGACTGTGTCCTTTGCCTTACAGAAACTTTTAAGTTTCAGGAGGTTCCATTCATTAACTGTTGATCTCAGTGTCTATGCTACTGGTGTAATGTTCAAGAAGCCATCTCCTGTACCAATTCATTCAAGGGTTTTTCCTACTTTCTCTTGTGATAGGTTCAGTGTGCTGAATTTATGTTGAGGTGTTTGTTCCATTTGGACTTATGTTTTGTGCATGGTGATAGACATGGATCTATCTGCAGTCTTCTGCATGCCAGCATCCAATTATGCCAGCACCATATGTTGACGATGCCTTCTTCATTCCATTGTATAACTTTAGCTTCTTTGTCAAAAACCAGGTATTTGTAGATGTGTTAGTTAATATCAGGGTTTTCAATTCTAGTCCATTTGTCATCCTGTGTATTTTTTCCAGTACCAAGCTGTTTTCAGGACTATAACTCAATAATAGAAGTTGAAATCAGGGATGGTGATGCCTCCAGAAGTTGCTTTATTGTACAGGGTTTTTTGGGCTATCCTGGGTCATTTTTTTCCATATAAAGTTGAGTATTGTTCTATCAAGTTCTGTGAAGAATTGTGCTGGTATTATGATGGGGATTGCATTGAATCTGTAGATTGCTTTTGGCAAGATTGCCATTTTTACTTTGTTGTTCCTACCTATCCAAGAAGATGGGAGAGCCTTCCATTTTCTGGTATCTTCTTGAATTTCTTTCTTTAAAGTGCCAAAATCCTTACTATACATGTCTTTCACTTTTTTTGGTTAGTTTTATGCCAACGTATTTTATGTTGTTTTTGGCAAATTTAAATTGTAATATTTCTCTTATTTCTTTCTCCATGCATTTATCATCCATGGATAGTAGGGCTACTGATTTTTTTAGTTAATCTTGTATCCTGTCACTGTGCTGACGGTGTTTTTCAGCTGTAGGAGTTCCCTGGTAGAGTTTTTCAGGTCACTTATTTAAACTATCTTATTTTTTACAAATAGTGAAAGTTTTACTTCTTCCTTTCCAATTTGATCTCTTCTTGTTGTCTTATTGCTCTAGCTAGATGTTCAAGGACAATATTGAAGAGGTATTCAGAGAGTGGAAAGCCTTGTTTTAATCCAGATTTAGAAACTCAAGGTGATAATACTCAATTTTTAGCAGAAAGCCAGAAAACATGTCTGATGAAAATATGGTTAATATTTAGTCCCAGTACTCAGAAAGCATAGGCAGGCAGACCTGGATGAGGCAGACAATATCCTGGTCTACAGAGTGAATTTCATGATGCCAGAGTTATACAGGTAAACCATGTCTCAAAATACCAAAAAAGAAAAATCAAGAATGTAGGAAGGAAAGAAATAAAGAAAGAAAGAAAGGAAAGAAGAATTTGATATGCAATAGTCTTGAATATTCAATACCATGAACATTTGCTCCAGGTCTATGCTAAATTCATAAAACCTATAATTATATCTTATGGAGAGCAGTCATAAATTTTAATGGTGCTTTTGGTAAAATTGAGGTCTGCCCACTAAGCCTCTATGGTATTATCCTGTATAGTGACTCACTAATTACACTGATATTGGTGTTGTGACTGGATGTCCTAAACCTAACATGAGATACACAAATTCATATGCAGTGCAAGGAATTTTCTGTAGACTACAATTGTTACATTTCCCAAATGCTTTTTACTGGGCTTCTGCACTCATGTCCAATGAATGCTGACAGCTAAAAGCCCATCACTTTGGATTTTGAAATATTGTTTATTTCTTTGTAACAATGACCCCAAGTCAATGGAATCAGTTTGATCTATAAGGTATCTTTCATCCTCACCTGGAGAACAGTATCATCTACAACTGACAAAGTTCAACATATTCTCCCTTATCACATCATCGTGCGACTAACCTGTGGTACGTCTTGTATCTAGAACTTATGAAATTGTGTAAAATGTAGTATTGTTCTAATATCATTTTACTATTTAGTAGATTTTCATCTCACTTACTTTCTTTCCTCAGATTTTCCCCCTTCAAAGATTCCCACAATAATTTATTTAATGATTAGTAACTAGTTTTACAACTATGTGATGGAGCCATAATGGAGGTTCTCTGTCCTATGAATCAATGCTATGAGTACGACTGTAGATTACTGATAAAGATGGGTCCAAAGAAGATTTGAAAAAAAATAGTTGATTATATATTATGAAAAAGTTCAACATTCCTTATGTGCCTAAATGTGTGGATAATTTAAAAACAATCAAAGAAACTTTGGCAAAACAAACTAGAAAATCAATGATCTGTATTGAACATATTCATGCATACTTGTACAATTTGATTTTATGAGAGGATTGTTTGTTTGATTGTAAGTTTGACAAGCAAGTAGGATCTGAATAAAAGTGTAGGAAAAAAGACCAAAAAGCCCTATATGTGATATAGTTATGCCTATGTTTGAGCTAACCTACTATCTTTTGTAGGAGGCATAGTGAAGTCATGTGTGTAAAGATTTTACAATTATTTCTTCAGAATATCAGCAAAATGGATCTGGAGAGATGGCTCAGCTGTTAAGAGGACTGGCTGTTTTACCAGAGGTTCTGAATTCAATTCCCAACAAACATGATGGCTCACAACCATCTATATTGGTATCTGATGTCCTCTTCTGGCATAAATTTGTACATGTAGATAGAGCACTCCTATGCATAAAACAAAACTGAAAATAACAACAGCAACAGAACCCTCATGTCAGCAATTACTGGGATGAGAGTGTTTTTAGTATAAAACAATTTTAGTGCCACTTACAGTGATGTGATGATGTGATGCAGTACAATTTCTTTTCTACTTGAAGAGCAAAGCCTTCATGAGAGTGTCTCTGTGAAACTCATTGTATACCTGTGTAGAAAATTTAATTACTCCCAGTCCATGATTCCTTAGCCATAATTTAGTCATCGATTCAATAATGTATTAATTAGCCCAATTCTTGTTGAAGACAGCTAGAATATCATGCATAGCTTGTATACAAAGGATCTACTCTAAAGGTTAAGACATGTTACAGGAAGAAAAGCCACAGAGTTATCGCAATTATGGAACTTTATGTTCTAGTATGCATCCCCTTTTAGGGATATGTCTTCTTATGGCTTACTAATTGATGTAGGGCGACAAGTTTGGCACTTCCACCAGAACTAATTGGTCATAATAAATCTTAAAGCTCTTTGGGGTGCCTTATTCTTTCAGCATCAAACACAATAATCCCAAAGACAAATAAAAGTTTGAGAGATGGTTCTGATGACCACTAACATGTAACATTTTAGAATATTTTTGTAATAATAAATTCCCTATAGTGTCATTTTTCTTAAAATGATTAAGTTTTGTAGAATATTATAAAATGATTAAGTTTTGTAGAATAAGCAGAACTTTCAAAAGCCATAAAAGTAACTGGAAAAAATAGCAATACACAAAGAGATGAAGAGAGATTTTCAGGAATAGATTTATTAATTTATTAAATAGTCCTGCAAACAGCTTGGAATTGGCACAAAAATAGACAGGTAGGCCAATGGAATCCAGCTGAAAACCCTGAAATTAACCTGCACACCTATGAGCGAGCACCTGAATTTTTTTGTAATTTTTTTTAGTTCAAATTAGGAACAAGCTTGTTTCACATGTCAATAACTTCTACCTCTCCCTCACTTCTCCCTCTCCACCTCCCCTCCCCCCACTTGCCACCCACCCCATCTACTTTCCACTCCCCAGTAAGGGTAGGTCCCTAGATGGGGGCTCCCCAAAGTCCACCACATCATCCTGGGCTGGGCCTAGGCCCTACCGCATGTGTCCAGGCCGAGAGTGCATCCCTTGAAGTGAGATGGGCTCTCAAATCCCTTCTTACACCAGGGAAAAATGCAAATCCACTACTAGGGGCTCCCTAGAGTGTAGAGGCCTCGTCATTGACATCCATGTGGAGGGGTCTGTAACAGTCCTGTATTGGACTCCCAGACAACAGACTGGGGTCCATGTGCTCCCCCTTGTACAGGCCAGCTGTTTCTGTGGGTTTCACCAGGCTGGTTCAACCCCTTTGATCTTCATTCCTCCCTTTGTGCAAGTAAGTTCCAGAGTTCAGTTGAGTGTATAACTGTGGGTGTCTGCCTCTGCTTCCATCAGCCACTGGATGAGGGCTTTGGGATGGCAAAAAAAGCAGTCATCAATCTTATTTTAGGGGAAGGGCATTTAGGTTATCCTCTGCACCATTGCCTAGATTGTCAGCTCATGTCATCCTTGTAGGCCTCTGGAAATCTCCCTAGTGCCAATCTTTCCTCGGACCTATAAGGGCTCCCTCTAATATGGTATCTCTCATCCTGGTCTCTATTCTTCCTCCTACTCAATATTTCTGCTCCTCCATTAACTGTCTCCTCCTCTAATTCTGACAGCTCCCTCTTCCCTACACTCATGCTCACAATTAGCTCAGGAGTTCCTGCCCCTTCCCATTCCTGGGGTCCATGCATTTTTCCCTTAGAGCATTTCTTGTTTCCTAGTTTCTTTGGTGAAGAGGATTGTAGGCTGGTAATCTTTTGCTCTATGTCTAAAATTCATTTATGAGTGAGTACATACCATGTTTGTATTTTTGTGACTGGGTTACTTCACTCAGTATGGTTTCTTCTAGTTCCAAACATTTGCCTGCAAATTTCAAGATTCCATTGCTTTTTTCTGCTGAGTTGTACTCCGATGTCTAAATGTACCACATTTTCTCTATCAATTCTTCAGTTGAGGGGCATCTAGGTTGTTTCCAGGTTCTGGCTATTACAAAGAATGCTAAAAAGAACAAGGTTAAACATATGTCCTTGTATGGTTATGCTTTATTTGGGTATATGCCCAAGAAAGGAATTGCTGGATCTTGAGGTAGACTGATTCCCAATTTTCTGAGCAACCACCATAGTGATTTCCGACGTGGTCCTACAAGTTTTCACTCCCACCAGCAATGGAGGAGTGTTCCTTTTCCTCCACATCCTCTCCAGCATAAACTGTTGTTGGTGTTTTTGATTTTAGCCATTCTGCCAGGTGTGAGATGGTATCTCAGATGTGTTTTGAGTTGCATTTCTCTAATGTCCAAGGATTTTGAGCACTTTATTAAGTGTCTTTCAGCCATAACATATTGCTCTGTTGAGAATTCTCTAATTGTGCAACCCACTTTTTAATTTCATTATTTGGTGTTTTGGTGGCTAGCTTGAATTCATTGTGTATTTTGGGAATCAGCCTTCTGTCATATGTGGGGTTGGTGAAGACCTTTTCCCATTTTTTTGAGCTGTGTTTGTCTTACTAACTGTGTCCTTTGCCTTACAGATTCTTCTCAGTTTCAGGAGGCCCCATTTATTAATTGCAGAACTCAATGTCTGTGTTACTGGTATATTGTTCAAGAAGCAGTCTTCTGTGCCAATTCATTCAAGGGTATCTCCCACATTGTCTTCTAGAAGATTCAGTGTGGCTTGGTTTATGGTGATATCTTTGATCCAATTTGGACTTATGTTTTGTGCATAGTGACAGATATGGATCTATCTGCAATCTTCTGCATGTTGGAATCCAGTTATGGCAGTACCATTTGTTGAAGACGCTATCTTCCTTCCATTGCATAGATTTAGCATCTTTGTCAAAAATAAGGTGTTCATAGTTGTGTGGTTTAATATCAGTGTTTTCATTTCAATTCCATTGGTCTGTCTATATTTGTGCCAATACCAAGCTGTTTTCAGAACTATGGCTATCCTGGGTCTTTTGTCTTTTCATATAAAGTTGTGTATTGTTCTTTCAAGGTCTGTGAAGAACTGTGTTGGGATTTGGTTGGGGATGGAGTTGAATCTGTAGATTATTTTTAACAAGATTTCCATTTTTACTATGTTGATTCTACCTATCCAAGAGCATGAAAGATCTTTCCATTTTCTGGTATTTTCTTTAATTTCTTTCTTTAAAGATTCAAAGTTCTTACTGTAGAGTTCTTTCACCTTTTTGGTTAGTGTTACCACAAGTTATTTTATGTTTCTTGTGGATATTGTGAAGTGTGATGTTTCTCTGATTTCTTGCTCATTGGATTCATCATCTGTTTCTAGTAGGGCTACTGATTTTTTAAGTTAATTCTGTAACCTTATACTTTGCTGAAGGTGTTTGTCAGTGGTAGGAGTTCCCTGGTAGAGTTTTTTGAGTCACTTATGGAAAATATCATGTCATCTTCAAATAGTGAAAGATTGACTTCTTCATTTCCAATTTGTATCCCTTTGATATGCTTTTCTTGTCTTAGTCCTCTAGCTAAAACTTCAAGCACAATATTGAAGAGATATGGAGAGAGTGGACAGCCTTGTCTTGTTCCTGATTTTAGACAAATTACTTTGAGTTTTTTCTCCATTTAGTTTGATGTTGGCTGTTGGTTTGGTGTATATTGCTTTTATCTTGTTTAGATATGTTCTTATTATTCTTGTTCTCGCCAAGATCTTTATAATGAAGGGATGCTGGATTTTGTCAAAGGCTTTTCAGCATCTAGTGAGATGATTATGTGGTTTTTCTTTTTCAGTTTGTTTATATGATGGATTACTTTGATGGGTTTTCGTATGTTGAACTGTCCTTGCATCACTGGAATGAAGCCTACTTTATCATATTGGATGATTTTTCTGATGTGGTCTTGGATTTGATTCACCAATATTTTGTTGAGTATTTTTTGTATCGATGTTCATGAGGGATATTGGCATGTAGTTCTCTTTTTGTAGTTGTATTTTTGTTGCATCTTTGTGTGGCTTGGGTATCAAAGTGATTGTAGCCTCCTAAAAAGCGTTTAGGAATGTCCCTTCGACTTCTATAGTTTGGAACAATTTGAGGAGTATTGGTATTAGCTCTTGTTTGAATTTCTGGTAGAATTCTGCAGTGAAGCCATTGGGCCCAGGGATTTTTTTTGGTTAGGAGGCTTTTAATGACTGCTTCTTTTTCATTAGAGGTTAGAGGTTGATTTAAACTGCTTATCTGTTCTTGGTTTAATTTTGCTAAGTGAGATCTCTCCAGAAATTTGTCCTTTTCCTTTATATTTTCGTATTTTGTCGAGTACAGGTTTTCCAAGTATGACCTGATGATTCTCTGGATTTCCTCAGTGTCCATTGTTGTATCCACCTTTTCTTTTCTGATCTTGTTGATTAGCATGCTCTATCTCTCTCTGCCTTTTGGTTAGTTTGGATAGAAGTTTGTCTATCTTGTTGATCTTCTCAAACAACCAACTCTTTGTTTCTTTGACTCTTTGTAATGTTTTCCTAGTTTCTACTTTATTGATTTCAGCTCTCAGGTTGATTATTTCCTGGCATCTACTCCTCCTTGGTGAGTTTGCTTCTTTTTGCTCTAATTCTTTCAGTTGTTCTGTCAATTCTCTAATGTGACTTTTCTCCAGTTTCTTCATGTGGGCACTTACTGCTATGAACTTCCCTCTTAGCACTGCTTTCAGAGTGTCCCATAAGTTTGGGTATGCTGTGTCAACATTCTCATTACATTCTATGAAGTATTTAATTTCTTTTTTTATTTCTTCCTCAAGCCAGGAATGGTGCAATTGTGTGTTATTCAATTTCTTTGAGTTTGTAGGTTTTCTGCACTTTGTATTGCTGTTGAATTCTATTTTTAAAGCATGGTGATCTGATAAGATACAGGGGGTTATATCAATTCTTTTGTATCTAAGGAGGTTTGCTTTATTGCCTACTATGTGGTAAATTTTAGAGAAGGTGTCATGTGGCACTAAGAATAAGTTATATTCTTTTGTGTTTGGATGGAATGATCTATAGATATGGGTTAAACTCATTTGTTTCATAACTTCTGTTAGATCCTTTGTTTCTTTGTTAAGTTTCTGTCTGGTGGTCCTGTCTAGTGGTGAAAGCAGGGTGTTGATGTCTGCTACTATAAGGGTGTGTTGTTTTATGTGTATTTTGAGCTTTAGTAATGTTTCTTTTACAAATGTAAGTGCCTTCGTATTTTGGGCACAAATGTTCAGGATTGAGACTTCATCTTGAAAGAGTTTTCCTGTGATGAGTATGAAATGCCTTTCTTCATCTCTTTTGATTGATTTTAGTTTGAAGTCTAATTTGTTAGATATTAGTATTGCTACATCAGCTTGTTTCTTTTGTCCATTTGAATGGAAAAACTTTTCCCAACCCTTTAGTCTGAGGTAACAACTCTCTTTGAAATTGAGGTGTGGTTCTTGTATAAAGCAGAAGGATGGATTCTGTCTTCATATCCACCCTGTTAACCTGTATCTTTTTATGGCAGGTTAAGACCATTGATATTGAGGGATATTAATGTCCATTGATTTTGGTTCTTGGTTGGTTCTTGTTTGTTTTGGATTTATTTTTGGTGGTGTCTTTGTGTGTGCATTTTGCCTTCCTGTTTCTTTTCGTGTTTGGTAAAATTGGATTATCTATTGCCTATGTTTTTGTGAGTGTAGTTATCTTCGTTGGGTGGAGTTTTACTTCCAGAACTTTCTGTAGTGCTGGATTTGTCGATATGTATTGTTTAAGTCTGATTTTGTTATGGAATATCTTGTTTTCTCCATCTATAGCGATTGAAAGTTTTTCTGGGTATAGTAGTCATTGTTGGCATCCATGCTCCCTTATTGTTTGTAGGATATTTATCCAGGACCGTATGGCTTTCAAAGTTTCCAATAAGAAGTCGGGTGTTTCTGATAGGTCTGCCTTTATATGTTACTTGGCCTTTTTTCTTTGCTGCTCTTAATATTTTCTCTTTATTCTGTGGGTTTGTTGTTTTGATTATTATTTGTAAAGGGGACTTATTTTTTTTTTTTGATCCAGCCTGTTTGGTGTTCTGTAAGCTTCTTGTAATTTCTTAAGCTTATCCTTCTGTAGGTTGGGACAGTTTTCTTCTATAATTTTGTTGAATATGTTTTCTGCACCTTTGAGCTGTTTTTCTTCACCTTCTTCTATACCTATTATTCTTAGGTTTGGCCTTTTTCAAAATAAGTCCCCTCAACTGAGAATGGATAGAGAAAATGTGGTACATTTTCACAATGGAGTACCACTCAGTGGGGGGAATAAACAATGGAATCTTGAAATTGACAGGCAATTGGATGGAACTAGAAGAAACCTTTCTGAGTGATGTAACAGTCACCAAAAACAAACATGATATGTACTCACTCCAAGAGAAGCTAGTAAACAAGGAAGACCATAAGAGAACATACATGTTTCCCTGGAAAAGGGAAAATGGGGAAGATCTCCTGAGCAAATTAAGAGCACAGGGGATGGAGGTGAGAAGGAACTATGAGAATAAAAAGGGGAGAAGAGGAGGGTGAGGAACACATGATGGTGCAGCGAGGTTGAGTTGAGGGAAGAACAGAAGAGAGCAAGATAAGAGATAATGTAATAGAGGGAGACATTATAGGTTTACAGAGAAATTAGGCACTAGGGAAATATCTGGAGAGCTACCAAGATGACAACAACTAACAATCTAAGCAACAGAGGGAAGGTTACCTTAAATGTCCTCTCCTGATAATGAGACTGATGACTAATTCATATAACAGCCTATAGCCTTTATCCAACAGCTAGTGGAAATAGAAGCAGACAGCTAAACACTGAACTGAAGTGAATCCAGTTGCAGAGATGGAGGAGTGATGAGTAAAGGGGTCCACAGAAAGCTGGTGAAACCCACAGAAACAGTTGAATTGAACAAGGGGGAGCCCTTGGTCCCCAGAATGATGCTGGGAAACCAGCACGGGACAGTTCCAGTCCCCATGAATGTATCGGTGAGGAGACCTCAGAAATCTATGGGGCCTCTTGTAGTAGACCAGTACCTATCCACAGCACAGGAATAGACTTTGGGAGCCCCTTCCAAATAGAAGGATACTCCCTGAGCATAGACACAGGGGTGGGCCCAGGCCCTATACTAAAGGATATAACAGACCCTGAAGACCCCCTATGGAAGGCCTCATCATCCCTTTGGAGCAGAAAGGGTGTGGGATAGTTAGGGTGTTAGTTGGGGGAGGCAGGGGAGTAGGGGAGTGAAAGGGACCTGGGATTGACATGTAAAATAATTTGCTTTCTAATAAATTTTTTAAAAAATATTAAAGGGATAATATCTATAGCTTTGTGGTTTAAACAGCAATAAGTTAAAATCTAGAATTGATTAAATGCTTACACTCTACTTCAATGCTTAATTTATTTTGCAATGTTTGGCAAGGAAAAAAACAATAGAAATATGTTTTCTTAGGAGGAGGAACAAAATTAGAAGTGACATTTTCATAACTGCAAAGAGTTTGAACTGGGTGTTAGTAAGTCAAAAGTGGAAGTGTCCTAAAGTCATAGAATGTATATGTCTATAACTGGTTCATTTGGTGTATAAATTCAGTTTGATCACCCCCTCAAAACATAGCATTATAATATCTGTTTAGATTCTCATCTTTTGTTTTGTCTGTAAAAGTGACACATATGAATATGCCTATTATTGAATTAGCATACATTTAAAAATAGTAAAGTATCAGAGCACATCAGGGTGCCCAAATACTATTAAATATAAAGTTAACTGAATAATGTATGGCCAGTTTTTTATTTAATCCTTCAGAGGTTGAACTTTATTTCCTCCAAATTCTATGCAGGAATTTCTTTCCTTCTATCATTTTTACACAAAGCTAAGAGACACACTTCAAAAGCATGTGCACATGTAATAGGATAGATTGTGCTCATACATTTTATTTCCAAAACTCATGGTAATGAGTGTTTTTTAGGGCAGTGACATCAGAAAAAATATTTTGATAAATTCATGAAAATGCTACTTAGAAAATGAATATATCATAAAGTGATTTACATGGTCACAACAATTTGAAACATTTTCTTATTGACAAAACTGAGGAATCACTGGATGGTTTGTGACTTCTTTTCACTTTTAGCTGTGGACATGTTTCATTTGTTATAAGTTAAAAGTTTTCCTCTGGGGAAGAACCAGAACTCATTTTTGGTGATAATGTAGATCTGAAATGTAAAAATCTTTCCTAATATTTAATGTAATAATCATAACCCTGGAAAATTTGCAAGGGGGTAAAAGCATAGTTAATATATTCCTACCAGAAATCCATGCTTCAAATTAAAGATGTTCAAATCAGTTTTCATTTCGCATAATTAAATGAAATTCTTAGAGTATTGATGTACATTTCTAAGGTTGGTTTGAAAAAATTCATAAAAAATAGTCATTTTAAAGAAGTACCTAAAAATCCTTATGTTGTAGGGAATATTTTCCTGCTTACTTATTTACATTTTGTTCAGTGGCATGTATGTAATGTGCCATGATTATATTCTACCACCATCCAGTCTCTATCTTCTCTCAGACCCCTACCATGCACCCCTCTCAAATTTATATTCTCTTTACACATCCCACCAAATCCAACCAGATTATCTTGATGTGCCTGAATTACAGGATCATCTACTAGATTACCTGTTTCCTAACAGGATGACTTCCTTGAAGAAAAATTTCTCCCTTCCTTTGCAGCTTCCAACTGCCAAAGCTACTCAGGTAAAGGTGGATTTGTGAATCTCTCTCTCATCTACGGTGAAATTTTGACTGGCTTGTCCTTGCACAGGCAACCATGGTTGCCATGATAGCAAGACTTTAGTGGTGCTGCAACTGTGTTGTCTAGAAAATGCTCTTTCTCTGCAGTCCTCTATAAATATTTGGTTCTTATAATCTTCTGCTCCTTGCTTCCCAAATTTTCAGTCACAAATGAAATATCTGCATCATGCCTTCTCTTCACAATGCTCAGGAAATATTCTTGTTTTGTTTTCTTGACTATGTCCCATCATACTAACATTTTTGTGAATCAATTTCTAATAAGTTTTGCAATAATCCATGATTTTGTATAAACATCCCTACTTTTGGGACAATGCATGTGTTTGTATAAACATCTTTACCAGCTTATTTTTGTGAATGGAGGACATAAAATAAGAGTCCATTGTTTTAGCAAATATTGTTATAAGAAGTAGAGTTTAAGAACTAGGAACAGAATGAGAAATGATTGTCAAAAATAAGATTTTCAAGCAACTATGATACGGATTCATTTGTATTTGAATAAAAAGTTATATGACTGTTTCAGGTATAACATAGGTTAGACAAACTTAAACTAGTAATTTATCTCATAATTAAGGACATTTATTGAGTAATAGATTGTGATATATTTGCAAATAAAATTATTGATATTTTTCTCTAGTGCATCTTCACTATTAGGTTTCTCTAGAAAACACTGAAAATCGAATTTATTTCCTTGAATAACCATATATATTTTCATACTCAGAGAAACAAAATATTATAACCATCTGTTCATAAATCTGAGGATGATATATAATAGCGAGATTTTTATTCTAAAATGTATAAAAGCTTCAGAAGTCTGATTAATTTGCTCTTGAAATTTATAAATGATATCCTAACATATTTCTTTCTTTGCCTTTAAAAAAATACCACCTGTCTTAGTACATTTATACACCTAACAGAAAACACCATAGATTCAATAAATTATACAAAGAGAAATTTATTTTCTCTCAGTTTTGGAGGATAAATCCCAGAAGAAGACATAAGCATCATGATCAATTCCATTACTTTATGTTTACAATATATGACATATTATTTTATTCTTGGTTGTCTGACAAGGTCTGCTTTGTACGCTCCAGATGGGTTTTGGTTTTTTTGTTTACTTTTTTCTTAATTTCTCCTTCCTCCATAAAGAAAGGATCATTCCCTAAAATGTTAGAAATTGGAAGAACAAGTGACCCAAATGCTGCATGACATCTCATTTTACAAATATTGTGATGGCATTCATGAAGGGTATGTTGTGAGGAGCTAATCCCCTCAAAGCACTGCACCACCACACTGTCAGTCATCCTAAAAATGGCTCATTCTATTGTCATGTGTGATTGTTTCTGAGGAGAATGCATTGCATCCATGTAGTATTTAAATATTCACAGAAAATTATATTTACAAATCTAGTATATTAAAAATTGAAAGAAATCAAGATTTAGATTTTGGGAATTATATCCCATTTTGGACACCAATTTGTTACATTTTATTCAGAAATAAGAAATATAATTATTGCTATTTCTTCTATGTATAGAAAAACAAAAACACTATGGAGTGGATACAATTGGCCCTCTCTATCTTTAAGTTCTGCACAAGTTATTCAATATTAGATAAAAAATCAAATGACATATTTCTACCACCTAATGTTATAGCTGCAAATTTCCATTCCAAAAGGGTTGGCTTGGAACATAAGAGGATCAAACTGGACCAAAGAAAGACCAAACCCAAACAGGGCAAATAGCAATTATGCAATGATTTTTCTCATTATCCCATATTATAGAAAACAACTATTTACATAAGCTTTACATTGTGCTATATATTATGAATAATCTTTAAATGATTTACAATATGGGTACATATGCATAGCAGCTATATTCAAATATTATATCATTTTATATAAGGCACTGAGTAGAAATGAGTTTTGTTCTCTATGGGTAGTCCTTGTAGTTCATCATGGATACTTAAGAATGAATATGTTTTTAAGCAAAGTGGTAGTTTAGATTTATCTCATTTAGTTTTGAAATAAAACCATCGTTTAGATTATGATTTCCACTGGTTTAGTTTTTAGACACTAATGTTTGTAGTGTTTCCTAGAAAGCCAGAGTGATTAATCTACAATGATTGGACAACTGAACTAGGAGTATTTTGCCTCAGTTTACTGCCATTATTCATTCTATACAATACCGCACAAGAAGGGTGTGAGGAAACAAAGGGCATTACATATTTATTGTGCTGTAATTGTTCTCAGAACTCATCCTGTCCATACCCAAAACAATATCTGATTTGAGTAATTTGTGAATGGTAATGAGGTAAGTTTGATGGCCTTCATAGCATCATAAATAATAAGCATCTTGCTGCTTAGTCCTTCGTATTCTCATTTGTAATCATGACAACTCAGTGTTTGGGTAAATGAATGAAATTCTTCTTAATGTCCTATAACCCTTCAATGAATTGGGCCACCATGAATGTGACACATTCCTATGTGTCACACAAATTAATATCATTTTACCTCAATATTTTCTTTGATCTTATATTTTGTATCTCACTGATTCTTAGACTTTGTGAAAAACTTGCACAAAGTATGGAAAGCAAGGTCCCAAGCCCAAGAAAATCAAGAAAGCCCATTACTCCAGCTATCTATAAATTCCACACATTTTCAGTTTCCACCCCTGGCAACTTCAGATTATAGCCTATGAATTTGTAAAGTTTTTTTCTTTGCATAGATGCTTTGTTTAACCATACTTGATATGTTAGAGGCAAATCAGTATGTGAAAAACAAGACATTAGGTATAATTTCTTTGCTTCCTTCCTTTCTTCCTTTCACCCTCCCTCCCCCTCCCTCCCTCCTCCCTCCCTCCCTCTCTTCCTCCATCCCTCCCACCCTCCTTCCTTCCTTCATTCTTTCTTTCTCTCTTTGGAGAAATAAGAGTATCAAACACTTAGCAAACTCTTGACCAGATCTGGGCTGATGGCTCACATCCTTACCATTCATCTTATATGGGTAACAATAAAAGTTCAGATCATATAATGTTTGACATAATGGCACTCATTTGTAATGTTAGTGATCCAGTCACAAGGTGAATGTGGAGAGGAGAATCCTTACAAACTTACAGGCTGTGGGCCTGCCTAGAAACCAGTGAACAAGAGAAGTCTCAAACAGGGTGAGGCACAAAGACTAACACTTAAGATTTTTGTCTGATCTCATTACAAGTATGGAGTTCCACAGCAAGTATTGAATCACATTTATATACACAAACATTAACGCATGAGCAAACACACACACAAACACACACACACACACACACACACACACACACACACACACACACACAACACACACACACACACACCGTAAACACATTCACAAACAGAAGAATTTGAAGGGCTTGGGCAATTGTGGTCCTAAATGACACTATACTGAGTCAGAAAATACAATCTTGAAATCCCCTCAAAGTAAAATTCTCAGTCCAAAAAATCTTAAAAACATAATCCCAAAAGGTTAAACTATTGAGTGTAGAAATTCTAAAACATGTCTCAAAACACATACTCATTTGAAGTAAAGTTTAGAAGATGAGTAACTGTCAGCATTTGAATAATGGAGTGGTAAAAGTTTGACTGTGTACAGGATAGGGCCATTATAGGAATTAGAACAGACACCCAGGAACACAATGAAATATTATGGATACACCTGCGATTTTATTTCCAGAGGAGACTCAACTGTGGATCCTGATGGTTTCAGTATGGAGGATCTGCCATCAATGTGGGTGGATTCTCCAAAGGTCAAAAAGAAATAAAATCTTAAGAGAATGAATATAGAAAGGAAACAAATAGGCATATTTCAGAAGCAGAATATAATTTTGCCTCTATGGCTATGAAAGCTTCAGAATCCTGTAGCCTACTGAATGTGCATAAGCATTCCACAGCTATTAAATCTGAGCAGCTGATGTTAATGTATCTTTCTATTCATGATTCCAAAATTATTTGTTGTTTGATCCTCCTATTAAGTAGGGGGAATCATAGATCATTTTCATGTTTTCTCATTTCTCATAGAAAAGCATTTTAAAATACAAATAAACAAGCCCCTCTGAAGGTGGATGACAGTTGTGTGGCTTGGGCAGTCTGTTGGGCCACACTGGCAGTGGTACCAGGATTTTTCCCATGTGCTTAAACTAACTTTTTGGAGTCCATTATCTATGGAGGGGAAACTTGTTCAGCCTACATGTATTGGGGAGAGCCTTGGTCCTGCCTCAAATTAAGGTCCCAGAGTTCATTGACTCCTCATGGGAAGCCTTACACTCTCTCAGGAGTGGATGGGGTTCTGGGTGGGAGGAAGGTTGGGAGACCAGGAGAAGATAAAGGAGTAGGAACTTGGATTGGTATGTAAAATGAGAAAAGAATGTTTTAAAAAAAATTTAAAAGATTTAACAAACCAAACAAAAATATAAATAAAAATCTTTTAAATGTGATTTTAAATTATATTTTTTCCAGGTTGATAATTTTAGGATAATAGTTATTTCATGATCTTAGGCTACAGAGATTTTATACTTTATATATTTTGATCTTTTGGAATATGAATGGAATTGTGTCTTTCATTATTAGGGTTCAAAACCACTAAAATGGTAAAACCTAAAGTAGAAATAAAAACAAAAAGGAAACAAATTGGATTTTATTTAGGTTCCTTACTGGGTGTGGAATAGAATGAAGATGAGCTTTATACTGTTGAGGGTAAAGTACAGCAGTGCAGGTAAAGCAAGTACTAGTTGAATGATGAGAGTGGCTGTGATTGGCCTGGCTCAATTTGCTAACTTCAGTTTTCTGGAGGGAAAACAGATTCATCCCACCAAAGAAGGGACCTTCCCAAAATGGGACAAGATAATCACTTTAATTAGTTAGTTATGTGTGTATGGTATATATGTTGGGGTGAAGATTATGCATACATACATACATACAAGTGTTTGCCTGTCAGAGGTCATTTACAAGTATCATTCCTCAGGGGATATTTTCATTGTTTGCTGAATCAAGGTCTCTCACTGGGTTGAAACTTACCCATTAAGAAGGATGGCTGTCCAGAGAGTCCCAAGTACCTGTCTGAATCCATCTTGCCAGCATTGGACTTGCCAGGTCATGCCACTGCTGTCATCTTTTTATTGGAGTACTGAGGATGGAATGCCAATTCGTGTGATTTCAAGGTTACCAATTGAGCTGTCTCCTGGACTCCACCAACCACTTCTGCAATGAGGTGTGCCATAGGAAGTGAGAGAAAGGAGAGGTGTCTGCACTGACTGAGTCTTTCATTTGCTTATATCTCAAACATGCAGGAAAAAAAAGATTTATAATTGTTTCTTAAAGCAAATGCTCTAAGGGATGATTAGTAGCCTTGTGGCAGATTTTGGTACAACACACAGTAATTTCCATTGACAGCAATGCATTTCTTTTAGCAGGCATTTAAAGGTGTTTGTAGATATTCTGGGGATAGATCTTAGGCCAAAAACAGCCACATAACAGTTTAGTCAATCTCTTAAGCCTAGGGATTAGTTGGTATTGTTCATTTCAAAATAATTTTGTGGTTCTTATAAGCAAACTTTACACTAAATCTGTTGTTTAAATAACATATCTGTAATGTTTAAAAGCCTGGAATTTTTAAGTATTTATGATATGTGAGTTTCACAAAACACTTTTTAACCTTTTATTGTCTTTATTGTACCATATATCATCTGTTAATGTGCTGGGTCATGATCAAAATTGCTCTGAGCTTAAGTTTATCTTATAGTATTTCTTAACAATGCTGTTACTGATCAAAGAAGTGAGTTAAGACTGAGGATCCCTTGCAGCATCCATGACTCAGATCATAAATACTCAGGACAGATTTTCAGTCTTAAGGACACTAAAATTGCAGCATGTAACATGAAGCATAAAAATGCATATACTCCTTTGGCTATAAGGATACCCATTGGACACCACTGTTTATTCCCTGGTAAGTCACAGTTGCAGAAGGGAGAATGTGCACTCAATCCTTATCTTAATGACTATCTTCTTTTGCTGTGCTTCCAAACAGTTTGAACTATATTGTCAAAACTGAACAGTTATTTCTTTTTCATATAATAGGTGATTGTCCTGTTTTATAGATCCCCTTGAAGACTAGTTCTTAATTCTTCAAATCCCAGCTGATCTGGCAATGACCCTTTAAAGAAGCTGCCCTCCTTGGTGTATTCCATTTCACAGGTACATTCTTCCTTCTTTCTTTTTCCATCTCTTCTTTTCCCCTCCTCTTCCCTGCTCTTTCCATTCCCCTGCTCTCCTCCTCTTGCCCTCTTCTTTCAATCTCTCTATCCATCCATGTGTATGTGTCTATTATTATTTAACACTTATTTTAAAGACCATTGCACTCTGATGTTCCTCAATCCCACTGCATGAGTGACACATTTGGACAAATGTTTTGTGTCTACCATTGTTCTTTTCATGTCCAAAAATAAGTGTTTCCACCTGCTTCTTAAAAGTAAAATTTTAGCTGGACGGTGGTGGCACATGACTTTAATCCCAGCACTCGGGAGGCAGAGACAGGCAGATCTCTGTGAGTTGGAGACCAGCCTGGTCTACAAGAGCTAGTTCCAGGACAGCCTCCACAGCCACAGAGAAACCCTATCTTGAAAAAGTAAAAAAAGTAAATTTTTGAGGCAATATACATCATGTAATTTTACACAATGGTAGTTGTGACCAACTTAGAAGAAATTTGGAATTTCAAATTTTAGGCTAAGAAAGGAACACCTATTTAAGAACAGTAGATTATATTTTCTCTATAGTAAATATTTCCTAAATGATGAAGGATTAACATGTTTTATCAGAATTAATTGTGAATAAATGAAGAGATAATAGGACATAAGTTAGTTTTTCATTTTGCTTTTAATAAGACTTATTAGAAAATTCTAATTGTATAATAAATTACGATTTACTAGCCTCACTCTGTGGCACATTAACATCTTAATTTTTTTCTGAAATTCTGTGTTTCTGGCCATCTCCATCACTCCTACCCTTCACTGATGGATAAGTGTCTGACTTTCTGCTTTTGTTTATACCAAATGAGTAATTTCAGGCAATATGCATCTATCTGAGTGGGGTCCCTATTCCATTAAGGATAGTACTTTTACAAATGGCTAGTCTTCTGTTTTACATTCTGGGGTTAAGTCCTTCTTTGCATATATTTGTCTTATTGGTTGATAAACAAAGCACTGTTGGCCAATAGGAAAGAAAGATAGGTGGGGCTAGGAGTCGAGGAGGACTTTGGGAAATGTAGTAAATAAGTTGCCTTGTGATCCTGGCAAGAGAGAACACATGCCGACAACATCCTACATAAGATAAGTCTTTATAAAATATATAGATTAATGGTTATGGTTGATACTTAGGACAGAGCTAGTAAATGAGAAATTCTAGTCACTGGCCAGCAACATTGAAACTAACATAAGACTCTCTCTGTTGTTTGGGGGACCTAGCATGGTGGCAGATCTCAGGCAGCTGGCGGAAAGTGTTATCGTTTCAGAACATAGATGGCTTTCTGAACTGTATTTACCTATTGATGGACCCTGGGGTCTTTTTTATAGCATGACTTTTGTGAACAATGCCTGAATGAGCTTACTATTAAAAACTTGTATCATGATAGTGATGAAATCTGTCAGGAATTTCCTGCACCTGTTTTGAAGATCATAAGACTTCATCTTTTACTCTGCTGTATCACAGTTATTGACTTGTGAGGTAAATGATCCCTTGTAGTAACTTCCAAATATATCCCACTAATTCCTTAAAA
Organism: Cricetulus griseus; assembly: GCF_003668045.3. NCBI lineage: Eukaryota > Metazoa > Chordata > Mammalia > Rodentia > Cricetidae > Cricetulus > Cricetulus griseus. The sequence continues at coordinate 176,367,500 of NC_048596.1, forward strand.
TTTATCCTTGGATTCCTTTTCCTGTGGTTGTAGAGGATTTTTAAACCCATTTTATCACAGTTATTTTCAGTTGTGCTTTTCTTACAGTGTCTATATTTTTATTTTGTTTTATAAAGGCAATACTGCGTTCATAAAATCCATGGAACTTTATTTATTTTCACTTTTCCAAAAATTTTGTTAAGAATTGGAGTTGATGAATTCTTTTATTTCAAACTTTTTTTATTTGAATTAGAAGCAGGATTGTTTTACATGACAATACCATTTCCCTTCTCCCACCTGTCCTCCCTTACCCCCCCACTAAAACCTTATCTGTCACATATCTTTCTGCTCCCCCTGGATGGTAAGGCCTCCCATAGGGTGTCATCAGAGTCTTTCATTTCCTTTGGGATAGGGCCTAGGCCCATCCCAGTGTGTCTTGGCTCAGGGAATATTCCTCTATATGGACTGGGCTCCCAAAGTCCACACCTATGCTAGGGATAAATACTGGGCTTCTACAGGATGTCCCATAGATTTCTGAGGTTTCCTCACAAAAAAAAAAAAAAAAAATTTCCTGGGGTCTGGATCAGTCCCATGCTGGTATTCCAGCTATCAGACTGGGGAGCAAGTGTTCCCGCATGTCCAGGTCAGCAGTTTCTGTGTGTTTCAACAGCCTGGTCTGGACCTCTGTGCTCTTCACTGGTCCTTCTCTGAATCTGAGTTCCAGTTCAGATCAGTGATTAGTTATGGGTGTCTGCTTCTACTTCCACCAGCTGCTGGATGAAGGCATATAAGACAGTCATCAATTTCATAATCAGGGGAGGACATTTAAGGTAGCCTCTCCTCCATTGCTGAGATAGATAGTCATCTTTGTAGATCTACAGACATTTCCCTAGTGCCTGGTTTTTCTGTAAACCAAAAATGTCTCCCTCTATTATGATATCTCCATTCTTGTTATCCTGTATTCTTCCCCTGACTCATACTTTCTGCTCCCTCATGTCCTCCGCATCCCACTTCTCCCCTTCTCATTCTCCTAGCTCCCTCCCCCCTCTTCCCTTGCTCCCAATTTGCTCAGCAGATCTTGAACCTCTCCCCTTCTCCAGGGGACCATGTATGTCTCTCTGAGGGACCTCCATGTTTATTAGCTTCTTTGACAGTGTGGACTGTAGGCTGGTAATCGTTATTCTATGTCTAAAATCCACATATGAGTGAGTACATATCATGTTTGTCTTTTTGCGATTGGTTTACCTCTCTCAGAATGGTTTCTTCTAGATCCATCCATTTTCCTGCAAATTTCAAGATTCCATTTTTTTTCCCCCACTGAGTAGTACTCCATTGTGTAAATATACCACATTTTCTCTATCCATTCTTCAGTTGAGGGGCATCTAGGCTGCTTCCAGTTTCTGGCTATTACAAATAGTGCTGCTATGAACATTGTTGAACATATGTCCTTATTGTATGAATGTGCTTCCTTTGGGTATATGCCTAAGAGTGGAATTGCTGGATCTTGTGGTAGACTGATTGACATTTTTATGAGGAGTCGCCATACTTTTTTCTAAAGTGGCTGTACAAAATGGCACTTCCACCAGCAGTGGAGAAGTGTTCCTCTTTCTCCACATCCTCTCCAACATGAACTGTCATTGGTGTTTTTGATTTTGGCCATTCTGACAGGAGTAAGATGTTATCTCAGAGTTGATTGATTTGCATTTCCCTGATGGCTAAGGATGTTGAGCACTTTCTTATGTGTCTTTCAGGCATTTTAGATTCCTCTATTGAGAATTGTCTCTTTAGTTCTGTATCCCACTTTTTAATTGGGTTGTTTGGTGTTTGGGGGACTAGCTTCTTGAGTTTTTGTATATTTTGGAGATCAGCCCTCTGTCAGATGTGGGGTTGGTGAATATCTTTTCCCAGTCTGTGGGCTGCTGTTTTGTCTTGCCGACTATCTCTTTTGCTTTACAGAAGCTTCTCAGTTTCAGGAGGTCCCATTTATCAATTGTTGACCTCATTGTCTGTGCTACTGGTGTAATGTTCAGGAATAGGTCTCCTGTACCATTAATTCAAGGGTATTTCCCACTTTGTCTTCCAATAGGTTCAGTGTAGCTGGATTTATGTTGAGATCTTTGATCCATTTTGACTTAAAATTTGTGCAAGACGATAGGCTTGAGTCTAACTCCAATCTTCTACATGTCTGCAACCAGTTATGCCAGCACCATTTGTTGAAGATTTTCTCTTTGTTCCATCGTATAAATTTGGATTTTTGTCAAAAATCAGGTGTGCATAGGTGTTTGGGTTATTATTAGGGTTTTCAATTCTATTCCATTGGTCTACCAGTCTATTTTTGTGCCAATACCAAGCATTTTCAGGACTATAGCTCTCTAATAGAGCTTGAAGTCCTGGATGGTGATGCTTCCAGAAGTTCCTTTATTGTATAGGGATGTTTTAGCTATCCTGGGTCTTTTGTTTCTCCATATAAAGTTGAGAATTGTTCTTTCAAAATCTGTGAAGAATTGTGTTGGGATTTTGATTGGGATTGCATTGAATCTGTAGATTGCTTTTGGCAAGATTGCCATTTTTACTATGTTGAACCTACCTATTCAAGAGCATGGAAGATCTTTCTATTTTCTGGTATCTTTTTAATTTCTTATGGTACAGGTCTTTCACATTTTTGGTTAGTGTTACCCCAAGGTATTTTATGTTGTTTGTGGCAATTGTAAAGGGTGATATTTCTCTGATTTCTTTCTCCACCAATATGTCATTGGTGTATAGTAGGGCTACAGATTTTTTTGAGTTAATCTTGTATCCTGCCATTTTGCTGAAGGTGTTTATCAGCTGTAAGAGTTCCCTGGAAGAGTTTTTTGGGTCACTAATGTAGACTTATCATATCATCTGCAAATAGTGAGAGTTTGACTTCTTCCTTTCCGATTTGTAATCCTTGATCTCCTTTATTGTCGTATTGCTCTAGCTAGGAGTGCAACGATAATATTGAAGAAGTATGGAGAGAGTGGACAGCCTTGTCTTGCCCCCGATTTTAGAGGAATTGGATCAAGTTTCTCTCCACTTAATTTGATTTTGGCTGTTAGCTTGCTGTATATTGCTTTTATTATGTAGAGGTATGTTCCTCTTATCCCTGAATTCTCCAAGACCTTTATCAAGAAGGGGTGTTGCATTTTGTCAAAGGCTTTTTCAGCATCTAGTGAGATGATCATGTGGGTTTTTTTTTCTCAGTCTGTTTATATGGTGGATTACATTGATAGATTTTCATATGTTGAACCATCCTTGCATCCCTGGGATAAAGCCTACTTGATCATGGTGGATGATTTCTCTGATATGATCTTGCTTTTGATTTGCTATTATTTTACTGACAATTTTTGAATCAATGTTCATGAGGGATATTGGTCTGTAGTTCTCTTTCTTAGTTGTGTCTTTGTGCGGCTTGGGTATCAAGGTTATTGTAGCCTCGTAAAAAGAGTTTGGCAATGTCCCTTCTGCTTCTATTTTGTGGAACAATTTGAGGAGTATTGGTATTAGCACTTCTTTGAATTTCTGGTAGAATTCTGCAGTGAATCCATCTGGCCCTGGGCTTTTTTTGGTTGGGAGACTTTTGATGACTGCTTCTATTTATTTCCTTAGAGGTTATAGGTCTGTTTAAGTTGCTTATCTGTTCTTGATTTAATTTTTGTAAGTGATAACTGTCCAGAAAATTGTCCATTTCCTTTAAATTTTCCAATTTTGTGGAGTACAGGTTTTCAAAGTATGACCTGAAGATTCTCTGAATTTCCTCACTGTCCGTTGTTATGTCCCCCTTTTCATTTCTGATTTTATTAATTGCATGTTAACTCTCTGCAGTTTGGTAGGTTTGGATAATGGTTTGTCTATCTTGTTGATTTTCTCGAAGAACCAACTCTTTGTTATATTGATTCTTTGAATTGTTTTCTTTGTTTCAACTTTATTGATTTCTGCCCTCAGTTTGATGATTTCCTGGCGTCTGTTCCTCCGGGGTCAATTTGCTTCCATTTTTTCTAGAGCTTTCAGTTGTGATGTCAAATCTCTGGTGTGGCTATTCTCTAGTTTCTTTACCGGAGCACTTAGAGCTATGAAGTGTCCTCTTAGTACTGCTTTCAAAGTGTCCCATAAGTTTGGGTATGTTGTGTCAACATTTTCATTGAATTCTAGGAAGTCTTTAATTTCGTTCTTTATTTCTTCATTGACCCAGGAATGTTGCAAATGCGTGTTGTTCAATTTCCATGAGTTGGAAGGTTTTTTTGCACTTTGATTTGTTTTTGAATTCTAACTTTAAAGCATGATGGTCTGATAAGACATAGGGGATTTTTCCAATTTTTTTGTACCTGTTGAGGTTTGCTATGTTGCTGAGAATGTGGTCTATTTTTGAGAAGGTTCCATGTGATGCTGAAAAGAAGTTATATTCTTTTGTGTTTGAATAGAAAGTTCTATAAATGTCTGTTAATCCCAATTGGGTCATAACTACTGTTAGCTACTTTGTCTCTTTGATAAGTTTCTGTCTGTTGGTCCTGTCTAGTGGTGAGAGTGGGGTGTTGAAGTCTCCCAGTGTGAGGCCTCATTTGTGATTAGAATTTTAATAATGCTTCTTTTATGAATGTTGGTGCCTTTGTATTTGGGGCATAGATGTTTAGAATTGAGACTTACTTCCTGATGGATTTTTCTTGTGATGAATATGAAATGACCTTCTTCATCTCTTTTGATTGATTTTAGTTTGAAGTCTATTTTGTTAGATACTAGGATAGCTACCCCAGCTCGTAACTTGGGTCCATTTGATTGGAGTATCTTATCCCAACCCTTTACTCTGAGGCATTGTCTGTCTCTGAATTCCTGGTGTGTTTCTTATATGCAGCAGAAGGATGGATTCTGTCTGTGTATCCAATCGGTTAGCCTGTGTCTTTTTATAGGTGAGTTAAGACCATTAATATTGAGGGGAATTAAGGTCCATTGAGTGTTTATTCTTGTTTGCTTTTGTTTTGTTGTTGGTACTGGTATTGTATGTGGATTTACCCGGCCTTTTATTTTGTGTTTTTGTAGAGTGGAACTATCTATTGCCTATGTTTATGCGAATTTAGTTAATTTCCTTTGGTTGAAGTTTTCCTTCCAGTACTTTCTGCAGGGCTGGATTAGTGGTTACATATTGTTTAAATCTGGTTTTGTGGTGGAATATCTTGTTTTCTCCATTTATAGTGATTGAAAGCTTTGCTGGGTATAGTAGTCTGGGCTGGCATCCATGTTCTCTCAGAGTTGGTAGAATATCTATCCAGGTCCTTCTAGCTTTCAGAGTTTCCATGGAGAAGTCTGGTGTAATTCTGATAGGTTTGCCTTAATATGTTACTTGGCTTTTTCCCTTGCCAAATTCTGTATGTTTGGTGTTTTAATTATTATGTGACAAGGGGACTTTCTTTTGTGGTCCACTCTATTTGGTGTTCTGTAGGCTTCTTGTACTTTCATTGGCATGTCTTTCTTTAGGTTGGGAAAGTTTTCTTTTATGATTTTGTTGAATATGTTTTCTGCACCTTTGAGTTGGGTTTCTTCACCTTCTATACCTATTATCCTTAGGTTTGGTCTTTTCACCGTGTCCCATATTTCCTGGATATTTTGTATTATGGATTTGTTAGACTTCAGATTTTCTTTGCTTGACTAGTTTATTTCCTCTAGTTTGTCTTCAGTGTCTGAGATTCTGTCTTCCATCTCTTGTATTCTATTGGTTATGCTTGCATGTGTGGTTTCTGATTGTTTACTCAGCTTTTCCACTTGCAGCATTTCCTCAGTTTGTGTTTTCTTTATTGTCTCTAATTCAGTTTTCAGGTCCTGAACTGTTTCCTTCAGCTGTTTAATTGTATTTTCTTGTTTTTTTTTTTTTGTTGTTGTTGTTGTTGTTTTTGGCTTTCCTTGATTTCTTGCATCTTTTGGTTTGCCTTTTCTTGTAGGGAGCCATCCCTGCATTCTCCATTACAAGATGGCGCCTGCATCCGGCAGGCACCGAATGTAAACAAGTTAGTGCTAGTGCGCAGGCGCTGGGTAACTTTCCATCCCTTGGTCTCTGCCTCTCCCGTGGCGTCATATGGTCCGATGAGCTGCAGCGAGTCAGGGGGTAACACGTCCGAGGCGGTGGTTGCCAGCCTATATAAGGGATGGGTTCTTGGGAGTTCGGGGTCTCCGCCCTGTAAGCTTATGCTCTCTCTCTCAAGATGCATTAAAGCTTTATTGCAGAAGGATCCGAGTGTTCTGTGTCGTTCTTGCTGGCGAGACGATCGCGTGGGACATTTTCTTACATTTCTCTGAAGGATTTTCTGATTTCCTCTCTTAGGTTCTCTATCATCTGCATGAAGTTGTTTTTAAGGTTGCTCTCTTCTGCTTCTTCCGTGTTGGGATGTTCATGTCTTGCTGGTGTAGAGTCCTAGATTCTGTTGGTGTCAAATTGGTTTTCCTGTTGTTGGATGTGTTCTTATATTGTTGTCTTCCCATGTCTTGTTCCAGTGGGTACAGTTGGTGTCACTTCCTTTCCTGGTGTATATGGGCCCAGTGTTCTCTTCATGTGTGTTCAATTGACTTTGATACTCTGATGGGTTTCAAGTTGGATGCAGGCAGGTCTGAGGCACTTGCTCTCCAGGTGGGTGAGAGCAGCACTGGTGCAGAGATGTCAGCAGACATCTCTTGCTTGGTTGCTTGGTCCTCAGGGATCGAGTCTTCTTGTTGAAGATCCCTGGGCAGGGTTTGCCAGGGTGGGCAGATCGAAGTTGGGCCCAAGGCAGGGGCTGAAGCAGCTCCCCTCTGCACTCTGCACTCTGTGGGTGCCGGAATGGCCCGGTGATCTCAGCAGAGTCAGGATCCCAGGTCCTCAGGGACTGATTCAGTCTGCCTGCAGATCCCGGGGCGGGATTTTGATGAATTCTTTTAAAGAATTAACTAGTGAATCAATCAGAATACATCATTTCCTTTACTGGGAATGTCTTCATATATAGATTTAATCTGCTCAGTTGTTTATGAATTTAGATTGAAGTATATCCATATTTCAGACTTGGTACTTTGTATATTTCTAACAATTCATGCATGTCTTTCATTGTTCATTTTTATCTTAAAATTTTGAATATTCAGATTATATTTAGAGTATATTTCTCACTTCCCCTTCTTGCCACTAAACCTGATATATCTCTCCTCATTCTTTATCAAATTCATGCCTTCTTTTTTTTCTTTTTTATTAAGTAGTTGTTACTGCATACATTTAAGTACATTATATACATATATTCCTAAATATAACCCATTCAATATATATAATGCTTCCTGTATGTATGGTTTCATGATTAACTATTTGGCACTAGACAACCATTTAATGTGCCTTCCCTGGGGAAGGCTATCTCCTCCATTTCCATTTTTTATCAGTTCCCTGAAGTGCTTTGTGTAGGCTTTGGGGATTCATAGGCTTTTCTCTGCCCACTTTGGAAAGTCTATTGATATCTGCTGTTGTTCTCTTTTTAGATTGGCCTTTACACCAAGGCTGTCCAAAATAGCAACTGCAGCTCCTATCAGCAGTGGTTAGGCTGCAAGTGCTTCAATTGGAGGGAATTCTGCTCCCTCAGGCACCAACTCTTTGACAGCTATGAATGGAACTTATCTAAATCTCTGTCCCTCTAAATTGGTTGAGGAACCATAAATGTCCTTCTCCAATAATGAGAAGGATGACTATCTTATATGACATCCTAGAGCCTTCATCCAGTAGCTGATGGAACAAAAAGAGACCCACAGCTAAACACTAAGCTGAATTCTGGAATCAAGTTGCAGAGAGGGAGGAGTCATGAGCAACGGGGTCAGACCAGACTGGAGAAACCAACAGGGACAGCTAACCTAAACAAGTGGGAGCTCATGGTCCCCAGACTGGGAGCTGGGAAACCAGCATAAATAGGACTGATCCAGGCCCCATGAACATGGGTGTCAGTGAGGAGGCCTCAGAAATCTATGGGGCCTCTTGAAGTAGATCAGTACTTATCCATACCATAGGAATGGACTTTGGGAGCCCTCTCCACATAGAGGGATACTCTCTCAGCCTAGACACATGGGGCAGGGACTAGGCCCTGTACTGAATGATATGACAGAATTTGAAGATATCCCATGGAAAGCCTCACACTCCTTGTGAAGCAGAAAGGGTTTGGGATGGGGCCTTTGGGGCAGGGAAGGAGGGGAGGAAGAATGAACTGAGATTTTTATGTAAAGAAAGATTCTTTCTAATAATAATAAAAACTCTATTTTCAATAAATAAATAAATAAAAATCCTTATACAGGGAAAAAAAAAAAACTCAAGATTCAAATGATAGGGTGGAATTCTGCTCCTCAGAGAAGCTGAATAGCAAGTAGCTCACTTCCTCTCATTCTCCTGTTTCTCCAGAAGCCATCATAGTTCTGTTTACCCCCTACCTTAAAGCCCCCTTCCCCACCTGGCTCCCCTCTACCACTTCCTGTCAGCTAGTTGCTGACCTAGCCTCCTGAAGGCAGGTGAATTTTATTTAATCAAACACATCTTTGCACCGTTAAATAAGATTTCCAGAACATAAACAAAAGTAACACACCTTAAAATAATTTTCTATACGAATCTTCCCTTCTCAGCTTACATTTGGCATTCATGTTGGGTGAAATTTCATAGATTAGCAGTACCTTTAAACAGGATTTCCCCCTACAGTTCTGTTTAGTGAATCAGTGGTTGTTGATTCTTTTCCAATTACCAAAGCTTCAATAGTGCTGAATAGTCAGCTAGATTTTTGGCACTAGGCATAGTAGCCCTTTGTTTACCACCAAGGTATGTATGCTACTACTGCACCATTAGGGTTATCCTGTTGTGCTGGTCAATGACATGGTATAGAGGTGTCATAGTTGAGTATTGCTCTTGGTTTCCTTCCTCCAATGAAAGCTTGCATGATATTTTCTTGTACAATGTAAATTTTAATCCTCAAGCAGGGAATATTCCATTTACTTCTCAGCTGAGGGGATCTCTGAAGACAGTGCTATCTTCAGCAAAGGAATTTACCTTCCAAATTTGGGGGGAATGATCAAGGACAACAAAAGAAGGCTCTATGTTTGGGAGTCCCTTAGATAACCATAACAGCTCAAAAAATAGCTTCTCATGTCTGGGATTGGGGTTTGTGAAGTAGTATTTGGATCTTGAGGAGAACATTTTCATCCCAGACGGTAAATGTTCTTAAAGCTATATACATCTATTTTATTAAAAGTCATTTTTTGTAAATAGTTAATAATATGATTCCATGTAACTTTTCTTATTCCATGTAACATTCTTATGGTTGTTTTATTCACCTCCCTCCAGCTTTTGTATTTTCCTTTCTCTCCCTTTCTTAATGAACCAGCTACTACTTTTGCCAATTCTCTAAGCAGATACACATTTTGTTTATTTTCTATTCTTTTCATAGGCTTTCACTCATATTTTTTTCTGATAGTATCTTTCATAATAGTGATTGTATGTTAACTTTTGTTCACCATTTTGTTGTTGCTGTTGTTTGGGTGGGGTTTTGTAGTTAAACAAAAAATTAGGATGCTTTTATAATAAGTTACCATTTTCTTACTTATGCAGTTATCATTATAAACATTATACAGTAAAAAGAGTCAGATATTTGACATATAGTGTTCCCCTCTATATTATCCTTAAATTATTTCTGAAGTTCTCTTTGCTTTCTACTTTGACACTTTATTTTACATTATTTAGTGTTCACATATATGTGAATGTTCATTTTCTTCATTCTATTATTTCTAATTTTATAGCTCTTATTTAAAATATACCTGATCCAGTTTTAATATCCTGAAACTGTTGTGAATACTGTAGTCACCATCTTGTCAATCTGAAAGAATTTTCCTCATGCATTTTGGAAATAAGTGTATTAGACAGCTGTTGTATAGACAATTCTGCATACTGCTGTAAGATCCATTTGTTCTATAAATTTAATACAATCCACTGAATTAATTTTCTTGTGTCTACATAATCTACACAATGTTAATATTAGTATACTGAAGTTTCTGTCTATTATATTGCAGTTTGTTTTTCAGATCTGTTAATTTGTGCTTTACCTATGTAGGTTCTCTGATATTGAATATATATAGTTTGAACAATTAAAACTCTCTGAATTAAATGACTATCTTTACATTAATTAGTGACCTGTATCGTTTTTTATACTTCTTTAAAGTCTATTTGTCAAATATAGACTGGGCTTCAAGCCTGTTAAAGTTGGATCTCTGGTGTTTGAAATGTGAAGAGAATCTCTTACAGAAGGCATTTCATAGCCCAGCGGTAGTGGCTCATGACTTTAGTCCGAGCACTCAGACGGCAGAGGCAGGAAGATCTCTGTGAATTCCAGACCAGCCAGGTCTACAACAGCTACTTCCAGAAAAACCTCCAAAAAAAAGAATGCATATCATTTGTTCCAACTTTTTAACTTTGTCATATTATTGTTTGTGTGTGTGATATATGTGACTTTGAGTGGGGATAAGGTGTGTGTGTGTGTGTGTGTGTGTGTGTGTGTGTGTGTGTATGTGTGTGTATGTGTGTGTGAGTGTGTGTGTGTGTGTGCATGTATGTAGTGGACAAATGTTTGACCAGGTGGCTCCTTCACCTTATTTTTTGAAAAAAAGTTCTCTCACTGAACCTAGTGTTATCTGTTCAGGCTAGGCTATCTGGCCATACATTCCTGTATCTGCCTATCTTGGCTCCCTGTAATTGTAGTTAGAAATGTGAGCTTCCACACCTGAATTTTACATGGTGTTGGGGAGCAATTCATTGTTCTTTTTTGGGGGGGGGTTAAAGATTTTTTTATTTGAATTAGAAACAAGATGGTTTTAAATGTCAATCCCAGTTCCCAGTTTCTTCTGCTCTCAGCATTCTTTAGTTGCCTGTAGTTCTTTGTAGAGCATTGAAGCCTCCAGAGCTCCCATCCCCAACTGTGAACATTAACATATCTATTGGTGTAAGTCTTTTTTTTTTATTCTTTTTTTTATTTGAATTAGAATCAAGTTTGTTTTACATGTCAATCCCAGTTCCCACTTCCTCCCCTCCTCCCCTACCACTCCCCCTCAACTAAAACCCTACCTATCACATATCCTTTCTGCTCCCTAAGAAGGGGAGGCCTTCCATGTGGGGGGTCATCAGAGTCTGTCATATCCTTTGGGAAAAGGGTCTAGGCCCACCCCCATGTGTCTTGGCTAAGGGAATATCCCTGAATGTGGATTGGGCTCCCAAAGTCCACACCTATGCTAGGGATAAGTACTGAACTACTACAGGAGGTCCCGTAAAGGTCTCCTCACTGAAACCTACCTTCCTGAGGTCGGGATCAGTCTCATGCTGGTATCCCAGCTATCAGTCTGGGGACCAAGAGCTCCCCATTGACCAGGTCAGCTCTTTCTGTGGGTTTTACCAGCCTGGTCTGGATCCCTTTGCCCATCACTCTTTCTTCTCTGCAATTGGATTCCAGTTCAGTTCAGTGATTAGTTGTGGGTGTCTGCTTCCACCTCGACCAGCTGAAGGATGAAGGCTATAGGATGGCATATAAGTCAGTCATCAATCTCATTATTAGGGGAGGGCAGTTAAAGTACCCTATGTTACTTAGCTAGTTAGTTGGTGTCATCTTTGTAGATCTCCAGACATTTTCCTAGTGACTGATTTCTGTTTAAACCTAAAATGTCTCCCTCTATTATGGTATCTCCTTTCTTGTTTTCTTCTATTCTTCTCCCAAGTCAATCTTTCTGCTCCCTCATATCCTCCTTACCCCTATTCAACTAGCTCCATCTACCTTCCCCCATGCTCCCAATTTGCTCAGGAGATCTTGTCCCTTTCCCCTTCTCCAGGGGCTCATGTATGTCTACCTTAGGGTCCTCCTTGTTTACTTGCTTCTCTGGCAGTGTGGTTGTAGGCTGGTAATCCTTTACTTTATGTCTAAAATCAGCATATTGGTGAGTACACACCATGTTTGTCTTTTTGTGACTCGGTTACTTCACTCAAAATGGTTTCTTCTAGTCCCATCCATTTGCCAGCAAATTTCAAGATTCCATTGTTTATTTGTTTTGTTTTGTTTTGCTCTGTTCTGCTGAGTAGTATTCCATTGTGTAAATATACCCTATTTTCTCTATCCATTCTTCAATTTAGTGGCATTTAGGATGCTTCCAGGTTCTGGCTATTACAAATAGTACTGCTATGAACATTGTTGAACAGATGTCCTTGTTATATTAATGTGCATTTGGGGGAATATTCCTAAGAGTGGAATTACTGGATCTAGTGGTAGAGTAATTCCAATTTTCCTGAGGAGACGCCATTTCCAAAGTGGTGGTGTGAGTTGGCACTGCCACCAGCAGTGGAGGAGTGATCCCCTTTCTCCACATCCTCTCCAGCATGAAATGTCACTGGTGTTGTTGATTTTAGCAATTCTGACAGGAGTAAGATGGTATCTCAGAGTTGGATTTCATCACCTGCTTCTATACCTATTATTCTTAGATTTGGTCTTTTCATAGTATCGCATATTTCCTGGATATTTTATGTTAGGGATTTGTTGGACATAAGAATTTCTTTGGTTGATGAGTCTATTTCTCCTAGTGTATCTTCAACCCCTGAGATTCTGTCTTCCATCTCTTGTATTCTTTTAGTTATGATTGCATCTATAGTTTCTTATCATTTACCCTGCTTCTCTATTTCCAGCATTCCCTCAGACTGTGCTTTCTTTATTGTCTCTATTTCATTTTTTAGGTCTTGAACTGTTTCCTTGAAAGATTTCTTGATATCTTGTATTTTTTGGTTAGTTTTTTCTTCCATTTCTTTAAGGGATTTTCTCCTATCCTTTTGAGGTCCTCTATCATTTTCCTGAAGATGTTTTCGAGATCATTCTCTTCTGCTTCATCTGCATTGTCATGTTCACATCTTGCTGGTGTATGGTTCCTAATCTCCATTGGTGTCATATTGGTTTTTCTGTTTTTGAATGTGCTTTTGTATTGTCTTCTTCTCATCCTTTCTTGTGGTGGGTGTATCAGGAGTCTCTTCCTCTCCTTGTGGGTATGGGACCAAGGTTCCCTTCTGGTATATGCAAACAGTTCCACTACTCTGATGTCTGTCCTCTTCTCATGGATGGAGGCAAGACTGGTATTGGGGCCTTAGCAGTCTCTGGGTGTGTTGGATCCTGCAGATATAGGATCCCTTGAACAGTCCCCTGGCCTCAGGTGTCCCCGAGCAGGCAGAGGAACCGCAATCTCTTCTGAATTGAAAGATTTCCTCCTGGAGGGAGAAGGGAGGCTTCATGAATTCTGGAACTAAACAATTTGACAGAAAAGCTGGAACTTACAAGTTTATAGTAGCCTCCTCAACCATAGAGAAATAAATAATTGTAGGGAACAGAAGACTCTCCAGGTAATTTTGCTCCCACCAAGTTACATGGAGAACTCTTAAGCTGTATACTATGAGTTACTTAACAATTTAGAGTGCACCTTTCACGAGGCAAATTTAATGTATACATCAACTTTGATAGAGAAAACTTAATATTGCCACCATAATTATAACTTATCTGCTTTCCCTTTCCTCTCTTCTATTGTGATTTCCAATTTTTAGTTTCATGTTCCTATAATTTTGTTTTACATGCATTTGTTATAGATTTTCCCTTTGTAGTGACTCCAGAATATATAATATATATATATATATATATATATATATATATTATATATTGATGCTATATATTGTATCAAATTTATATATATATATATATATATATTAAAATATATAAGGATTAGAGTTTTGATATCTTAGTATTTCTATATTTTTTATTATATGAGACAAAAGAATTTTCTGGTAGGAAATAGTTATTCATTCCTTAATCTCATCAATCAGAAGGCAGAGTTTGAGGCCCATGTGGTCTACAGAGTGAGTTTCAGGACAGCTGGAGCTACCCAGAGAAGCACTGTCTTGAAAAACAAACAAAAAATAATCAAACAACAGTAATTTCTATGTCAACATCACAGTAGGACAATGTTCTGAATTTGAGCAATACCAGTGGTTTAGTGACACAAATTGATTATTATCATTATAGCATGAATTAGTGTCTTCATGTTGTAGTTAAACATTTTCCTTATCATTTCTTTTGTATCACATTTAGTTATGAAGTATTTCAAATTTTGCTTATCCAAAATATATTGAATTCTCTTTCACTTTTGGAAACATTTGTTTGGTGAAGCATTTCTTGCTCCATGTTTTTCTACCTCCCTCACACTGAACTGATCACTCCCCTCCTTGGTGCCCTGAAGGGTTCCTGCAGAAAACACTGCCTCTTTGGCAATGAGAAGATCAATCCATTTCTCAGTGTCCTGAGTGTTCATGCAGAGAACTGTGCTTTTTTTTTTTCCTGAGAGTACCCTGTGTGCAATATATCTCTTTCCCTTTGGGTCAAAATTCTGTTTTTGCTTTTTAACATTTTGATTATTATGTGTTTCATTAAATCTTATTTCTGTCAAACATGTGGGGTGATGTTTCATCCTTATGTACTTATATTTTCATACTGTCCTAAGATTTGGCCACCTTGAGCTCTTATATTTTTGTATGAGCCTTCTAGCCTCTGTCTTCCACTTCAGCAATCACGACAATACAGGCATTATTCTTGATGGTATCTGGTATAGCTTGAAAGAGTCCTTCACTACTTCTTTTTTGTTTTTCTTCTTTATCTTGATAATAATTACAAGTGAGCCTCCATAGACTTATCTACTTGCTTAAGCTTGTAGTTGAATGTCTCCATTATATTTGGGAATTTTATAGACTGAAATTATCATTTCCATAATTTTAATTTGATCCATAGAAAACATTGTTTGCTATTTTCTGTGTTCATAGCATATTTTCTTGATTTTACTGAGTTATCTGTGTTCTCTTTCTGTTTGTTGAATTTCCTCATTTTTTAAATTTGACTTCTTATTCATGTAATTCATACATAACTATTTTTAGAAATTATTGCTGGAAATTTATTGTGTTTCTTTGGTTTGGTCACATTTCTTTGCTTGTCCATGTTCCTTCACATCTGTTTTTGTCTTTCTATAAGAGTTAAATAGTGCCATATTCAGGAATTACCTTTGGGTAAGAAAATACCTTTATCAATTTGCATGGCTAATAATTCCTAGGTTCTCACTTTCTTTTTATGATAATATCTTCTCTTTGCATATTTTCTTTATGTGTGTGGAGTCTTATGTCTATATATGTTATCTCAATCACATAAAATGAGTTGGCAAAATGAGAGCTTTCCATGAAACTGGCTTGGAGCACCTGTTTCTGTGTGTTTTCATATCCCCAAGAAGTTGACCCAGCTGTTTGCAATAGGAAATCTTCAGTTAATGTTTATAGATAGGTGTATGGGAGCCCCTTACAATGCAGAACTGGAAGAATGGACAGATAACCCAATGGAGAACATGAAATATTTAAAATAACAGAAATCCTCTTTTGGGTATTGAGACTTGATTTTCTATGTTCCCAGGATCTATCAACTTCTCAGCTTTACATATCCCTTTGGTAGTCTTTGTTTAGTGGTGTTGAGAAAGTCAATAGAACTTTTGGCAGCATTTTATAGAGTTGAGAAAGTTACAGATTTACCTTTTATTTCTCACATTTCCTGTGGAGAAATAAGACATTGAACATGCTTCTTGGAGTTGAAGTGTTATACCTTTGGGGAGGTGTGATATGGGCAAAGTGAGAGGGGTTTTTGATCCTCTTCAATTAATGTCCTTTTATAAGGCTTTCTTTCAGTCATGTCCTAGAAGATCCCTGCCAGACATCTACCTGGTCTGCAAAGGTATTCTCATCTGAGTGTTTGTCAATATCACTACACTGCAGAAATCTGATGGCACACTGTTTGTGTTCTGCTCTTTTTCTTATGTTATTTCAAATAAATTATACCTAAGAATCTAGGATACTGCAATCAAGCTACAGAAACTACTTACTACACATTTGAGGAATTACATAGCAATGATATCAGACATTTTGGATTTAGAATAATGGAAACTTTGATATCTTTGTACAATTAAGAGGAGATCTGAGCAATGTTCATTTATCGGATGAACTACAATATTATTTTTAAAATGTTCATATTGTATTTAATATGTGTTAATGTTTTGCCTACATGCCTGTCTGTGCATCAGTTCTTTGTCTGGTGACCAAAGGAAGCTAGAAAAGGGCAGAGCCACCAAGTGTGTGTGTGTGTGTGTGTGTGTGTGTGTGTGTGTGTGTTTGTGTGTGTGTGTTTGGAATCAAATCTGAGTCCCCTAGAAGTCCTTTTCTAATAATTATTTACAAAATAAATCACTAGTTTATATGAAACAGGATTAGCTAAAATAATGGCCTGAGTTATGGGGACTTACTTAACTTCCTTTTCATAACTTGCAAGCAGTATTGGAAAGGGGACCTTAGTCTCTGTTGTTCATGCAGAGGGGCAAAATGTTGTACTTTTATTATTCTTTTATTTTCAATAGAAGTTGATTGTCAACACCAAGTTGCTGGGAATGTAGAGACAGCTCAGTGATTAAGATAACTTTCTTCTTTTACAGGAGACCTGTGAATTCATCCCTTTTATCTAGCTTCCATTGTCCTGGCAGATGCTATGAAGTTACCAGAAAAGTAGTCATGAGTTTTCCTACCTGTGATCAAAATAATATGAAATTATCAGAGAATTAACACAAATGTTATTAAAAATGAATGAGGAGTCTGGATATCTTTGTTGTACTATCATGGAGATAGAGATAACAGTATTTTTTCATTAATCCTCATTCTCACTGTCTTATACATAGTTGAGAAACTGTGTCTAAATGATTGGCCTATAGGCAAGACTGTGGGGATTTTCTTAATTTATAATTGATATGGGTGTGCTCAGCCCACTCTGGGCAGTGCCAAAAGTGGACATTTGGCATAAGTTGTAAAAGAAAACAGGGAGAGCAGACTATAAGAAGCAGCAAGCCATTGGTCAAGATTCCTCTATGGTTTCTGCTCTAGTTCCTACTTGCAGGTGTATGCCTTGAGATCCCCCACTAGGTTCTTTGATGATGGACTGCAAGATGTCAGATGAAATAAACCCTCTCCTCCTCAAGTTGGTTTTTATCATGATGTTTATCATACCAATACTGAATACTAGATTCCTCAAATATTATTTCTCCAAAAATTGAAATGATGATGTCTGGATGTAGGATCATCCTTTCTTCTTTGGTCATATTTTGGCTACTTTTATTCACCTGTTTTCTTTTGCTTTTATGTATTGATAAATTTTATTACATGTCATTGTGTTGAAAATTTTACAAGGGTATAACAGATACTTGTGTATACTATTTTGTGATGAATTTGCATGATTTTGGTATCATGCTGCCTTCATAGAATGCAACAAGAATTGACCACATAGTAGGCAACAAAGCAAACCTCCATAGTTACAAAAGAATTGAAATAACCCCCTGTATCTTATCAGACAACCATGCATTAAAGCTAGAATTCAGCAACAATACAAATGGCAGAAAACCTGCAAACTTTTGGAAAATGAATAACACCCAACTGCACCATTCCTGGGTTGAGGAAGAAATAAAAAAACAAATTAAAGACTTCCTAGAATCTAATGAGAATGCAGACACAACATAACCCAAACTTATGGGACACTCTGAAAGCAGTGCTAAGAGGGAAGTACATAGCACTAAATACCCATGTGAAGAAACTAGAGAAAAGTCACATTAAAGAACTGACAGAACAACAGAAAGCACAAGAGCAAAAAGAAGCAAACTCACCAAGGAGGAGTAGACGCCAGGAAATAATCAACCTGAGAGCTGAAATCAATAAAGTAGAAACTAGGAAAACATTAAAAGAATCAATGAAACAAAGAGTTGGTTCTTTGAGAAGATCAACAAGATAGACAAACCTCTAGCCAAACTAACCAAAAGGCAGAGAGAGAGCATGCTAATTAACAAAATCAGAAACAAAAAGGGGCATATAACAAGGGACACTGTGGAAATCCAGAGAATCTTTAGGTCATACTTTGAAAACCTGTACTCCACAAAATTCGAAAATCTAATGGAAATGGACAGTTCCCTGGATAAATATCACTTACCAAAATTAAATCAAGATCAGATAAACAGTTTAAATTGACCCATAACCCCTAATGAAATAGAAGCAGTCATCAAAAGCCTCCCAACCCAAAAAAGCCCAGGGCTAGATGACTTCACTGCAGAATTCTACCAGAAATTCAAACAAGACCTGATACCAGTACTCCTCAAACTGTTCCGCACAATAGAAGCAGATGGGATATTGCCAAACTCTTTCTACAAGGCTACAATCACTTTGATACCCAAGCCACACAAAGATAAGACAAAGAAAGAGAACTACAGATCAATATCCCTCATGAACATCAATGCTAAAATACTCAATAAAATATTGGCAAATCGAATCCAAGAACATATCAGAAAAATCATCCACCACAATCAAGTAGGCTTCATCCCAGGGATGCAAAGATGGTTCAACATACAAAAAAACCATCAATGTAACCACCATATAAAAAAACTGAAAAAGAAAAACCACATGATCATCTCACTAGAAGCTGAAAAAGCCTTTGACAAAATCCAACATCCCTTCATGATAAAGATCTTGGAGAGAACAGGAATAACAGGAACATATCTAAACATGATAAGTGCAATATACACCAAACCAATAGCCAACATCAAACTAAATGGAGAGAAACTCGAAGCATTTCCTCTAAAATCAGGAACAAGACAAGGCTGTCCACTCTCTCCATACCTCTTCAATATTGTACTTGAAGTTCTAGCTAGAGCAATAAGACAAGAATAGGGGATTAAAGGGATACAAATTGGAAAGGACGAAGTCAAACTTTCACTATTTGCAGATGACATGATAGTCTATATAAGTGACCCGAAAAACTCTACCAGGAAACTCCTACAGCTGATAAACACACTTCAGCAAGGTAGCAGGATACAAAATTAACTCAAAAAAATCTGTAGCCCTACTGTATACAGATGATAAACTCAATGAGAAAGAAATCATGGAAACATCACCTTTCACAATATCCACAAGCAACATAAAATATCTGGGGGTAACACTAACCAAAAAAGTGAAAGACCTGTACAATAAGAACTTTGAGACTTTAAAGAAAGAAATTAAAGAAGATACCAGAAAATGGAAAGATCTCCCACGCTCTTGGATAGGCAGAATTAACATAGTAAAAATGGCAATCCTACCAAAAGCAATCTACAGATTCAACGCAATCCCCATCAAAATCCCAACACAGTTTTTCACAGACATTGAAAGAACAATACTCAACTTCATATGGAAAAATAAAAAACCCAGGATAGCCAAAACAACTCTTTACAATAAAAGATCTTCTGGAGGCATCACCATCCCTGACTTCAAGGTCTACTCTAGAGCCATAGTTCTGAAAACAGCTTGGTATTGGCACAAGAATATACAGATAGACCAATGGAATCAAATTGAAGACCCAGATATCAACCCAAGCACCTACAAACACCTTATTTTTGGCAAATGTGCTAAATCTATACAATGGAAAAAAGATAGCATCTTCAACAAATGGTGCTGTCACAATTGGATTCGGACATGCAGAAGATTGAAGATTGATCCATACCTGTCACCATGCATGAAACTTAAGTGCAAATGGATCAAAGATCTCTCCATAAATGCAGCCACACTGAATCTTCTAGAAGAGAAAGTGGGAATAACCCTTGAACAAATTGGCACAGGAGAACGATTCCTGAACATCACGCCAGAAGCAGACACTGAGGTCTGCAATCAATAAATGGGACCTTCTGAAACTGAGAAGCTTCTGTATGGCACACAGTCAGTTAGACAAAATGACCACCCACAGAATGGGAAAAGATCTTTACCAGCCCCACATCTGATAGAGGACTGATTTCCAAAATATACAAGGAGCTCAAGAAGCTAGCCACCAAAACACCATACAATAAAATTAAAAAGTGGGGTGCAGAACTAAACAGAGATTTTTCAACAGAGGAATCTGAAATGGCTAAAAGACACTTAAGAAAGTGCTCAAAATCATTGGCCATCAGAGAAATGCAACTCAAAACAACTCTGAGATACCACCTCACACCTGTCAGAATGGCTAAAATCAAAAATACCAATGACAACCTATGCTGGAGAGGATGCGGAGAAGAAGGAACACTCCTCCATTGCTGGTGGGAGTGTGAACTTGTAAGACCATTCTGGAAATCCTATGGCGGTTGCTCAGAAAAATGGGAATCAATCTACCTCAAGATCCAGCCATTCCTCTCTTGGGTATATACCCAAATAGTGCATGTTCATACAACAAGGACATATGTTCAACCATGTTCATAGCAGCATTGTTTGTAATAGCCAGAACCTGGAAGCAACCTAGATGCCCCTCAACTGAAGAATGGAAAGAGAAAATGTGGTACATTTATACAATGGAGTACTACTCAGCAGAAAAAAGCAATGGAATCTTGAAATTCGCAGGCAAATGGATAGAACTAGAAGAAACCATCCTGAGTGAGGTAACCCAATCACAAAAAGACAATCATGGTATGTAGTCACTCATGTATGATTTTTAGACATAGAGCAAAGGTTTACCAGCCTATAATCCTCTTCACCAAAGAAACTAGAAATCATGAAGGACTCTAAGGGTTAAATAGACCCCGGGAATGGGAAGTAGCATGAACTCCCAAGCTAATTGAGAGCATGAGGGTAGGGGAGAGGGTGCTGCCCCAATAAGAGCACAAGAGGAAGAGTAGAGGAGAAGAAAGGGAGGAGCAGAGATATTGAGTTATGGGAAGAGGAGAGAGAGCAGGATGAGAGATACTATAGAGGGAGCCACTATAGGTTCGAGAAGACATCTGGAACTAGGGAGATTTCCAGAGACCTACAAGGATGACAGGATCTGACAGTCCTGGAAGTGGAGGAGAGGATGGCCTTGAAGTCCTTCCCCTAGAATGAGATTGATGACTACTCTCTATGCTATCCTAGAGTCCTCATCCAGTGGCTGATGGAAGCAGAGACAGACATCCACAGATATACACTGAGCTGAAATCTAGAACCTAGTTGAAGAGAGGGAGGAATGAAGAACGAAGGGGTCTGAACCAGGTTGGAGAAACCCACAGAAACAGTTGGCCTGAAAAAGGGAAAGCATGTTGACCCCAGACGCTTTTTGGGAGGCCAGTACGGGACTGATCCAACCCCCCTGATCATGGATGCCAATGGGGAGGCCCCTGCACTCCTGGGAGCCTCTGGAGGTAGACTGGTGTTTTGCCCTGGTGTGTGTGGGGGACTTTGAGGGCCCATCCCACTTGAAGGGATGTGCTCTGTCTCTGGACACATGGGGAGGGTCCTAGGACCAGCAAAGGAAGATTTGGTGGACTTTGTGGACCCCTGGTTGGGGGCCCTACCCTGTCTGGGGAGTGGTGGGTGGATGGGGTGGGGGGTAGGTTGGAGGTGGGGGAGAAGGAATGGGGGTGAGGGGTGGGGAGAGGGAGAGGGGACTTACATTGAAACAAGCCTGTTCCCTAACTTGAAATAATAATAATAATAATAATAATAATAATAAGAAGAAGAAGAAGAAGAAGAAGAAGAAGAAGAAGAAGAAGAAGAAAAAGAAGTATCTTTCCCTGATTAAGTATTTGTGAAGAATTTTATTGATTTTCATTTTATATTTGGCAGAAAACAATTGTGACATATGATGTTTTCTATACTGGCATTTCCTGGTAAGGTCAATGGCTGTAAGTTTCTCCTCCTGCCTGTCAGTTACCAAATATACACTCAGGGCCTTATTATTAATTATAATTGTATGGCCAAATTCTCAGACATTTACTGACTAGCTCCATTTCTATTATTCTATTTTTTACCATAATTTTTGTGTTTTATTACGTATATCTTGCTATAAGGAGTTTCCCTGGTTCTGCCTTCTTTTTCTCTGTAATTCTGTTTGGATTTCCCTCTTAGCAATATTCTGCCTGGCTGTTGGTCAAAACAACTTTATTCATCAACCAATAAAAGCAACCCATGGGGACTGGCGAGATGGCCCAGGGGTTAAGAGTACTGACTGCTCTTCCAGAGGACAAAGTTTCAAATCATAGCACCCACATGGCAGCTCACAACTGTCTGTAACTCTTATTCCAGGAGATCTGACACCATCATACCATAAATAAAATAAAGTTAAATAAATTATTTTTAAAAAATCAACACATATTTGCAGGGTGTTGAAAGACATCCCCTCAAGTTAAACATATTGGGTAATATGCATGAACATCTAGTCTCCAGTATAATGATGGTATCATAGAATCTTTGATGTTTTGTGACAAATGCCACTCAGTGAAATTGTGAAAAACATGAACAAGTCTAATTTGAGGAACAAAATATAATTGAATATCCAGCTCATGCATATCAGTTGTCAAGATCATGGAAGACAAAGAATAGTGAAGATAGCACACCACAAAAGTGTCTTGGAAATTAAGGGACAGTAGAGTTTCCCTTAAAATGCTCTTAGGAAATAAAACATCAGTTGAAAAATCAGTAAGCCCAAATAAATTATTTAACTTAATACTTATCTTAGGGCTTCTACTACTGTGAATAAACACCATGACTGCAAAGCATGTTGGGGAAGAAAGGATTCATTTGGCTTAAAAATCAGTTTCATATGATAGTCATATGATAGTCCATCATTGGAGGAAGTCAGAACAGAACTCAAGCAAGGCTGGATCCCAGAAGTAGGAGCTGATGCAGAAGCCATGTAGGGGAGCTTCTTACTGGAATTGCTTACTCTGGCTTGTTCAGACTGCTTTTGTATAGAACTATGACCACCAGCTCAGAGATGGTGCCATCCCCATGGCTGCACCTTTCTCCATTGATCACTAAATGAGAATTGTTTTTTTTAAACTGAATCCCATGGATGCTTTTCTTCAAATGAGGCTCCTTCCTCTCTGATGATACTAACTTGTGTTAAGTTAACACATAAAACCAACCAGCTCAATACTATTGTTTCAAGATTGGTTTATTGGGTTTCTCCAGTTATTCTATGGATATTTACAGGACATGTGTAAGGTGTAAGGAGAGCTTGAAAGAAGGTTATGCAAAATTTCTCTGCACACTTATTACAACTTTATGTCTAAAACTCTCAAAATGTAGAAAGGTTTTGCTTTTAAGACTAATGGCTCAGGATTATATATTTTAGTTCTTTTCTAATTTAAGGACAGTTTTTTTTTCCCACCAGTTGTTTGAGTAATGCAAACAATTCACCATTAGCAATTCATGTTAAATGTCACACAAGCACAGAGAAGAAGGGAAGCTAAGTTGAGCAACGATGAATAAGTGAGAATAGGATCAAAGCAAGCTCCAAGGGCAGTGAGTTTGAAGTGTATGACAAAGACTCTCATTTTGGGTTTATTCAATGATAGAAAACTAATGATGGGCTTAGAATGTGCAAGATTTAAAAGACTAGGAAAGGAAATACAACGCAGATTTTCCTAAATAATTAAGTGCATGAAAAAATCGTATGTGAAATAAACTCAGCATGTCCACTTGCAATAAAATAATCACGAAGGTCATCAAATACCTACAAAGCTTAGGAAAAGATAACCATTCAGAGTAGACATTTTTGCATTAGAAAATATTCTCTGCAATTAAAATAGTGAATATAAATTCAGGAATTCTGATTTCATTTGCTGAAAGTCAGAGATACTTCAATGCTCTAAGACTGTCAGTCAAAATGCAATTATTGTCAATAGGTTTTTCTTTTACAACACTGTGTATATCAATTGATGTTATATGAATGTTCAAAGTCGTATGACGGTGTGAACATAGCTTCCTTTAATTCTCACCATTCTTTCTCTTCAATAAAGCACGGAGGTCACTTTGAAGGCTCTTAACATATTTCTACCTTGAGTTCTCTTCAGTTAATTTTGTTTTCAGAAACTGTGATCATCTTTTTAAATTTAATTTTATTTTATTAGTTCAAATTAGGAACAAGCTTGTTTCAGATGTCAATCCTTTCTCCCTCTCCCTCCCCTCCACCCAACATCACATCTGCCCCTAGCCATGCCCCCCACCACTCCCCAGTCAGGGTAAGGCCCTCAAAAGGGGCTCCCCAAAGTCTACCACATCATCCTGGGCAATGCCTAGGCCCTTCCCCATGAATCCAGGTCAAGAGAGCATCCCTTCACATGGGAAGGGCTCTCAAAATCCCTTCTTTTTTTTAAGACCTTACATATTTACTACAGTGTGTTACCCTTGTACAAATGGAAAAAAAATAAGTTCAACATTTCTAGATCATTAAGGCTGTTAATTTTTGTACAATGCCAACTCAACATGGTAAACTGGAATACTTTTTTCCAAAGTGGACAGCACAGCTAAAGTTTCCAAAACTTCAATATATATATATATATATATATAATATATATATATATATATATATATATATCAATGATGGCAGTATGCAATGCATCAATAGCACCAACAGCTTTTCCAGGTTCTGCAGTCATTTGAACAAAACTGTACATACATCCAGTACTCTCCATTTAAAAAAAAAAGTAAAAAAACAAAACAGCACATTTCTGTTACTCTTGTGTTACCTGGCACCATTTTGTATTTAAATTAGCTTCTCAATCATCATCTGGAAGGAAACCATTCTAAGCAACATCATTAAAAACAGCTCTGATAAAGCATGGTCACTACTATGTATCATAAAGCAGGTCCACATATGAGTGAATACATATCATGTTTGTCTTTTTGTGATTGTGTTACCTCGATCATAATGTTTTATTCGAGTTCCATCCAGTTTCCTGCAAATTTC
Source organism: Cricetulus griseus (assembly GCF_003668045.3). Taxonomy (NCBI): domain Eukaryota; kingdom Metazoa; phylum Chordata; class Mammalia; order Rodentia; family Cricetidae; genus Cricetulus; species Cricetulus griseus. The sequence goes on from NC_048596.1 coordinate 176,392,312, forward strand.
AAGATTCCATTGTTTTTTTTCTACTGAGTAGTACTCCATTGTGTAAATGTACCACATTTTCTCTATCCATTATTCAGTTGAGGGGCATCTAGGCTGCTTCCAGTTTCTGGCTATTACAAATAATGCTGCTATGAACATGGTTGAACAGATGTCCTTGTAATATGAATGTGCTTCTTTTGGGTATATGCCTAGGAGTGGAATTGCTGGATCTTGTGGTAGACTCATTCCCATTTTCTTGAGGAGTCACCATACTGATTTCCACAGTGGCTGTACAAGTTGGCACTCCCACCAGCAGTGGAGGAGTGTTCCTCTTTCTCCACATCCTCTCCAGCATAAACTGTCATTGGTATTTTTTATTGTAGCCATTCTGACAGGAGTATGATGGCATCTCAGAGATGTTTTGATTTGCATTTCCCTGATGGATAAGACACACACTTTCTTACGTGTCTTTCAGCCATTTTAGATTCCCCTATTGAGAATTGTCTATTTAGTTCTGTACCCCATTTTTTTAATTGGATTGTTTGATGTTTTTGAGAATAGCTTCTTGAGTTCTTTGTATATTTTGGAGATCAGCCCTCTGTCAGATGTGGGATTGGTGAATATCTTTTCCCACTCCATGAGCTGCCGTTCTGTCTTGCTGACTGTGTCCTTTGCCTTACAGAAGCTTCTCAGTGTCAGGAGGTCCCTTTATTAATTGTTGATCTCAGTGTCTGTGCTACTGGTGTTATGTTTGTCCCAGAAGAAATGTTGTGTGCATTTTATCAGGAATGACATTTTTCCTGATATCATTGGTAATTTTCTTTCTAAGGAGTGTCCTTGCTTTTAATTTTCATTTTTAGTATATCTCACAGAGTGAATTTTTCTGAATCCAACAAACTATGGTAGCAACAGTAAGAAAGAGTATTCACCCATTGCCAGGATGAGGTACATGTACAGTTTGTGGTCCATGTCTTTCTCAGTTTGAAACTGGTATTTACTTGCCTGGACTGTATGTAGTTTAACATATGACAGAAAAGTTTCAGAGAGTGTGCTGTTTAACTGTGCCCACCAATCCATATATATATATATATATATATATATATATATATAATATATGGATTTCTTCAAATGTTCAGTTCATCCACCAAAAACAGCACCCTTCTAAGGAAAGTCAGCAGCAGCCAGGGTTGTCACCTGTTTAAAAATCACCATGTATCAAGCACCATTCAGGCTGTTGTGTTCTAAGCTAATCTAATCCTTCTGTAAGCACCCTCGACCCTTCACTTTATAGACACGGAAACCTCAATGTAGAGGGTTTGTGCCCCTCGCAGGGCTCAGGTTGTGTAGGGGTGACTCAGGCTGGCACAGGCTTCTGGCTCTGTCTGAGTGATTGACCACACACTGTGGGGACTTCCTTCAGGGCAGGAAGGAGTGTTTCCTGTCATAAAAGAATAGGGAGTTTGGAGTGGGGACATTGCAAAATGAAAAATAAGATTGTACTTCATGAATAACTGAGCCAATCAGAAATTAATGGGGCAAAGAATATGGTTAGAAATACAGAAATTTGGTTAATCTGTTGTTACCCTGTGTTATGGAGATCATTTGTCTTGGAGTCTCTAGAGCTGATCCCTTCACATGCCCCAGAAGATCACAGATGGGGTGGACGTTGGGGTGGGCCAACTTATAAGCCTGGTTCTGGGCCCAGGAAGTTGCAGGGTTGGTCAGCCTGCCAGCTCTCTCCTGATTTTAACACCACGGTGTGCTCTCCTGCATTGTGCTGGCTTGTAGGGATGAACATGGGACATTTCTTCCCTTCTTTCACACCTACAGCTTCAGAGTCAACTCTACTGTGTTCCCTAGGTCCAGCACAGGGGCCACTCAATTGAGTGCTGCAGCTAATGAGGGGCAGGAACAGCTTTCCTGCTATGAGGACTGCTATTATAACCTCTGGGCCTGCTCTCCCATTTGCCTTAGGAGTTCCAGTGAGATCACCTTGTCAATAGTGTAGCAGGAACCATAAGCCTTGAACCAGACTTAGGAATCATTGCAATAAATGTAAATTTTATTTTATTTCATTTTGAGGGGTGTTCCAATGGCAGAGGGCAGACATGAAGGGACATGTAAATGGATGGAATGGAAAAGTATGATATGAAAGACACAAAGAATAAATAAAAAGTGTTTTAAAAGAAATACAGAAACTACCCTTATGCTCCAAATGGTTCCAGCCAATTCCGATTTTTCTATAAGCTAACAAACAACTTGGAAAATCATTTGCTAACTACTTCTGTTTCACTACTCTGTCACCATTACCCTTACAGTGAAACAGGGATCCTTTTTTTTTTTTCAGTTTCTTTTTTTAGCAAGTCTTCTTGCTGTTGCATCGTGCATGATCATCTCCTTCAGGTACTTTGCACTGACAAGTGGTATTTCCTATTTTCACTGCAATGGCCTCAAGAAGACAATGTATTTCTGGGCACAGTAGACAAGAAATCAGAGTATTTATATTTTAACATATTATTGGATACTTAATTACCTGGAGTAAATCCTGACTATTTTGTAAATTTAGAGCAAGAGTATGCTTTGAAATCCCCCAAAACTAGCAATTTAGATTAGTGCTTTTCACGGCTTCTAAAACACAGAAGATATAAGTGTAGATTTATATGACAGCAGAGAAATAATATGCTTGTTTCTGAACAGGTGACAGAGCCTGTTCTTGGAATCCTGAAGCAGTAAGATTCTTTTAAAAAAAAAAATCTCTTTATAGCTCAAAAAGAAATTTGAAGTCATAAACTGAATAAATTGATGTATATTCATGCAGTGTAGTATGACAATGGAAACAGGAACTAACACTCAGATACAGGAATATGGCTGGGTATTTAACACGCAAATTGAGAATGACAAAAATATACTGCTATGTTTTGTATGATATGATTATGTATAGTAAATTAAAAACCACATGTGGAAATATGTACAGAGAATGTGAATATGCAATATTCAATTATCATATAAATATATTATTAGCATTCACAGAGATGTGGGAGGATGTACATTAATTTCTTTCTTTTGGTGAAATGAAAATTGATACTATTGCAGTTTTGAAAGACTTTTGTGATGTCAAATGTAGTCTGAAGTTTCTTTGCTTGTACTTAGACTTTCATATATAACCACCATATTTATTCCTCTCTCCCCCACCTATATGTTCCCATGTCCACCAACTCCCTCTCAAATTCATGACCTATTCTTCTACAATTATTATTACATGTGTTGTTGTTACACATGTATGTGTGCTTGTGTGTGTTGAACAGTCCATTTTGTAATGCTCTTATACATGTCTGTTCAGGATTTAACACTAAGATTGAATAACCTGTCAGGGTGTTCATCTCTAGAGAAGACTGATTGTCCATCTCTCAGCAGCTATTGATTCCTGTATCTCTTCAGCTAGGAGTAGGACCATGAAAAATTCCCTGCACTCACCCTGGAAGGTCAACTGGTGTGGCCATTATGTAAGTCTTGTTTTATAAATAAAAGACTATAATTTATTAAATGATAATCTATTAAATCTATAAAATGATAATCTGTGGTGTATGTGAACATGAGGTATTGGGCTGGATGAGTAGGGGTCAGGATGGATGGGGAGAGAAATAAAGATGTTTCCTGATGGGGGGATGCATTTTGGGGTTGTAGAGAAGTACCAGGGAAACATCCAGGAATCTGAAAGGATGACCTCAGGTAAGATGTCTAACAATAGTGGAGAAGGTGCCTGAACTGGCTTTCTACTGTAATCAGATTAGTGATTACCCTAATTACCCTCTGAGAGCATTCTTCCAGTAACTGATGGAACCAGATGCAGAAATCCACAGTCAAGCACTGAACCAACCAAGCACTGAAAGTACTGTTGATGAGAGAGCAAAAGGATTGTATGAGCCAGGGGTGTCAAGAGCATGTCAGGAGAACACACAGAGACAGGTGGCCTGAGCTGATGGGTGCTCATTGACATTGGACCAACAGCTAAGGAACATGCATGGGACCAATCTAGGACCTCTGCATGTGTGTCACAGTTTATGTAACTTGGACTAATTGTGACACCCCTAGCAGTGGGATCAGGATATGTCACAGGTGCTGGAATGGCTTTTTGGAACCCATACCCCATGCTGGGTTGAATAGCCCAACCTTGATGGAAGGGGAGGAGCTTGGTCCTGCCTCCATTTGATGTGCCACGCTTCATTGACTTTCATGTGATTCCTGCCCCTTTCTGAATGGCGTGGGGAGGATTGTGTGAGGTAGGTGGGGTAGAATGGAGGTGGTATGTGAGAACATGATGAGAGGAGGGAGTGGAAACTCTGAAATAAATGAAAAATAATAATAAATAAAATATACTTTTGACACAACTCACCCCTGTCTACACTCAACCCTTTGCACTGTGGCAGGTGCCCTAGACTCAGCTGGTGCCCGAGGCTCAGGTGTGTCTGGGTGCTGCTTAGCCTGACCCCAAACTCCTCCATCAACACCTCCTCAATTCTACCTGACACAACCTGGACAAGAGTCCAGGAAGGTCCACCCTGAGTCCAGACACATACCACCCTTGTCCACCCACCACCTTCTGTGATCTTGTTGCCACCAGAGGCTGAGGCCTACACCAGCCACCTGAGAGAGGGAGAGACACCACCTGCACTCACTGGAAGAAGGGATGGGAAGAAAACAGAGTAAGAACATACTCAACAACAGAAAAACAAATATGACACCACCAGAATGTAGGGACTCCAAACTAGCAAGAACTTAAAAGCCCAACACAGAGGATGAAGAAGAGATAGACCTCAAAAATTATCTTAGGAAGATGACAGAGTCCTTTAAATAGGAAACAAGAAAATCCCTTAAAGAAATAGAAGAAAAACAAACAAAAAATTTATATGAGATGGAGGAAAAGACAAACCAAAGAATTCAAGAAGTAAACAATTCTCTTAAAGAATATAAAGAAACCCAAGAAAAAACTACCAAACTAGTGAAGGAAGCGCTCAAAACAGTTCAAGGCATGAAAGCAGAAGTAGAAACAATAAAGAAAACACAGAATGAGGTGATGCTGGAAATAGAAAGGCAGGATAAATGATCAGGAACTAAAGATGTGAATATATCCAATAGAATTCAAGAGATGGAAGAAAGAATCGCAGTTGTAGAAGACTCTCTAGAGGATATACAGTGATCGGCCAAAGAAAATCTCAAGTCCAACAAATCCTTAACACAAAATATCCAGAAAATATGGGACACCATGAAAAGGCTGAACCTAAGATTAATAGGTATAGAAGAAGGTGAAGAAATATAGCTCAAAGTTACAGAAAACATATTCAACAAAATCATAGAAGAAAACTTCCCCAACCTACAGAAGGATATGTCTATGAAAGTACAAGAAGCTTTCAGAACATCAAACAGACAGGACCACAAAATTAAGTCCCCTCGACACATAATAATCAAAACACCAATCCTTCAGAATAAAGAGAAAATATTAAGAGCAACAAAGAAAAAAGGTCAAGTAACATATAAAGACAGAACTATCAGGATCATACCCAACTACTCAATGGAAACTTTGAAAGTCATAAGGTCCTGGATAGATATCCTACAAACACTAAAGGAAGCATGGATGCCAACCAAGACTACTGTACTCAGGAAAACTTTCAATCACTATAGATGGAGAAAACAAGATATTCCATGACAAAACCAGACCTAAACAATACATATCCACAAATCCAGCAATACAGAAAGTTCTAGAAGGAAAACGCCAACCCAACAAAGATAACCACACTCACAAAAACATAGGCAATCGATAATACAATTCTACCAAACATGAAAAGAAACAGGAGAGCGAAATGCACACAGAATGACACCACCAACAATAAATCCAAAACAAACAAGAACAAACAATTAATGGACATTAATATCCCTCAATGTCCATGGTTTTAACCTGCCCATAAAAAGGTACAGGCTAACAGAATGGATACAAAGACAGAATCCATCCTTCTGTTGTATACAAGAAACAGATGTCAACTTCAAAGGCAGGCGTTACCTCAGTGTAAAGGTTTGGGAAACTACTCCGCAGAAAAAAGCAATGGAATCTTGAAATTCCCAGCCAAATGGATGGAACTATCCTGAGTGAGGTAACCCAATCACAAAAAGAAAAACATGGTATGTACTCACTCATATATGAATTTTAGACATAGAGCAAAGTATTACCAGCTACAATCCTCTTCACCAAAGAAAGTAGAAAACATGAAGGACTCTAGGGGATAAATGCATGGACCCCAAGAATGGGAAGTGGAAGGAACTCTTGAACTAATTGGGAGCATAAGGGTAGGTGAGAGGGAGCTGCCAGAGTGAGAACAAGAGAAGAGGAGAGGAGAGGAGCAAATGGAGGAGCAGAAATATTGAGAATATAAGAGAGCAGGATGAGACATACCATATTAGAGGGAGCCATTTTAGGTCCAAGGAGAGATCTGGCACTAGAGAGATTTCCAGAGACCTACAAGGATGACACGAACTAACAATCCAGGCAATGGTGGAGAGGATAACCTAAATGCCCTTCCCCTAAAATAAGATTGATGTCTACTTTTTATGCCATTTTAGAGCCTTCATCCAGTGGCAGATGGAAGCAGAGGCTTATTTTGGTTAAGATAAATCTTTCTACCAAAAGCCACCCGAACCCTACCTCCATGTAGGTGGTCTTCGCCAGCCACCTAAGTTCTGCCCACCGCATGGATGGACAAAATAATACAGAGACATATTAGGTACAATGCTGCTTGCCAATGACTAGGATTCCTCATCTGTTAGCTCAGTCTTAATTATCATAATTCTATTTATTTTATAAGACTTATCTTATTGGACGCCTAATTGGCATCCATCCTTGCAGGTGGATCACATCATGCAGCTAGAGCAGGAGCAGAGGGGGAAAGGAAGCCACTTCCTATTTCTCCTTGGTTAAATAAGAGTCTCCTTGCTATCTCACTTCCTGCCTGGATCACACTTCCCTACTACATTTCCTAGAATCCTCTTTGACTCCTAGTCCTGTCTAACTTGCTGTCTCATTGGCCAAACAGTATTTTACTTAACAATCAATAAGATAAACAGACACAGAAGTACTTCCACATCATCTCCTCTTTTCCGTCTAAATAAAAAGGATAACTTATCTTTTATAACAACTGAAGAAAACTATAACCATAACTATGTGTCTTCAACTCTATCAAAGACCACAGAAAGATAATATATAAACTCTAGAATTGACAAAGACATCTCGCTACCTAGAGAGTCACCCAAAGTTCCTCTGTAATGTTGGGGTATCCATCTTCAGCCCATAGGCTATAGTGTGTCTGGCATACTTCTCCATTTCAATACACTGAACTGAACTCTGGAACTTAGTTGCAGAGAGGGAGGAATGAAGATCGAAGGGGTTGGTACCAGGCTGGTGAAACCCACAGAAACAGCTGGCCTGAACAAGGGGGCAACAAATGGACCCCAGATGCTGTCTGGGAGGCCAGTACTGGACTGATCCAGACCCCTGAACATGGATGTCAATGAGGAGGTCTCTGCACTCTAGGGGGCCCCTGGTAGTGGATTAGTATTTTTCCCTGGTGTAAGAAGGGACTTTGAGAGCCCATTCCACGTGAAGGACTGCACTCTTGTCCTGGACACATGGGGAAGGGCCTAGGCCCAGCCCAGGATGATGTGGTGGACTTTGTGGAGCCCCTTTTGAGGGCCCTACCCTGCCTGGGGAATGGAGGGTAGATGGGATGGGGGTAGGTCGGGGTGGGATAGGAGGGATGAGGGTGAGGGAAGGGAGAGGGAGAAAGAATTGCCAAGTCAAACAAGCTTTTCCCAATTTGAACTAATAATAAATCATAAAGATATATACTAATATTAATTTACAATTATGTTGTTTTCTTTATATGTGTATCTCTGTGTGTCTGTATCTGTGCCTGTTTGTTTATATGTGCACTGTGTATGTGTGCATGTGAGAGACAGAGAAATACAGTGTGTGTGGTGTGTGTGTTTATGGAGAACAGTGGAATGCATCAGATCCTCATAGAATTGGAGTTACAGGAAGTTGTGGGGTACTGGGAATCAAACCAAGTTTCTCTGCAAGAGTAGCCAGGGTTCTTTACCAGTAAGCTATCTCTTCAGCCTGTTCTCTGTTTTCGAAAGACAATATTGTTCCTATATATTTCTAAAGGACAATATTGTTCTTTGAATTGGGAAGTTGTCTTTTGGGATAGACTGGTTATTGAGTAGTATCCCAGGATCCTCCAATTTCTGCTCCTTCCCTATAGGGGCATTGCAAGTAAATTCCATAGTGTTCAGGTTTTATATGGATGCTAGGATCCAAATACAGGCCCTAATCTTGCTGATCATAATTTTACACACTGATCTGTTTTTTTAATTAATTTTCATTTATGTTAAAAACAATCTTATTTTACTCACCAATTCCAGTTTCCTCTCCATCCTGTTCCCTCATTCTCCCCACTGTCACCCCTTCCACTCCTCAGAGAGGGTGAGACCTCCCATGGGGGAATCATCAAATCACATCATTTGTGGCAGGATCTAGGGCTTCCACCATATATCTAAGTTGAGAGAGGATCCCTTTCGTTGCCTGGCATGTCTCAGCCCCAAACCACAGAAGCCACAAGGTTAAGCCAGAGTGGGTGAGTGTGGACTTGGAAACTCCTAGCAACACAAAGGTGATAAAGACCAGACACAGGCATCTTGTCATCTTTGGAGAGCTCTCAGTTCCATGCTGTGAACTGGAGACTTCCATTTATTCAAGGATTTTCCTCAACTGCTTTATAACCATCCTCTGGTGATAGCTGAGGCCATTTCTCCTGAACCTCTCCCTAAACTCCCTCTCTGCAGACACCTTCACCAAATCCTTCCTTCCCTGTCCTCACTGTAAGTAGATCTCACCCTCTACCCTGGTGCAGGCCTATTCAAATGCTTAGGTCCATAGAGATGCAAACTAGGAGGCATTCTCCACAGAGGCTTTGCTATTCAATAGCAGATTAGCTAGTATCTGCAATACAATATAGACTGGAGCTCCTGGTTACTGGAACCTGAAGTATGGACCCCAAGAAATACTCTAATGGCATAATTTTCAGCTCTGGCAAGATCCTTCCTTAGGTAATGGGCTCCTAAAGCCCATTCTTGCACTAAGGATAAATTCTAGTTCCTTTGCCCATAGACTGCCCAAGCCCCTCAACTGACACCTATATTCATGGTTTGGTTTTATGCAGGTTCCTCAGCTGTGAGACTGGGGTCCATGAACTCCCTTTTGCTCAGGTCAGCTGTTCCTCAGTATGGTCTTGACCCTTTGGCTCATCACTCCTCTTTATCTACATCTGGATTCCAGGAGTTCAGCTCAGTGTTTAGCTGTGAATTGCTGCTTCTGCTTCAATCAGCTATTGGGTGAATTCTGTATTTAAGGTAACCATCAATCTCATTTTATGGGAAGGGCATTTAAGGTAGCCTCTCTAATATTGCTTAAATTTTTAGTTGGAGTCATCCTTGTATATTTCTGGAAATTTCCCTAGTGCCAGTTTTCTAGTTAAGCCCATAATGGCTCCTTCTCTTAAGGTATCTCTTTCCTTGATGTCCTCTGTTCTTCCCCCCAATGCAAGAAACCCGGAAGCCTGAGCTTTCCGGGCCTAGGACCGAGGTCACATCAATCACCATGCAGATTTGAAAGCTTGATGCAAACTGCATGAGACTTTATTAAAGTTTAACAAGCTAACCCCATGTTAGCTCGGGCCTTCCATCCATCCACCATGGTGGATGGGTAGGAAAGACAGCTTGAACCATCTGCATAGAGATCTTATAGGGCAGCATAAGGGGAGTGTCTAGGGGTATGCACAGGCTCAGGATTGGTGTGGTCCAGGCTTGGACAGCTTGCCCTGTGTTGATTGGTCAACTGGTTGTTATGGCCCATAGGCCCTCCCAAGGTGGTTGCCATTCTCTGTACGTCATTTCTGTGCACCCATCTGTAAAGCACACCCAGAGCCATAAAGCATAGCACCACCAGCTAACTTCTGATTGGTTCCTTGCCACAAGGCAGAGGCAGGCATCTGACCTCCTAATGACCAAGGCAAGGTCAGGCAAGCACATATTAGGCTCTTATGGCTGCCTAAATGGAGAGTTGGTCCCTTCATTCCCCCATTTTCTTTTTGGAGATTCCAATCATGGAATTGTTGTATTTTTGGCATCCCCATCAGGGAGTGAGTAATATTGTTGGTGCAGCATCAGTACCTGGACCTCACATACTCTCTCACAAATGGAAATCATCACTACCCTGGTGTCCTCGTTTCTCTGGCCTATTATTATTATCTTGTTACTTCTCACTTTTGGTCCTTGTATTCTCAACTGCCTAATGATTTTTGTACCAAATTTTGTTTATCCAAATAATGCTGCTATGAACATAGTTGAACAGATGTCCATGTGGTATAAGTGTGCACTCTTGGGGTATATGACTAAGAGTGGAATTGCTGTGTCTTAGGGTAGATTGATTCCCATTTTCCTGAGAATCTGCCTTACTGATTTCCAAAGTGGCTGCACAAGTTTGCATTTCCAACTTCAATGGAGCTGTGTTCCCCTTTCTCCACATCCTCTCCCTTATAAACTGACATTGGCACCAAAACACATAGGTAGATCAATGGAATCAAAGCAAAGATCCTGACATTAATACACACATACACATGAACACCTGATTTTTGACAAGCTAAAAATATACAATGGAAAAAACAAAGTATCTTCAATGAATGGCGCTTGCATAACTGGATGCTGACATGTAGAAGATTGCAGATAGATTCATATCTATGAACATGAACAAATCTTAAGTCAAATGGATCAAAGACCTCTACATAAATCTACCCACACTGACCCTCTTAGAAAAGAAAGTGGGAAGTACCCTTAAATGCATTGGCACAGGGGATCACTTCCTGAACATAACACTAGTAGCACTGACTCTGAGATCAACATTTAATAAATTGGACCTCCTGTAACTGAGAAGCTTCTGTAAGGCAAAGGACACAGCCCACAGAATGAAAAAATATCTTTACCAACTCCACATCTGACAAAGGGCTGATCTTCAGTGGAGGAATCTCAAATGGATGAAAGCCACTTAATAAAATGCTCAACATTCTTAGCCATCAGTGAATTGCAAATCAAAACAATTCTGAGATACCATCTTATACTTGTCAGAAAGGTTAAAACCACTGAGCTGTTGTCTCAGCTGTGGTTTTCATTGTTTCTCTTATAAAAACAGATAGTAATCTGATGGACTCTTCCTTTGTGTGATGATGAGTTTTGTCTTTCTAGTTGCTTTTAAGATTCTCCATTTGATATTTGGATATTTAATTGTAGCATCTCTTTCAGTAATTTTAAGGATACCCTATTTGTGTTTGAAAGGTTTAATACAATTAGAATAATTTGGTGATTATGTCTTTACTAGTCTCTCTTAACATCTGCTTCTCTATCCTTTAGCATCTCTGTCATAGATTATGTGCATGTGTGTGTGTGTGTGTGTGTGTGTGTGTGTGTGTGTGTTTGAGAGAGAGAGAGAGAGAGAGAGAGAGAGAGAGAGAGAGAGAGAGAGAGAGTGGCTATGTGGCTATGTGTATGTGAGTGGGCACATTAGTGTGTAAGTGTGTTTGGATCTCTGTGTATATGTATGTGTGCACCTGTATCTATTTGTGTGTACACGTGTTATTATGTATATGTAGGAATCTGTGTATGCATCTGTGTATGCATATATGCATGTGTATGTGAGTCTGTCTGTATGTGTGATTGTATGCACGTATCTTCATGCATGTGTTTGAATGTGAGCATGACTATGTTCATGAGTGTGTGTATGAGCATGTATCTCTCTCTGTGTTTGTGCCTGTGTGTATTTGTGCTCATGTGCATGTGTGAGTGTGTGTAGGAATGTGTGTTTGTGTGTGGTGGCAAGACATACTTCTCAGGTATGTTCAGTTTTCATTACTCTTCTTTCTTTTGCTTTTCTATTAAATAATGAATTTAATATGCTTATTACTAGTATATTTGGTCAAATCTACTCTTTAACCATTCAAGTTAATTTATAATTCCATTTGCAGTGCTTTTCAGCTTTAAATATTCTAATTAATTTTTGAAATTTCTTTTCTCCAATTTAATTTAAATTCTTTAATAACTATTCATATTTACAAATCCATCTCGCCCATTCCCTCACCCTCCCATCCTCCCATGTTCCCCAACAACCCCGCCAACCAATCCCCCAACTCCTCCCCAGGGATAGTGAAGCCCTCCACCAGGGACCTTCAAAGTTTGTCATATCATTTGGGGGAGGACCTAAACCCCTCCTTGCTGTATCTGGGCTACAATAGTATCCCTCCAAAGGGAATGGGCTCCCAAAGTCCATTTGTGCTCTAGGGTTAAAAACTGGCTCCACTGTTACAGGTCCCATCAACCGTCTCAGCCTCCTAGCTGGCACCCACATTCAGAGGGCTTGGTTTTTTCCAATGCTCTCACTAGGTCAGGTCAACTGTTTCTGTGGGTTTCTCCAGCACCCCATTGGCTCCTTTGCTCATTGTCCTCCCGCTCCACAATGGGATTCTGCCTATTTTTCCCTATATTCCTTCTTTCTTATGTTTGGTGTTCACTTATTCACAATATTTAAGAAAATTGTTTCATTCATTTTTCATTGAATAGTTGGTCTGGCTTTTCTCAGAGACAATCCTGCCATTTTTGTTGTAAATTATCTTCTGTTTCCTTTATGTAAGCAAGAATATTTTTTATTGAAATCTGAGAGTTCTAAAGCTACAATATTGTTACTTTGGATCTCAAATCCTTCCTCCTTTCCTATGTTTATTGTTTTTGATTATTGAAGGTTATAGACACCTTAACATTCTTTTCAAATGTTTTAGCAATAATTTTATTTACTCTTATGTTTTGTTTTTGAAATATTTCCTTTCACACATGTTCACATAGTATTTAGACATATTATCACCTCCTTCAATTCTAAGATAACAAAATAAATCAATAACAAAAATAACAAAATAAATCAGAACCAAACACAGAACTTACAGCACCCATTTTAGGGCTTGTAGCATAACATTGCAGGAAGGTCTTCCTTTAAACTTAGTATTTGCATGTACAGTTCTGAATTCTGTCCTTGCACTTTCTGCTGCTCAGCCCAGATATCCCATGTACTGAAAGTTTATATTTTCCCAGATAATTTTTTCTGGTTATGTGTGCCTTGGTAAATGCATAGCAATTGAAATGTAAATGTATGGTTTCCTGAGCTTCCCAACAAATACCTGGCCTTCATCTAGGTTACAAAGTGTTTAATTTTTTGTCTCAGCCATAATCTTTTCTCTTGGGGATCTTGGAGATTTTTAATGTTGCTACAATTTCGTGAGAAATGCCCAACATCTTTTCTCTCATAGGAACCTCAAGAAAGACAGAAGGGGTCATGCTCACTTCATGACAGTTGTTTGGAAAACTCCAGGCAGAACTGATGTACATGATATTTTGCATGTAAGTCTGGTCTGTTCCTTCAAGAAATGTCATAGAGTCTCCAGGAATTATACCCAATTCTGTGGATGCTGTTTGGTTGAGGAAGATCAAAGTAAGTCATCAAGCCTCAAATGTTTCTTGCTATTTTTAGGTTGTCTTTTAAATAATATGGCATTCATTTTTGCTGCTTAAATTTCTGAATGTTTTGAAAACAGTACTTTTAAAATTTTGGTGAAGTGGATGATTACTCTGTGGGTCATTCTGCCTTTAGGTTTAATAAGTTAGGTAAATACATTCACTTTCACTTCCTCAATGTTATCCTATATTTTCCTGAACTAATTTGGAATTAGCTGTATTTATCCTGTATTTAATGTTAAGGCTTTAGTTTTTATAGTAGTTTTAGGATCATTGCTAAAGGAGTAGAAGTACAGAGTTCTCACCATCCTCCCTGCCTATACCTTTCCATTCTTTATCATTATCAGCAGCCCCATCAGTGGCACTAAGTTTGTTACAGCTGATGAACCTACGTTGACATATCATGGTCACACAAAGTTCATAGCTCACATTAGTGTTCATGTTGATGTTCTACATTCTATGAATCTTGACAAATGTATAATTTATAATAATGGGTCCACCATTATATTAACATACTGAGTACTTCCCCTGTCCTAAATGTCCTCTGTGCTCCAGCTATTCATTCTATGTATCCATTTTTAATTAACTATACTTTACCAACAAAAGATCGGGAGCCTGCTTTATGACCTGTGCATGTTAAATGATAGTTCCATAAACAATGCCTTTGCATTTGACCTCAAAGCTGATTTATTTTCTTTTGTATCTTAACTTAGCTATGACCATTTTATTTAATTTACACATGTTCCCTAAAAACATTTTTATTCAGCAAAATTTTATTGATTGAATTTAACTATCTGTCAGGTAAGCTAATAGTGTTAGTGATAAAAAGATAAATGAGGCTTACTTTATGTTTTGGGGTTTTATTTTCCCAAGAGGTTTATAATCTTTCTGCCAGTAATGCCCTTACTTTTGTAGGGTAAGCAGACAATTACAATACAATGTAGTAGCTCTTGTAATTGAATAAGAAGAAAATACCATGTTTAAAGGGCTTCTCAGCACTTTATTAAATCTTAGGATTAGCAATGACATAAATAATGTCATTTGAAAGAGAAAACATGCTGGCAAGTTTATGCTTATTGTATCTGTGGATACAAATACTATGAATCAAGATTATTATAACCTCATGTCACTCACTATGCTTTTTAAAACATTAGTCCATGCTATTTCAAGCATCACACATTTTAACACCAGAAGATAACATTTATTACATAATATTATAATATTGAAAGAATTAGAGCACCTTTATCTTCTATGGATTATGAACGGACTTATTTTGATAGAAGAACATTAAAAACTAAACATGTTCACTGGGATTGAAAAACATGATTGCTTACATTCTTTCTTTCTGTTTTCTTTCTTTCTTTCTTCTTTCTTTCTTTCTTTCTTTCTTTCTTTCTTTCTTTCTTCTTCCTTCTTTTCTCTTTCCTCTGTTCATTAACTTGGGAATAGTATATTTCTTCTTTAACATAAACAAATAATTGGGATGGAGCAATGACTTGGTAGTTACTAGCACTTGTAAACAACTGACCTGAGCTCATGGGAGTTCATGGACTCTAGATCAACAGTTAGGGAACCTGCATGGGACTTACAGAGGCCCTACATGTGTGGGTGACAGATGTGTAGCTTTGTCTGTTTGTGGGGCCCTTAGTAGTGGATCCTGGATATGTCCCTGGTTCATGAACTTGATTTTTGTAACCTATTGCCTATGGTGTGATGTCTCTCTAGCCTTGATGCAGTGGGGAGGAACTTGGTCTTGCCTCAACTTCATATGCTATGCTTTGTTTACTCCCATGAGAGTCCTTAGTCTTTTTGAGGAGTGGATATCAGGGGTAGAAAGGAGGTTGTGGGAGGGAATGGGAGGATAGGAGGGAGAGGAACCTGTAGTTAGTATGTAAAATAATAAGAAAAAAGGACTTGTAGCTCTTAAAGAGCTACATGTCTAATAGGACATGGCTCCTAATAACTATGGGTTACTCCAGTCTCAGAAAGTCTGATGTGTTCCTTTAGTCTCTGTGGTTCCTGTGATTACATGGTATACAGGTAAAACATATATATATATATGAGATAATAAATAATTTAAAATAAAAATTCCTCAACTACATATACTAAAATGCATATAGAATGAAATTTCATAATATTAGCATAATGATCCTTATATATTTTTGTGACTCATTATTGCAAGTTATGCACCTGAGGGATCATCAAAATATATTCACTATAGTATCACTTAGAAAATTTTGAGACATTAATTAAACTATATAGTAGTTCTGTGTATAGAGATCTTTTTCTCAAGAACGTCTAGAGTACTTTCTGGCTTACATTGGTGTCTTAATCAATTATTTAGATGAATTTTAAAAATAGTAAATGGAAATAAAATCCTTTGTGAAATACTGCATGTTATGTAGTACATTTTCTAAAAACAAAGCTCATCATAATCTCATACATTTGATTTATATAGTATTTCATTTCTTATAATATGAAACTATTAATAGAGAGTGACAGTGACATATTCCTTATATCCACACTGTTTAAATTTAAGAATAATTCATGGAGGTAGAGACTTGGGTGTCCCACAGCATCCCTAGCTTTAGTCAGTTTTTACTATGCTATCCAGAACCTAAGATTTTGTTGGATTTCTTATGTTTAAGCTGTGTGACTCTGGAAGTGACTGGTCCTGTGATTTGAATCTATGTCCACTTCTACAGATTATAATAAATAATAAATGGGATCAATAGCAAAGTGCTTCCTAAGTGTACACCACACAAGTATGAAAGATAATTACAAGAAGTCTGTGTTCAGAACTACGCTTTAAACATATATTTTACTTCTAGGCCCAAAAAACTGTTTTAGTTTAATGCTCACAGGAGAATTTTAGAAATGTACAGAGTTTTTCTTTTAACTGTATTCTAGTCGTACGTGTGACTCGGGGGCTGTGTTTTTCCTATTATTACCATGAAATGCTCCACTTAGAAATACGGCTGGATTAATTAAAATACATCCCTACACTTTAAAATTACATGGAAATGTTTCTAACTTCAGCCTAATTCCTTGAAGAGCGTTGAATTCCAAAGATGGGTGTTTTGAACAAAAGAAAACAAAATTAGCAGCTCTTTGAAAGCTGCTGTTAATTCTCTCACCATGTTAGGTTGAGAAATGCACAAATTTATATAGCACAGGTCTGCATGTGTCAGTGGGTGTTTTCAAACTTCATTCCATCAAGAGTACTCTGTTGTGATAGCTCTTGATCGAGACATGATATGGTAATGCTATTTGGATATGGTGTATAGTTGAGTGGTGGGATATATCAGGAGGAAGTAGACCATTGACTGCTGCATTGAGAATAATATGTTGGCCTGGTCCCTGCCTGTATTTCCTTTTGCAATTCTCTGGTGATCTCATTGTGAACTTCTCTATTCTACCTCCTGTACACTCACTTCCAAATAGAAGGACATGCTAAACCTATGAGAGAAAATAAATCTTTCTTCCTGTTAAGTAACTAAAGGCAGATATATAGTCACAATGAAACAAAGTGGAAATAGTACACAGGAAAAAGAATGAAACTCACTAATCTCATAGCATTTATGAATTTAGACTATAATTTAGACTACATGATTCAAACTTAATTATGCACAATTTCACACTAACAGAGATTCATAAG
Source organism: Cricetulus griseus (assembly GCF_003668045.3). Classification (NCBI taxonomy): domain Eukaryota; kingdom Metazoa; phylum Chordata; class Mammalia; order Rodentia; family Cricetidae; genus Cricetulus; species Cricetulus griseus. Next base: position 176,409,602 of record NC_048596.1, read on the forward strand.
TATAAATATATAAATGCTAATTTATTGTGTGAGAATTTCATGCATTCATCTATCACGTTTCATATAATCTAGTGTGTACCTTCTATCATAAAACTCTCCCCTAACCCCATCACCACTTTCTCCTCCCAACTCCACATATTTAGTGCTGTTAGTATATGCATGATTTTTGAGTCTTTCCCTGGTTATGAGAAGTCTATCTGGGGCAACAACCAAATAAGAAATGACTTTTCCTTTCCTATCACTCAAAATTAACCGATGGGTACTCAGCTAGTGATGGTGCTTAGCAAGATTCTCCCCAGTTGGTGCTGGGGTTTTGTTGGTTTGATCTTGTGGATGTCTTGTGCATGCAATCCTAGCTACTGTGAGTTCATGTGTCACATCTCTTTCATGTTTGAAAAGTATTATTTTTCTTCAATCTTCTAGGACTTGTGAGTTTTAAAACCTTTCTGCCACATTTCGCATAATATGTTTTCCTTGAGGGAAGAGTTGTAGAATCATAGAGATTTTATGTTCACTATTTTAATGTAAGAACTATAGCCAGTCTGGTCTTAAGTATCTTCTTTCCCTACATGTAGCACGCTATGTTGCAAATTTATTGGGAAATATTCTAAAAGTGTAGAGGAGTTTTAATATCATTATTGTAGTACAATGTATAAAAACAAAGTGTGTTCCTCTCTCTCTCTCTCACTCTCTCTCTCTTTCTGTGTGTGTGTGTGTATGTCTGCATGTGTGTCTGTATGTGTAATGTGCATTGATCATTAGAGATAATGAAACATTATAAAATTATGTTTGATCTATTTTCTTATTATGTACTTAGTAAACATTTACAGTTCTTTTCTTTTTTTCTCTTTTCTTTTCATGTATCTGCTTAGCCAGCTAACCTAGACAAACTGAAGGAGACATGATGAAAACATAAACTATTTACCTAGACATTTAAATAGAGTGAAAATATTAAAAATAATCTATAAAGAAAAGATTAAGTATTGATATCATAAAGTGAAGAGTGTGACATTTTCTTAGAAAATTACAACTAATCCCACAGTGAAGTCATTGAACTCAAGGTGATTGGTATTGTCAGCATTCATCATGAAATCCCCATTCTCCCACTTAAAAACTGTGTTGTCTTACGTAAGAGAATCCAGTTTGTAATATAGAAGCTAGATATACTGAGAGTAAACTCCCAGTAGTGTGTTTTAATTTGACCAAAAAAAGTAAATCTGTCTTTGCATGTCTTGCATGAAAAAAGGCTGAATGTGAATTTGTGAAGGCAATAATTCTTGTGTGCCTCAGTCACTTATTTTTGAGTAAATAAATTCTTTTCCATAAGATTCTAGTTAGAGCCATAGCCCAGCCAGTCATCATTTCCCTCATCTCCTCCAAACTTGACCATCAAGAGATCCTTTCCTTTTTGTGTGCACTGGCCCTATCCTGGTCCCTTCCATCATTCTTACTTACAGAAGACTCTTCAAATGCACTATTTACTCATGCTTTTCTTCCAATGTTCTTCAGAATACTTTCTGTCAAGTAGATACAATTATTTCCTCTCTCCTTTTCCTTTTCTATCCATCCCTTCTTTACTTCTTGGTTTCTACCCTATTTCTCTAAAAAAACAAAAATGAAGATGTCAATTTCTTTTCTTTTTTGGAACTTATATAGAAAATTAAGCACACCATTCTCAACACATCTCTGGACAGAGACCCAACATAGTAGGGAACTTTACACCATGATCACTCTTCCTTTTCCGGAATTTTCTTTTAGTACTTTTACTCACTGGGTTCCTATGGGCCCTTCAATATCTCCTAACAAAATTTAATCTAACTGTCTCTTCTTCAATGTGTCATCCTCTATTCACTTGTTTTCCACACTATTTTTTGTCCCATCCAGTTCTTTCTAAAACAGTCTCATTTCATTTCAAACATGTAATATTAATTGTAACCCATATTTTTTAATTTGTTTAGCTGCTTCCCCCACATCTATATTTTTAAAAACTTAGATTGAACCACAATGATAGGAGAGGCATTCTTCAATTATACTCAACATCTAGACTATGACCTGTTAAATGTATAATGAATGGTCTTTAATATCTATTGTTGCTATTATATTAGGATTCAGCAAAAGGAAATTTGTAAAAAATGCAAACATTTAGTGGTATTTTTTGTAATATATTTAAGTGAAACTTGTTTAATATGTTTTTTGTATGTATTTTATTCTGTGTGTGTTTGTGTATGTATATGAAGACACACCTGTATATTTCTGTAAATGCCCATGGAGAGCAGAGTTACCTGAAAGTATCATTAGCCAGGAGTGTCCCACATTTTTCTATTCTTATTAATAAGTTTGAGTTTAAATACTTTAAACTATAAACGCTGATTATATATTTTTTAAAGTTATAGTTTTTGTTGATGCAGCATCTTTCACAGGGACAGTAGCTTTCCCCTGCCTCCTCAACAATGGGATTTCAACAACACTTCATGGTCTCTGTTTTTTTTTTTTTTTTTTTTTTTTTTTTTCAGATTTTTTTAATTTGAATTAGAAACAGGATTGTTTTACATGACAATCTCAGTTCCCTTCTCCTTTCCATCGCCCCACCTGCCCTGACTAAAACCCTACCTATCACATATACTTTCTGCTTCCCTGGTTGGTAAGGCCTTCCATAGGTTCAATAGAGTCTATCGTCTAGGCCCACTCCCATGTGTCTTGGCTCAGGGAATATTCCTCTATATGGAATCAGCTTCCAAAGTCCACACCAATGCTAGGGATAAGTACTGAACTACAACAGCAGGTCCCATATATTTTTGAGGTTTCCTCATTGAAACCCATGTTCCTAGGGTCTGGATCTGTCCCGTGCTTGTTTTTATGCAGACACTGGGTTCTCAAGCTTGGATAGGAGTCTCTCTTTACAGGCTGAGATATCACCCCATACCCACACATACCTTATAGATTTAAGAGTTATGACATGAAAAAAGGCTAAATAATTTCATCATCCACCACATACAAAAATATACAAAACAAATATATTAAAAATATACTCAATTATACTTGTTACTTCTCACTTTTGGAATAAATCTAGGGGCGTGTTTATTTGATTTTAGTGCAAATAGTCTTTGAATTTTGACACAGTACTCACAAACAATGTCTTCCTGATGAGGCTATTTTACTCTATGAAATCACAACCATAAAGGGAGGTCATTTCCACACAAGATATCTCACAGAGAAAACTCCTGGTTAGCTTTAACTATTTCTTTGAATTTTTCTCCCCACAAGGCTTTGTAGTGTCTCTTAGGTAAATTTCCAAGACTGCTCATATTTTTCTCTACATAATTTTTTTCTCTATATAATTTAACAAAAATTAAAGTTATTTAGCAAAGTTTTTCCAATATATGATATCATGAATTCATAACATCTTTATGCAGAATTTACCTACAGTTGAGAATATGAAAGTTGAGGTTCAGAAGAATAACACTTTCATTGTTATTCAGAATATTTTTGAAAGCAGAGAGATAATAAACACAGCTTTGGTGAGGCAGTCACCACAGAAACAATTGCTGCTTTCATTTATCTATTTTTATGGGGTATATTTTTGTTTTATTCAGATACATATATTTATTGCAGAACCTGGCTTTGCATTTATTTTCACAGATGGCATAAACTTCCTATTCCATCCTGCTGCTAGTCACTAGGTGACTAAAATGTGCTCATATGTAATAATTTAGAGAGGAAATAATTAAAGTTGATTTTTCAGTGTTCTTTCTCAAAATGAATAAATCTTTATGTGTACCACACAGATTCTTTCTTGGGAATTTTTGGATCTTCTTGGTGCTGTTAAATGATGGGGAGCTGGGTGGTGGTGGTGCACACCATTGATCCCAACACCTGTGAGGCAGTGGCAGGTAGACCTCTGTGAGTATGAAGACAACATGGTCTATAGAGTCAGTTCCAGGACAGCAAGGGCTACACAAAGAAATCCGGTCTTGAAATGTCAGGAATAAATTGAAAAAAAAAAAAAAAAAAGATCGGAAGCTCACTCTGGTGGAATACATAAGGAATAGTTGCTGCAAGATCAATTGGTGGGCCACACTGGTTACTTGGGACACTTGTATGGTAAAAGGAGCTTGTACACTGCACTCAACTGAATTAAATTTATTGAGAAATATCTAATTTCCAATATTGTGAGGTTTATGTGGAAGAAAACATACAAAATAAGTTTCAAAGAGGCTACCTTAAATGCCCTTCCCTGATAATGAGATTGATGATTGACTTATATGCCTTCATCCAGAAGCTTTTGGAATTAGAAGCAGACACCCACAGCTAATCACTGAACTGAACTGGAATCCAGATGTAGAGAAGGAGGAGTGATGAGCAAAGGGGTCCAGACCAGGCTGGTATAACCAACAGAAAAAGCTGACCTGAACAAGGGGAAGCTCTTGGTCCCCAGACTGATAGCTGGGAAACCAGCATGGGATTGATCCAGACCCCAGGAACCTGGGTGTCATTGATGAGGCCTCGGAAATCATGGAGCCTTCTGTAGTAGATCAGTACTTGTCCTTTGCATATGTGTGGATACTTCCTGAGCCAAGACACATAGGGGTGGGCCTAGGCCCTCTCTCGAATGACAGACTCTGAAGACTCCCTATGGAAGGCCTCATACTCCCTGGGGAGAGGAAAGGGTGATAGGTAGGGTTTTAGTTGGGAGGGGTGATAGAGGATGAGGGGAGGGAGAGGGAACTGGCAGAGACATGTAAAACAATCTTGTTTCTAATTCAAATAAAAAATGGAAAAAATAAAACCCAGGGGAGAAATTTAAAAAAAAAAAGCAATATCTCTCCAATAGTGGGACATCTGTAGCAAACACTCTTCCAGAATTGTTTTATAATTACTTATATAACATTAAGGTGCTTAAAAAAAAAAAAAACACCTAATGTTCCCTATACCAAAGCCTCAGCTTTGAATATGTGTAGGAGGAAGATATCCCTACCCTTTAATCTCATTGATACAAGAGCAAAACCAAATAATAAATGTGGCTCACCCAGAACTATGCTAGCTCAGTAAAGGAGAAAGGAGCATAGACCTTAAAGTTAACTTCTGTGCTCTCTTCCTGGAGATCTTAAAACCTAAAATATACCATAGATTATATTAGATGAAACTTAAAATATACCATACATTATATTTGATTCAAGGAACTATTCTACCATCTATTTTAGAGCAGGCTGGGTCCTGCAGTATACTGCCACACAGAAGTATAACATGATCCTTTGAAATAATTTTTTTCACAAACCATAACTTGGCTATTGAACAGTTTCTATTTTAGCATCTCATCAAGACTTACACAAATAAGTTTAATGCATAATCAAGGTGCCTGAATCTGAGCTGAGACTGTCTCTGTTGGCCTGAATGCCTCATCTGGAAGATGAATGCTGATAGTAGTTATTCTGGGAAATGATTAATTAAATCTCTTTCCTGGCAGTTCCATTAATATCAACACAACATGGCAGAGATATTGACATAGTGAGAAAACATTGCTTTCAACAATAGGGCTTTGTTGACAAAACAGTGAAATGTCTAGACCATTAGCACTTATTCAGGAATCCATCAATCTCATTTAGTTTACACATACTACACGCAAATAGATGCACACATACTCTCAAAATGTGAGGCATTTGGGCAGAGGAATCAAAGTGGAATAATCATTAAATATGAATGTGAATAGCTTATAAATTCCCTAGATACTGTTAATTTCTTTTTACCTTCCTCCACTACTCTTGATCTCTCCTTCTCTCTCTCTCTACAAAACACACACACACACACAGTTAAAAATTGGACCTACAAAATATTCACAATTGCTGGCCAATATTCTTTTAATAAATCAGAAGAAATGATTTCATTTCCTGATTGTATGTTATGTGCAGGACACCCTACTGATATATACCATCTTATGGCCTTACCGATTCTTTGGAGTTAGGCTTCTTTCCTCTTATTTTCAGCACAGTTAAGTGATTTACTGGGAAATCATATGAGAGAGAGAGAGAGAGAGAGAGAGAGAGAGAGAGAGAGAGATAGTTAAGTTCCAGAATTTAATTTTCTTATTCCCAACCCCTTAATATTTCCATATCAGATTCCATCTCATTATCTTCTGAGCATAAAGAATACTTGAGACATCCCGTTTCCAACATTTTTTCATGGCTGTGCATATTGGATTCTGTTAAATCAGACTCTGTGATCCAAAGAATATTTATATCAGCTCCCAAGGGATTTTAGTTAGCTGCTTTTATTTCAACTTTAGTGGAAGATTTGTATGTGTGGTTTTTTTTGGGGGGGGGGCATTAGAGTTTTTTCTTCTCTGGTCCTACTATCACTTGGTACACTTGGTAGTTTAGGTTATTGATATTTTGTAGGGTAGGAAAATGTTCCCAAAAGCATCACATAAAGAAAATTAGAAAAGAACAAAAATGTTAGTATTCCTCATATTTAGACTACTGTTTGTGTTTAATGCTATTTTCCAAATCTCTCACCCAGATCTCCAACTGGCCAAGAAACATTGCCTTTCAACTTTAGATATTTCTTTTATGAAGTCTGTTCATGAGTCTTTGTATTCCTTGTGTTTCACAATGCTATTTTCTTCCTTATTTCCAAATACTTCTGTAGATCAGAATCTGGAATTTAACAGTTCGAATTTTTTGAGTAAGTATATAACTATATGGGGTCATGGTTCATGCAGTGTTAGGTGTATATACAGGATACAAGGGGAACCACTGGGCCCACCATTATTTTTGAAAGTTTGGGAAAGACGTTGAGGGATATAATTAGAGAACCACTTAAGGCATAGGAGCCAATCAGGTGGTGTCTTGATATAATGTTCAGTGTTAAGGTTTTGTGAAGAGAGATTTATATATTTAGAGAGTTTTGTTTGAAGTCATTTAAAATCATTGCTACTGATAAGTTTCAGATTCATTCCAACATAATTAGATTGATTTTTGTCAAAGGGTGTATTTGATTGCCATGAGTGTCCATGTAAAATGCGAAAAGGGTGAATTTTGAACCTACCAAATTCAGGCACAGACTGAAGGACTAATTCTCAGTACTGTATAATGGAGAGTTTGAAAATAAACTGTACATTAAAAAAACAGACTGGCAAGGTGCATGCACCTTTTATCCTGGAAATCAAGAGGCAGAGGGAGACAGATCTTTGTGAGTTCAAGGCCAGCATGGTCTGCTGAGAAAGTTCCAAGACAGTCAGGGTTACAGATAAATTGTTTTGAAAAGCATGCCCCTTTACCTGCCCCCCAAAAACACATACAATGGAAAAATTATACATGCATATGCACTGATCAAACCTCTCATCTATGGACATGCAAACTTAACTTCCAATATAACATGTGTCATTCACCAGCTGTGAGGCCTCAAACAAGTTATTGAACATCTAACCCCATTTCCTTATGAATAAAGTAATACTGACTAGCTGATCAGAAACACTATAAATCTTCTTTGAGATAATAAAAGCAAACACTTGGAACACACATGAACATTATATATTTAATTAGAAATATATATGGTTTTTCTGATATGTTCTTGGATTGGGTTTGCTAGAATTTTATTGAGCATATTGGCATCAATGATCATGAGGGATATTGGTCTGTAGTTCTCTTTCTTAGTTGTGCCTTTTTGTGACTTGGGTGCCAAGGTAATTGTGGACTCATAAAAAGAGTTTGGCAATCAACCCTCTGCTTCTATTGTGTGGAACAATTTGAAGAGCGTTTTATTAGCTATTCATTCTGGTAGAATTATGCATTGAAGCCAACTGGCCCTGGGCTTTTTTTTTTTTTTTTTTTTTTTTTTTTTTTTTTTTTTGGTTGGGAGAGTTTTGATGAGTGCTTCTATTTTATTAGGGGTTATAGGTCAGTTTCAATTACTTATCTGTTCTTGATTCAAATTTGGTAAGTGATATCTACCCAGAAAATTGTCCATTTCCTTTTAAATTTTGGAATTTTGTGGAGGATGACCTGATGATTCTCTGGATTTCCTCAGTGTCTGTTGTTATGTCTCTCCCTCTTTTCATTTCTGATTTTGTTGATTTGCATGTTCTCTCTCTGCCTTTTGGTTAGTTTAGATAAATGTTTGTCTCACTTGTTGATTTTCTAAAAGAACCAACTCTTAGTTACATTGATTCTTTGAATTGTTTTCTTTGTTTCAACTTTATTGACTTCTGCCCTCACTTTGATTATTTCCTGGCATCTACTCCTCCCAGGTGAATTTGCTTCTATTTGTTTTAGAACTTTCAATTGTGCTGTCAATTCTATGGTGTCACAATTCTCTATTTTCTTCATGTGAGCACTTATAGCTAGGAACTATCCTCTTAGTACGGCTTTCAAAGTGTCCCATAAGTTTGGGTTTGTTATGTATTCATTTTCATTGATTCTAAGAAGTCTTTAATCTCTCTATTTCATCCTTGAAGCAGGAATGGTGCAATTGCCTGTTATTCAAATTCCATGAGTTTGCAAATTTTCTGCAATTTGTTGGTGTTGTTTAAAGCATGGTGGTCTGATAAGATACAGGGATTACTCCAATTTTTTGTACCTGTTGAGGTTTGCTATGCTGCCAAGTATGTGGTCCACTTTAGAGCAGGAAGATTGAGTTGAGGGAAGAATAGAGGAGAACAAGTTGAGAGATACCATGATAGAGGGATTAATTATAGTTTTAGAGAAAAATCAGTCACTAGGGAAATGTCCAAAGATCTACAAGGATGACACCAACTAACAATCTAAGCAACAGTGGAGAGGATGCCCTCCCCTGATAATGAAATTGGTGACCATTCTATAGCCTTCACCCAGCAACTGGTAGAAAGTGAAACAGACACCCACAGCTAAACATTGAACTGAACTGGTATCCAGTTGCAGAGAAGAAGAAGTGATGAGCAAAGGGGTCAAGAACAGGCTGTTGAAACCCACAGAAACAGCTGACCTGAACAAGAGAGAGCTCATATTCCCCAAACTGATAGCTGGGAAACCAACTTAGGACTGATCCTGACCCCATGAATGTGGGTGCCAGTGAGGAGGCCGCAGAAATCTATGGGGCCTCTTGTAGTAGATCAGTACTTAACCCTAGCATAAGAATTGATCTTGGGAGCCCATTCCAAATAGAGGAATACTCCCTCAGCCTAGACACACTGGGGAGGGCCTAGGCCCTATGCCAAAGGATATAATAGACTGTGAAGATCCCTTATGCAAGTCCTCACCCTCCCTGGGGAGCAGAATGGTATGGATAGGTAGGGTGTTAGTGGGGGTGGGGTGGGAGGAAAGTGAAAGGGAACTAGGATTGACATGTAAAACAATCTTGTTTCTAAATTAAATCTAAAAATGAAAAAAGAAGTACATATGAATACTATGAATATAAAAACTTCTATTGATTCTTTTTCAATGCTAGATCCATGTCAGAATTATTATAGAAATTTTACAAAAAACTGTAATCTCCTGGATCATAACATCTGTAGAAGTTTGGACATTTCTCTTTGAAAGAAGGTAAGAGGGGACAAATAATACTAATTATGTTTGAAAAGCAATAATGAATCATATTTTATATTTAATTCAAATTATATCCTGTATAAATATATATAATATGTTATTATTACATTGTGTATCTGTGTGTATGCTTGTGTAGTAAGTCACAGTTAGTGATAATGTTGTGCCCATATACTTCTCAGAAGTCACAGGATTGAGGTAGAACTGTCTGAAAGCCTCCTGCCTTCGGATTATATTTCATGGTATTGAAAGGTAATATGTAGTTGCCAATAGAGGAAACAAAATAAATAGTTCTACCTTTCTGTGACACATATGAAGCAAAGGGAAGAGCATGCAATGATATTACTATAGGTGAAATACTGGCATTCATATATTGCAGTTACCAATAGTTGCCTAATTGGATATGTTGCCCCATTCAACAGGAAGGAAATCATGCTTGATACTGAAAATCTAGACAACTATCCATGATAAACATGAGATTGTAAATCTCATAGGAGACATCTACTAATGCTATTTTCTGTTGACCCAGCAGACTTATCTGGTCTGTGCTTGAAAGGTAGAGTGTGGATTAAGGAAACAAATAGACAAGAAACAGAACATAAAGTTGGGAGGGCATCCAATGAATACTGTGATCAACCCTAAGTTTATTGCTCAAAGGACTTAAATACTCTAATCAATAGGGGTAAGGCAAAGACTTCCTTATCATGATAAGAGGAGCAAAAATGTGATTACTGCCTTAACACCCAAAACACCAAGTAAACACACTCTAAAACCAAACATCCTGTTGTTTGAGGTAAGAAATCCATTAACTAAACCTTACGCCAAATATCTTATTGTTTAGCCAATACATATAATAGCCACACCTTAGGAAAATTATTCTGTGATTTAACTAGGAAGGAGCAATAAAAGACTCAAACCCTCTGACCTTATGCCAAGATTGAATGGAACCACTTTTATGGGCCTCCAAAATTTGCCTAAACCAGTACTATCCTGGACTATATATTTAATACTTATCCTTATATCAGCATTAAATTGTAGCTCTTACCCTTCACCAGAAAATCTTCTTTGTTGTAGAATATTATTTTAACTAGGAAAAGATGTGCTATATTTGTGTACCCTACAGAATACTATTTTACTTGTGTAAAGATATATTACTTTTTTATTCTGCATTTGTTTATTTATGTATAGATGTGTTTCATTTGTTTCATCTTGCCTTCATAAGGCACATGGTTAGTCTAATAAAGAGCCAAATGACCAATAGCTAGACAAAAGAAGGATAAGTAGAGCGGTGGGTAGAGAGAATGAATATTCGGAGAAATCTCGGCTTGAAAAGAAGAGAAGGAAGAACAAGAGTAGGAAAGAATGAGGGATATACCTGGAGCAAGAAGCCAGGCAGATACTAGTCAGCCAAACATAAGAGTAGCCCTGAAAGTAATATATACAGAAGATGAGAAAAGTAACAAGCACTGATGAAAAAGGAAGATAAAGAGAAACAGGTTAAGTTAAAAAGACCTAGCCCGAAAGATGCCTAAGCTAGGCTCAGTTTTCAAAATAATAAGTCTGTGTCTTGAATTGGGAATTTGTTGGTGGCTAAAAGTAAATGCCTAGTACACTTCTCTTTGCAGCGAGGTCACCAATACAGAAAGTCATGGTTAGTCAAAAAACAAAACAAAACAAAAACATAAACAGAGAAAAACTGACCAGGATATGTAAATCCACAATTGGCAAATGTGCAACACAAGTCCCACACACATCAAGGTCACAAAATGTAAAAAAAGCAAAAAGATTGTATAACCAGAGTACCAGGAAGTCTTCTGAAGACTGTATTTTCTATGAATGAAACATATTCATTCATAACTATATTCATAACTATATTCATAACATCTTAACTATATGGCTCCTTAAAAAAGTCCTGAAAAATAACAACATAACTGGTGATGGGAGAAATTTCATAGGTATGGTGCCACCCATTGATGAAGAGCTACACATAATTAAAAGCTCCCAAGAGAGAGAGATTTAGTCTTCTCCAGGAATAAGACCACCAATCAGTTATCTAACACCTAAGAACATACATATAGGAAATATTAAAAGGATTCAGTGTTATATGTGGTGGGAGAACATGAAAAAGGGTTGTGTGGGGGAGAGAGAAGTGGAAAACTCTGCAATTATAGTGTTCAAGAGTGAAAACATGCCAGGAGTTTTTTATTTTTTTTCCAACTTTTTTTATTTGAATTAGAAACAGGATTGTTTTACATGACAATCCCATTTCCCTTCTCCCACCCGCCCCCTCAACTAAAACCTTATCTGTCACATATCTTTTCGGATGGAGCTTGATCCTCTCTCACCCATGCCAGTTATTGTTGACTCCCCAGGAGAGTCCTTACCCTCTTTGAGGAGTGGATAGGAGATGGAAAAGGGGGAAATGACGGGAAAGGAGAAGGGGAAGGAGGGGGACTGGTGTATGTATATAAAATAAAACAATAATGTTTAAAAAGAAAACAGAAAAAAAAAACACTCAAAAAGAAGCATTTATTGAGTGAGTATAGAAGCTCAGAAGGAGGCATTGAAGAGACATACATAGGTGATGACATTGAATATGGGTTCATATATACATGAAATATCACTATGTCTTCCAAACAAGCTTGACCTCTCTGGATATAATACTTATGTTGTGGTCAAGCCTTCCCAGAACACTGTGAATGCAACTTGGAATATGTGATAGTCTTGTAACATAAACCACCCAATATGATTGTGTGTTATCATATGGGTGAGGCAAAGGAATGAAAGTATAAATGGAAACAAATAGATATATAAGTCAATGCCCTGCTACACACAAGGCTTAGATTCAGGATGTGTTCTTCTGAGTCAATGCTGGCATTAATAAATAAACATTTTTTCTACCAAAAAGACTTGGTATTGGATCTCTATTTGAGGGAACTCCAACAATATTTTTGTCCTTGTGATTGCTTCAGTGTCTTCCCAGTATGTAACATTAAAGGACAGTGGCTCACTCTACAGGAGTACTTAGTTTCCTTATCTATGAGTCTAGTCCCAGTATTCACAAGGGCTCAGGTTCTCTGGACTTTTGGGGACATCTCAGCTTGAAAGGAAGGCTTTTATGCAAGACCTAGGTATGTTCCTGAGATCGCACAGATCAGCCTTATATAGCCCAAATAATTCTAGTTTTATTGGACATGCTACATCATGTGGTACTACAATTCATATCTGCATTGAGATGTGATAGAAAATCTGTCTTATGCCATACCCAAATCAAAATCATTGAGATTCTGGGTAGTGTAGCCAGAGTGTTAAATAGGGAACATATCTCTGAATTCCTGTGTCTTGACGTGAAAAATCCCTGTGGCATGGGACAGATGCTAGAATACAGAGAGATCAAAGGGTAACTTATGGGCCTCTGCAGCAGAGTGATTTCCTTAGCAGTGACTTGGTGAGAGGTCATATCAAAGAGTATGAAGGAGAAAATGAAAGGTGGAAGTTCATAACAATAAAAAAATCATCAGTTTAAATAACCACTTGTATTTTAAATCAATACATGTCTAAATTTCTATTGTGGAAAAAGTCCTTTATATGGGTTAGCTTCTATAAAAGAGCAAAATATAAGGGAATTCTCAATTGGATATTGATTTTTTTTGACACAGAGTTTCTCTGTGTAATATCCTTTGCTGCCCTGGAACTTTCTTTGTAAACCAGGCTGGCCTCGAACTCACAGAGATCTGCTTGCCTTTGCTTTGTGAGTGCTGCAATAAAGGCATATGCTACCACTACTCAGCTTGAATATTAATTATTTTATTTATATCTTGTCATATATAGACATACACATATGTACAAAAACACAAAATTATATACAAATCACTTAATTTTAAAAATGGTCTAGTAAGGGATGAATTTACATAGACAATTATAATAGCCAGTTTTATAGGGGCGATGGTGCTTGAGTATGATTTTTAAAATTCATTTCTGATTTTCATTTATTTATGTGTAACGTGGATATAATAAATTTATTTTTTCCTTTTTTATTAGAAAGAAAATTACTTTACATGTCAATCCCAGGTCCCTCTCCCACCCTCCCCTCCTCCTCCCCTGCCCACCCCCAACTAACGCCCTACCCATCCCATACCCTTTCTGCTCTTCAGGGAGGGGGAAGCCTTCCATAGGAGGGTCTTCAATGTCTGTCATATTCATTGGGATAGGGCCTAAGCCAACCCCCTTGTGTCTAGGCTCAAGGACTATTTCTCCATGTGGGATGGACTCCTAAAGTCTATTCCTATGATAGAAATAAGTACTAATCCACTACAAGAGGCCCCATAGATTTCCAAGGTCTCCTCACTGACACAGACATTCATGGGGTCTGGATCAATCCCATGCTGGTTTCCCAGCTATCAGTCTGGAGACCAAGAGCTCTCCTTTGTTCAGGTCAGCTGTTTCTGTGGGTTTCATCAGCCTGGAATGGACCCCTTTGCTCATCAGTCCTCCTTCTCTGCATCTGGATTTCAGTTCAGTTCAAAGTTTAGTTGTGGGTGTCTGCTTCTACTTCCACCAGCTGCTGGATGAAGGCTATATGATGGCAAATGAATTAGGCATCAAAATCATTATAAGGAGAGGGCATTTAATGTAGCATCTCCTCTGTTGCTTAGATTGTTACTTGGTGTCATCTTTGTAGCTCTCCAGACTTTTCCCTAGTACCTGATTTCTCTTTGAACTTGTAGTGTCTCCCTCAATTATATTATCTCTTATCTTGCTGTCTTTTGTTCTTCCCCCAACTCACTCCCTGTACCATCATGTCTTCCTCACCCCTCCTCTTCTCCCCTTCTCATTATCCTAGTTCCCTCTCTCCTCCCCCATGCTCCCTATTTGCTCAGGAGATCTTGTCCCTTTCCCCTTCTCCAGGGGACCATGCATGTCTCTCTTAGGGTTCTCCTTGTTTACCAGCCTCTCCAGCAGCCTTGGCTGCAGGCTGGCAATCCTCTATTTTTTGTCTAAAATCCACATATCAGTGAGTACATACAATGCCTGTCCTTTTGTGACTGGGTTACCTCGCTCAGAATGGTTTCTTCTAGATTCATCCATTTGCCTTCGAATTTCAAGATTCTATTGCCTTTTTTCCACTGAGTAATATACTCCATTGTGTAAATGTACCACATTTTTTTCTATCCATTTTTCAGTTGAGGAGCATCTAGGTTGTTTCCAGGTTCTGTCTATTACAAATAATGCTGCTATGAACATGGTTGAACAGAAGTCCTTGTTGTTGGAATGTGCTTCTTTTGGACATGTGGAATTGGTGGATTTGTAGTAGACTGATACCCATTTTCCTGAGGAATCACAATACAGATTTCCAAAGTGGCTGTATAAGTTGGCACTACCACCAGCAGTGGAGGAATGCTCCCCTTTCTCCACATCCTCTCCAGCATAAACTGTCATTGGTGTTTTTGATTTTAGCCATTCTGAGGAGTGTAAGATGTTATCTCAGAGTTGTTTTGATTTGCATTTCCCTGAGGCTAAGGATGTTGAACACTTTCTTATGTCTCTTTCAGCCATTTTAGATTCCTCTATTGAGAATTGTCCATTTAGCTCTGTATCCCACCTTTTATTGGATTATTTGCTGTTTTGGAGACTAGCTTCTTGAGTTCTTTGTAAATTTTGGAGATCATCCCTCTGTCAGATGTGGGGTTGGTATATTAAAATTATTGCAGAAATAATATGTGATATATACACACAGACACACAATTACACACACACACACACACACACACACACACACACACACACACACACAGACGCACACACACATGTGCTTGCCTGTGCATGCACTAGATAGTTCCTTTAAAAGGCTTTAGGAAAACCCTTCTTCTACTGAGACTGAAACCCAAACTTGAAAAACACCTGTGTTCAAAAATTGACATAATTTTTCTCTTTATATCCTATTTTGATGAGAACAGCAAGTCACACTAGTGTTATTTTAGCACAGGTCTGCCTCAGTCTATTGTTGTTTATTTCATTCTCTCATTGCTCTATCTTCCACAAATTACAGAATGATTTCTATTGAGAGGCGACAACTCAAAATCTCATTCCAGCTTTCTCTTACAAGAGAATCTCATGCATTTTCTAACTTGTTTTCACTGTATTTACTTATTTACATATTTTGTTCATCTTTTGATAAAAATGATATGTCTTGAAATGTTAAAAACAACATGATAAATTTCTAGTGAAAATAATTAACTGTTTTACTTTTCATGAAAAGGAACTAGTTGTGGGGTTACAACAAAGGATCAGTGTTTAAAAGGCATCATTTTCTTGCCAGTGGGTGTGAAATATCTTGGAAAATAAGGTTGATTCAAAATTTTTTAAATTCTAGGGCCGTTGCAGTTTGTAAAATTGTCTTTCAAGTTTTCCATCTAAACCAATAATCAGACTTCCATGAATAGGCCTCATAGGTTACTCTTTACAGTGACATTGAGTACTACAGATGAAAAATGTATTTTGCAGCACAATCAAAATGATAATTTTTTTCAATATGCTTTTTGAAGCTACATTTGCCCCAGAAGACAATATCTTCAACAAACTATTGTTACAAACCTGTAATGGGAACAGAATTCATTTTTCTAGTCATTTCTAACCTTTGTTCTCCTCATGTTTCTCAATTTCCAAGTCTGTTCAGTAAGCCTCTCCAGTTCTGAGACAGAAATACAACATGGAAATTTAATTATTCTAATATGCATTTGACTGTTCTATTGTAAATATTAAAAATATAATATAAACATTTTTCTCAGTAAAATTAGTCAGAAATGTCAAATTGTTATGACTTTGGGTATGCCATTTCAATAAGAGTCTTCATTTTTTTGTGTCTTAGCTAAGACTCAGAAGTCCCTCAAAACTGTTTGATTGAAGTTCGAATGAGACATTGCTTCTACACTATTCAGCATAGGACTGCATAACAAAAAGTCCATTAGGAGTTTTCATATTTACTAATGTTACTATTATCATAAGCATTCTAGTGTTTCTCTTCTATTTTTCTTCATTAAAACAGAAAAGTCTTCAGTACTTACTGTAGTAAGTAAAATTGGCCACTAAAGTCACTATCAAAGACACTTCTTACAGACAGTGTAATCAAGGTGATGAAGAAACTAGACATAATGATAAGGACTTGATGGTGTTCAGAATGCTTTTGGACAATGTATATGATTAAGATGAATGAAGATTTAAATATCATTACATGAAAGAAAAAGGCAAATTTAAATTTTGTGATTACAGATGGTATAATAGGGGTATACAGAATTATGATTTGAAAAGATTTACCAAGGCCTTTAATCTAAGCAATGCAAATTGTACAAGAAACAAAGTAAGTCATCCATTTTTTGTATTTCACAAAGATCCAGAATAACTCTTACCCTGGGAGATCTACTACATACAGCCACTTGAAACAACAGAGGTGAAACAGTACTTTCATTGCTTCCCTTCATCATAGCCTCTGGAGATCTACTGCAAGCCAGAGAACAAAAGATTATTTGTTTCTTTTTGTGTTCAATTTCCTGCTTGGTAGGTATCAAGAACAATAATTCTATATCTCAGAAGGTTTGGTTATTCATTTGGTCATTCAACACTTACACAAGGTCCCATGCTTGTCATGGTTTCAGAAATGTCAATCCAACATGGTCTTGCTCCTGAACCAAATCAGTAGGCAAAGTTTGAATTGAAAGCCTTAATTGCAACATAGAGAAATGTTAAGAGCAATAGTTATGAAATGCTACATGATTTGAAAAACATACTGTCACAGGGAATTCCTTCAGGGAACATACCTAAACAGAGGATGTTACACAATGCATAGTTTTCTTAGAGGGGCCAATGTAGCTCAACAGCACTATAGTAATATAAGAAGAATTGTAGTATTCATGGTTTAACAAGTAGTTTGGGAGCTGCAGAGGCCAAAGGCTTCAGTGAATAATAGTCAGAGATTTTTCTACAAAGCAAGGTCCATCTTTAACAGGAAAGGCCCTGAAAGAAAAAACAAATGCATCAGCTTATCTTTCATGAATTGATAACTTGGTAATTTTATCCTGGAATGTGGTTGTTTATCAGAGATATTGAAAAAAAGGGTGGACAAAGAATGTCAAAAATATTCATAAAGTATGGGTAACAGGTGAGGATGGGGTCATGCAATGCCATGAGCAAACAATCCATGATGTGAATCCTGCTTTCCTAAAAGACAACATTTTAAATTATATCAGAATGGGAGTAAAGGGAGAGGGAGAGGAAATCAGCACAGGACAGGGCTTAATTACTATGCCACTGTCTTATTTGTACCTAGACAGTTTCCTTGAATATCTTGTGTTTCATATTCTTTGAACTTATTTTTCTTACAAAAGATGGTATTTCTTAATAAACACTGAGAGCATATCTTTGGCTTACTGAATTTTAGAGACGAATGAAAAAGTCTTTTTTATAAATATATGAGTTAAAATTGCATGTTATTTTGACTTTTATAGCTTGCCTAATTTAGCCCCTTGGAATAGATTCATTAAACCATTTTTGTTTTGAAAAGATACATTTTTTCCTCTCTAACCTTTCCTAAATGGCTATTTAAAAGTGTATGTCTTGACTCTAATTAATAAACTACAACTTTTCAATTAGCAAAATATATTTAAAAACAATATCTGGGACCATTTTCAAAGCAAAAACCTGCTGTACACAATTTCAACCTTCCACCAGGAATTAGCAACTGATGTGCTGACATAGTACATGCATATTTACTTTTGTTATCCCCCAAAATGCATTGTTACCATGGTAACTCATGTAGTGCTACTGGTACCAAGGAACAGAAGTTCTTGGTAGATACAGAACAAAAAAAGGGTGAAACAGAGTGAAATGTGGAATGACTGTAATACAACGTCATATTTATGTATCATGATACATCAGGAAAATGTAGAGATGGGCAACCACTACTAAAGGAAGACATCAGTTCAACACTCCACTCATAGGTGGCCTTTTTCTGAAATATTTTTCACAGAAACCTTACTGAATGTTTGATAAATCATTTGAGTATCTTCAATTTACTATAATTTCCATGACCAAGGGGACATTAACTATTTGCTTAATATTGTATGGTGATTACTTGACAATACTTTCCAACAAGTATGCAAACATTCATAAATGAACTTAACACAGGAATAGAAGCAAGTTTTAGAAGATGTGTATGAAACAAGTGATTGAAAGAGCCTAATTCATCATTAGAAAAAGAATGAACACTTATTAATATATAATACATATTAAGAATAATATAAGAACTTCAGAAAATGCTATTTAGAGGGAATTCCTCCAGATTATTTTGATGCATTAAATCTGCAGTAGGGATCTCTAGGGTTTAGGATTTGCATGGCCGGGGCTCTAGGTCAACCTGATGGGTTTTATCAAGGAGATTATTAGGCTAAACCTTAAGCATTCTAAATTTTTACACTGCTGTTCAACTTTTCAAAACCCTGTATAATGCTTAGAGTTTTCATCTTAAAAAGAAAGAAGGTAGAATTTCAATCATTTTCAAAGTAGAATGCTCCTATCTCATCTTAAAATATCTCTAATTTCCATGTAACATCTGGGTTTTACATAAGGTCTATCTTTAAAAAAAAAAGGATTTCTGCTATTACCAATAATTTGCACATGGTGACCTAAAATGAAAACTAAAACATCTCTGCCTGTCTGAGAAGTAAATATGCTCCAAAAGAAGCATCTATGTTTTAGAGATCACTCCATGGACTTGGACAATAAAAGCAGAAAGCTGACCTGAACAAGGGAGAGCTCTTTGTCCCCAGACTGATAGCTGGGAAACAGCATGGGACTGATCCAGACCCCATGAACGTGGGTATCAGTGATGCAACATCGGAAAATTGTGGGGCCCCTTGTAGTAGATCAGTACTTATCCCTAGCATAGGAATGGACTTTGGGACCCCATCCCACATAGAGGGATACTCCCTGAGCCTAGACACACAGGGGTGGACCTAGGCCCTATCCCATAGGATATGACAGATTCTGAAGACCACCTATGGAAGGCTTCATTCTCTGTTGGGAGCAGAAAGAGTATGGGGTAGGTAGGGTGTTAGTTGGGGGGGGGCGGGGAAGAGAGGAGGGAGAGGGAAGTTAGATTGACATTTAAAACAATCTTGCTTCTAATTCAAATAAAAATGGAGGAAAAAAGTATTTTCTAAATAAAATCAAAGCATGTGTGACTTGGGGACTATTCAAGAAGTAACATATAGCATTGAGTTTATGTGTGGGGTCGTTAATGAACTTGAAAAATTATATTTCCCAAGTAATCTCCATATGCCTATATTTAGTTTGTTTTATATAGAAATTTAAATAACACATATTATCAAGTAGTTGCGTGTGTCTATGTGTGTGTGTGTGTAGATATAGAGTCTGATTCTATAGCAAAGAATAAACTGGAACTCCTAAATGCTGGAGGGGAAAAAAGATAATTCACTAACTTATTTCCTTTACAGAATGATCTAACCATAGATAGAGCATTCCACCATCAACACATTATAGAATTGCATAAATAATAACTTATCACTGGGCATATTGAGGTAGTCTATGGTACTATGCATAAATAATGAGAGGTTGCTTTTTGATGGGCTTATTTCCTAGACTCCAATAGCGTGTGTGTGTGTGTGTGTGTGTGTGTGTGTGTGTGTGTGTGTGTTTCAGCTTCTATCAATGTAACACCCAATCCAAACAACTAATAAAATCAAAAGCCAGGTTTAATTAGGACCACAGAATCAGAGTGTTCAGCCCATTATGGCTTGCACTTATGTTTGGAGGCTGCACATTTGGGTAAGAAGCAGCCAGTGGTGCAAATTTGCTCACCTCATGGTAGCCAGTAAACAAACCACGAAAAGAAAGAACCATACTGGAATGTTCTACTAAAGACACATTTACAATTACCTAAATTCTTACCTTTAGACTGTATGTTTCCACCGCATCCTGCAAGTGTCATTGGTTGGTACCACAACCTTCAATACCTGCTCCTTAGGAGATATTTAACATCTGAACTATTGAGTTTAGTAGAAAGTATGTAATCGAACCTTAAATTATCTTGTATTCCGTCAATACAAATATAATAAAAATACCAGTCACAGTAGCTTTAAAGCCAATCGCTACAAGCTGATCTACTATTGCTTTTGCTTTCTTACAAATTAAGTTTTAGTTTTAGGTCAAATTACTCTAGAGGCTTCTAAGTAAAGATTGTTGCATTTTTACCAGACTGATAGAGTGTCTTTGCCTACTTGGCTGAATGTGTCTTTCTTTGTCTAACCTGGGTTTTCCTCTCTTCTTTCTCAATCCTATCATTGTCCCTGAAGATGCTGGACCAACTTTTCATGGTCCATATTTGCAGAAATTGTGGATATGCAGTCATTGATGACATAGAATGAATAAATAAAAAGACTAAAATAGTTTTGCAAGCTTGAAAAGGATAAAACAAGACAGAATCAAATGTGAATTGGAAGTATAGATTGATTGCATTGCAATGGGAGTGGGTCTTCCAACAAGCAGGACTGACTACTTCCCAGTTGCCACATTGGTGTACTTCAAAGAAAGGATTCTGGGAAGAATTCTGGATACAAAAGACATTTAAGGCTAAAACATCCTTGGAATTGCCAATTATAATAAATGAAAACTGATTTATTTAAAGTTTTAGTAATAACATAATGATAAATGAATTTTAATGCCCTCTTGTTTCATGATGTACATAGATTATCAATTATTTAAACCTAGGTTTAAGGAAATTCATGTGTCAAAGGTTTGGTCCAGGTTGTGGTGATATGAGTGGGTGTTGAAATTTTAAGGAGTAGTCTTTTATTTGTGCAGAAATATGCTATATATGGGATAGCAGGATTCTAGCTCCATCTTTCTATCTCTTGACTGACAGCAAGTAGTAAGGTAACTTTGCTCACTCCTTCCATATGATGTCTGGTACTCACAGGTCCAAACATAGTGGAGACAACTGACTGAAGATGAAAAGTCCAAAACTGTAAGCCAAAATAAATCCTTTTTCAGTATGTTTCTGAAAGGGGAATACTATACTCAAAGGCTTCATTTCTAATAATTTAGAAATAAAGTGACCAGACCCTCACTCAGTCCCTGCATTAGCAACCATGTCAGGCTACAGAAAAGAAACATAGTACTCTGACACAAGGAAACTCCAGATCCTCTGGCCTCCTGGAGCCTATTGCCAAAACTGAACACAAAGGAACGCCAGACACCCCCTAACCTCCTAGATACTTGGTTCCTGGGAACTGTTCAGCCTCAAAAGGAACCTCAGGGTAGACCAAACCCTCCCCTGTAGTTTCCAGGATATATTCTGAAAACTATGGGTATCTATATACAACAGGACACCTGCAAGAAACATGACAAAGTCATAGAAACTACAGAATGTTCCCTCTCAGCACTGACTTATAAGAATACCTGGTACACAGGTATTTCATGCCAAAATATGACTTTGAGAAATTCTCCTGATTGTTTCCAAATGTCAACCAATCAGAAACCAACCAGTATACTCTACTGGTTTAACCCTGTAACTTTTGTCTTTAAAACCTAGCAGTAGACAGGGAACTTAACCCCCTCTGAAGGCTGTGAGTCAGCTTGCTAGATGGGATTCCCTCCCACAGTAGAACAAACAATTAAATAAGCCTTGTGCATTAGCATGGGTGACCTATCTCCCTGGTCACTTTGGGGATCCTTGTGACATGGGCACAAGAGTTTCTGCTGTAGGTATTTTATCATAGTAACAGAAAGCCAAGTAGCACATACATATGTTGTTGCCTACCTAATAATCCAAAGGAAATACAAGTTCATTGCAATCTCATTTCAGATAAAACAACATGAAATAATCAAGCAAACAAAAATGCTCACAAACATAAGAGGACCCAAAGAAATTAATTTAAAAAAGAAAAACCCACTTTTCGAGGTTGAAGTCAACAAAGGGTAGGTGGTCAGTGAGATAATTGGCTTACATGCCCAGGATTCAAGTATTTACTGTGTAAAAAGAGGAAAAAAATACAATGATTAACTATGAGTAGGGGAGATGGGAATGGCTCACAATGTAATTAATTTAATCTAGACTTACTTAATGTAATCCAATCAGTCCTTACAGTCACCACTTCTTTCTAGGAGGTTACATTCTATTGTTTGTTAAATGAAATGCAGTGGGCATTTGGATTCATTCTCTGTTTTAACCTCATCAAAATTAGATCTATCTCTCCATTTGTACTTTTAGATATTTCTTTTCCACATGACCTGCAGGAAGCTGGCCCTGCTTGAACAGGTGATTGACTTTGTTCTTGTGAGAGGCAGGATCTTTGACCATGACACTGCTGCAGCCTGAAGCTGACTGTGAAGATTTTTCTGGAAGCTCCGGAAAAGATGCAGCAGATCTAGAGAGGGTGAACTTGGGCTTTCATGGGGGCAGAGCTATTTATTGGTGCAGAAACTGATTAGCTAGAAGCTACTGCACTAACAATTAGTTTATAGCAAACTAATGATAGCTTACAGTTATAGAGGGGTTTAATACATCAAGAGCTCCACTCCATAATTCAAAAGACATTATTTCATTCTGATTACCTGTGCAGTGATATATCAGTCAGGGCCAAGCAGAAAACAGTTAAGATGCTCAAACCAGGGTAATTCAAGTTCAGATCAATCAAGGCACTTATATTCCTAAGATATTTGGAAACAAAATATGTAGTTCAAGACACTTAAATAATGGGAGGAAAGAAAAAGGATGTAGATGCCAGAAACAAGCATAGAAGATAGTCAGAATGGGTAGAATTAACTATATTTTTGTGGCGCTATGTTGTGTATGATTTACTAAAGCCACTGGAGATCAAAATGCAAGGGTAGCCACTGGCATAGAGACAGGCAATAGGGATACACACCTTTAATTCCACCAGCCATATTAGTTGGCTGTAGAAGTTTGGCAGTGGTAGAACACACCTTTAATCCCAGGACTCAGGAGACAAAGGAAGTAGATCTCTGTGCGTTCAAGGCTACTCAGGATTACATTAGAGTGAATCAGTCTAATGGCAGGGCAGCCCTTTCAGCCTGAGATAGAGGTAAAAGCTAATGGCCAGCTGCTTTGTTTCTCTGATCTTCAGCTTGAACCCCAATATCTGTCTCTGGGTTTTATTATTTGTGTTAAATATTGTACACAGTATATAACTTTTCTAATAGAACACTATATATGTATATATTATAGTATATTATTATTTATACATAAAATTATTATATACATATATAGTTTATTATAGTATAGAATATGCAGTGCTATACAGTATCATTTATGTGTAGTGAGACAGATCTGTAACAGATTTCATAAAGGGTCATATTGACTTAGTTATATAGAGAGATAATACAGGGAGAGCGAGAGAGAGAAAGAGAGAGAGACAGAGACAGAGAGACAGAGATAGACAGACAGAGATGGGACAGAGATTGATTCAAAAAGCTGGTTCAAATAAGAATGGACACTGGCAGATATGGAATTCCTGACCATCAGGTTGGGAACTCAAACAGGAATTAATGCTATGTTGAGTCTGGAAACTGTAGGGAATGTTGTCAGGCTAGATTCTAAGATTCTATTTCTGCAGTACCATCTTGAAGCAACATTCCTGATCCAAGAAGCATCAAGTTTGCTCTGAAGACTTCCAACTGCTTTAATGAGGCATATCCAGAGTATCACAAATAATTTTCTCTAGTTATATCAACTGATTTTATTTTAGTTAGGAGTTACTGGAGTCTCTCAGTATAGTATGGAAGGGCCAGACTCTCTAGTACAGTAATCTTCTTTGCTTCTTCTGCCACCAGATATTCAAAATGCACAATTAGGTAGAAAGTTAATAGTTCTCATATATTTTTGTTCACTTTTTTTTTACCTTTTAAAATATAAAGCACTATTGAAACACTATATTGTAAGTATATACATTAAATGGGGGTAATAAAGCAGCTTGATGTATTAAAACTTAGTGATAGATCTATATCTATGTGCATAAATTGGTCCTTTTTCTTTTCTAAGCTTGAAGAGACTTTTGCTATGCACCCAAACCTAGGAAAATAACAGAACTCCAATGACTTATCACATACAAGTAATTCTAGAATGAATCCATTCAGTGAGAGGATTGTTTCAAAGCCCAAAGTATTATTTCTCTGTTTATATGGTGCCTCTTACTAATGAAGAATGCAAAGAAGTTAAATGTGAAATAAGTTTTGACATGTAGATTTAATTAATCCATTGTTTCTACATACCAAATTATTTTGTTTCCATAAAATATAAATATGTTTATATTTATCCAGTAGTGCAACATAATATTCTTTCAAATGCTCATCTTCATTAATATGGCTATATGTAGTTGCTTTCTTAGGTATTTTAGAAGTTCTTTTAGTGAAGATCTATTTGTGTATGCGTGTGTGTGTGTGTGTGTGTGTGTGTGTGTGTGTGTGTGTGTGTGTGTGATGGAGTACATGATTGCAAGTGACTGTGAATGTCACAATAAGACACTCAGGAGCTTGAATTATGGGAGATTGGGAGTTCAGTGATATGGCTACTGGAAACTCTGTACCTTTGGGAGAACAAACCTTGTTCTTAACTACTAGACACCTCTCCCTGTACCTACATCAGATTTTTCTTCTTTTTCCAGTTAGTGTCTTATTCTACTGAGAAAGACTAGATTTTAGGAAGAGATAAACAACTATTTACATCTAAACTCTTATGTATAGCTGAGGAAAAATGATAATTTTCTAAATGCTTTGCATTTATTTGTTTGCTACTTTTCTTTTTAAAGGACTGGCTACATTGCTAATTTTTCTCTTGGAAACTTCCATATTGGCTTCCTGTACAAGGAGAGAGTAGCATATGCTACTCTCTAATTTCCTGGTTGCTTTTTGGCAGTGTGAGGGAAGAATTGTTTTTATAGTTTGGATGGTAATGTCTAGGTTACAAACCAGGAAGATTACAAGCATCTTCAGATCAGAAACCACTGCAGTTACTCCCAAAGGGAATAAAAACTGATTTCTTTACAATTTGCAAGCTGTATGTTCTCTGGCACAGGATTGTACTCTTACTGTAGTGCTGAAGCAGTGAATCATAGAAAATAGGGCCTGGAAAGCTGTGCGTTGGTTGTGCATGCCTTTAATCCCAGCACTACAGAGGCAGAGGCAGGCGGATCTCTGTGAGTTCCAGGCCAGCCTGGTCTCCAGAGTGAGTGCCAGCATAGGCTCCAAAGCTACACAGAGAAACCCTTTCTTGGAAAAAAAAAGAAAAAAGAAAGAAAGAAAGAAAGAAAGAAAGAAAGAAAGAAAGAAAGAAAGAAAGAAAGAAAGAAAATAGGGCCTGGAATGGGCATGGCTTTTCATCCCATGAAACTTGACCTATGAACATTTGCTTGAAATTTTAAATATTATAACCTATAACTTTTGAAGTTATATAAAATACAAATTATTTCTAGGTAGAAGTTTAATAAAAATAAAGTAATAGAAAGACTTAACATCTATGCAGTAGTTATATAACTCATAATTTAGGGAAATTAGAACACACTTTGAAGCAGCCATTGACCTTTTATCTCACTGTGTTGACCTGTTCTTGTTCTTCTGATGGCTCAATGTACATCATTCACCTGTTTATTTGAGATTGTTACCATCTTTTGATGTATGCATTATCATTACAAACTTTTTTCTTTAGGAGTGCTTTCATTATGTCCAATAATTTTTGATATGTGTTGTTTTCATTTTCATTCTATTACACTAAGAGTTTTTAAATTTCCTTATTGATCTCTTAAGTAACCCATACACCATTCAATTATGTGCTGTTTAATCTCTGTTTCTATTGTTATTGATATTTATATTTATTCTTTTGTAATCAGATACAAGCAGACTGTTATTTTGCATTCTGTAGATTTTTTGAGACTTGCTTTGTGTCCTAATATGTATCATCTGTGAGAATTTCTTGATTGGGGATATGTAAACAATGTCTACTTTCTTCTTCCAAGAACCCAATGACAAGCTAAAGCAAGACTCCACAGAAATTTAACCCAAAGAGCCATTGGATTCATGGGTCTTCTTTAGAGCATAGATAAAAGATGTTGAAATGATTGTGAGTGAGCCCAAACCTGCCCCAGCATGGATGATGGAAATCCCATCCTTGCATTGCTAGAGTTACACTTAATTAGCCTTCCCAAGTGGACTCTAATACCTGCTGATACCTTCAGCCACTTGTAATTAAATTGTGTACAAATTGTTGAGAGAAGACTGAATCTCAGGTGATACCTTATGGCTTGCCCCATGTCCTTCTTTTATGAGGAAACATCAACAGTCAACATACCCCATGAGGATGATTACTTGCAAGTAGATATAGATGAATTTGAATTTTTCAATTTAGTTTATCAGAGGCAAACCATGAATATCTGGGTACCATCCCTTCACTCTCCTCACAAGAAACAGAATATAATCGAGTTTACTCCTTTCTATAAATGAAAGGGGTACTCAAGAAAACATTTACTAACAGCTAAATACATAAAGTCCTTTACAAAGAAAGACAGTGGATACAAAAAGATGGCAGAAGTCAAGTTAGAGAATTACCAAGATAGATATGAAAAACAACAAACATCTGGCTGGAAAGATATAAAAGGCATGAGCTGAGCAACCATCCAATTTAGAAGCAATGTCCCTTTCATGAACATATGACCTGTTAAATCACATAAGTCATTAGCATTCATGGTACTTTGAACAAGAAATCCCACAATCTTATTCTGAATTTGGCAATGTTTATTTCCCCTATGAAGTTAAAAGAAGGTATAAATTAACGCTCTAAACTTCAGTATTTTGGGAAATGTTACGATAAATCTTTCTGCCAAAAGTCGCCTGAGCCCCACTGCCACCTGTGAGCATTACGCCAGCTGCCCGCCCGAGTTAGGCCCAAGTAAATACACAGAACCTTGTATTAGGTACAGTGCTGCTTGGCCAATGACTAGGACTTCTCATCTGCTAGCTCAGTCTTAACGATCATAAATCTATATATTTTATAAGACTTATGTTATTGGACGCCTTATCAGTGTCCCTCCTTGCCAGTGAATCACATTGTGCTGCTGGAGCAGGAACAGAGGGGAAAAGAAAGAGGGACCCTTCCTGTTTCCCATTCGCTTAAATATGAGTCTCCTTGTTATGTCACTTCCTGCCTGGATCACACTTCTCTACTACATTTCCCAGAATCCTCTTTGACTCCTTGTCCCATCTACTTGCTGTCTCATTGGCCAGACAGTATTTTATTTAACAATCAATAAGATAAGCATACACAGTACATTCCCCATCATCTCCTCTTTTCTATCTAAATAAAAAGGATATCTTATCTTTTATAATAACTGAAGAAAACTATAAACATAAGTATGTGTCTTCAACTCTATCAAAGACCACAGAAGGATAACATATAAACTCTAGAATTGACAGAGACATCTGCTAACTGGACAGTCACCCAAAGTTCCTCTGTAACGTTGGGGTATCCATCTTCAGCCATAGTGTGTCTGTCACACTTCTCCATTTCCTTACACTGAACTGAACTCTGGAACTTAGTTGCAGAGAGAGAGGAATGAATATCAAAGGGGTTGGTACCAGGCTGATGAAACCCAGAGAAACAGCTGGCCTGAACAAGGGGGAGCACATGGACCCAGACTGCTGTTTGGGAGGCCAGTACAGGACTGATACAGACCCTAACAGGTGTGGTCAAGGTGAGATCAGGATAACTCGTAATAGGTTTTTACGGGGCTGCAAGGCACATGGGAGCCCTTCTCTCTGGCCTGCTGCCTTGCTGCCCCTGGAACACTCTTGCTTGCATTTGGCTGGTGTTTATCTGAACAAAGATATTTAACCTTATAGAATATGGATCATCACGCAATAGTTTTTATTTGTATTTTTTTCTTTTTACATATCAACCCTACTTCTCCTCCATCCTTTTATACCCATAAATCCCCTTCCAATGCCCCAATTCACTCCTCAATTGGGATAAGGCCTCCCTTGGGGAATCAACAAAGTCTGGCATACCAAGTTGAGGCAGGACCAAGTCCCCAGTTCCTGTATTAAGACTGAGAAAGTTATCTCACCTTAGGGAATGGGCTATAAAAAGCCAGTTTATGTACCTGGGATAGGTCCTGGTGCCACTGTCACTCCCCAACAATAGATCAAGCCATAGATCTCTCACCCACATTCAGAGGGGCAAGTTTAGTTCCATGGAGATTCTGCATCTGTCAGCCCAAAGTCTATGAGCTCCAACTAGCTTGGGTAAGCCGTGTTTTCCCCCACCATGCTCTTCACCCTCTTGTTCATATGATTCAGCCTCCCTCTCTTTAATTGAACTCCAGCCCAGTTCTTGGCTCTGGGTCACTGCATCTGCTTCCTTAAGTTACTAGATATAGGATCTGTGATGAAGATTAGGGTAGCCACTAATCTGATACCCTGTCCACTATTGCAAGGAGTCTTAGCTGTGGTCATCCTTGTGTACTCCTGAGAATTTTTTTAGCACCGTGTTTCTCCCTAACCTTATAATGGTTCCCTCTATCAAGTTATCTCTTTCATTACTCTCCCCCTTTTTCCCTCACCCAGCTATGTCTTCTTGATCCCTTATAATCCCATCCTCCATACCCTCCTTTCTGCCCCCACTCCCAGGTTACCCAGGATATCTTAACTATTTCCCTTCCTTGGTCCTTCTAAAGGTGCCCCTTTTTACCTGGCTTCTCTTGGGTCATGGATTGTAATCAAAATACCAAACAATTCTGTTAAAAAATGAGGTACAATGTTGATCCTATGTATCCAAGAGCATGGTAGATCTTTCCATTTTCTGGTATATTCTTTAATATCTTCCTTTAAAGACTCAAAGTTCTTACTATACAGGTCTTTCACATTTTTGGTTAGTGTTACCCCAAGATACTTTATTTTGTTAGTTGCTATTTTAAAGGGTGATGTTTCCATTACTTTTTTCTCAGAGCATTTATCATCTGTATATAGTAGGGCTACAGATTGTTTTGAGTTAATATATTATCCTGCCACTTTGCTGATGGTGTTTATCAACTGTAGGAGTTCCCTGATAGAGTTTTTCGGGTCACTTGTGTAAACTATCATACCCTTTGCAAATAGTGAAAGTTTGACTTCTTCCTTTCCAATTTGTATCACCTTGATCTCCTTTTGTTGTCTTATTGCCCTAGTTAGAAATTCAAGTACAATATTGAAGAGATATGGAGAGAGTGGACAGCTTTGTGTTGTTCCTGATTTTAGAGGAATTGCCTTGAATTTCTCTCAATTTAGTTTGATGTTGGCTGTTGGTTTGGTGTATATTGCTTTTATCATATTTAGGAATGTTCCTGTTATTCCTGATCTCCCCAAGACCTTTATCATGAAGGGATGTTGGATTTTGTCAAAGGCTTTTTCAGCATCTAGGGAGATGATCATGTGGTTTTTCTTTTTCAGTTTGTATATATGGTGGATTACATTGATGGATTTTTGTATGTTGAACCATGCCTGCATTCCTGGGATAAAGCCAACTTGATCATGATGGATGATTTCTATGATGTGTTTTTGAATTCTATTTGAAAGAATTTTGTTGAATTTTTTGCATCAGTGTTCATGAGGGATATTGGTCTGTGATTCTTTTGTTTCTTTGTGTCTTTATGTGGCTTGGGTACCAAGGTAATTGTAGCCTCATAGAAAGAGTAAAAATAGCAATCTTG
The DNA here is from genome assembly GCF_003668045.3 of Cricetulus griseus. NCBI lineage: Eukaryota > Metazoa > Chordata > Mammalia > Rodentia > Cricetidae > Cricetulus > Cricetulus griseus. The sequence continues at coordinate 176,439,879 of NC_048596.1, forward strand.
CCAAAAGCAATCTACAGATTCAATACAATTCCCATAAATATCCCAACACAATTCTTCAGAGACTTTGAAAGAACAGTATACAAATTCATACGGAAAAACAAAAACCTCAGGATTGCCAAAATAACCCTGAACAATCAAGAAACTTCCAAATGCATAACCATCACTGACTTCAAGCTCTATTATACAGCCATAATCCTGAAAACAGCTTGTTATTGGCACAAAGATAGACAGGTGGACCAATGGAATGGAATTTAAAATCCTGATATTAACTGACACAAGCATGAACACCTGATTTTTGACAAAGAAACTGATGTTATACAATGGAAAAAGGAAAGTAAAAAGAAAAAAGAAAGCATCTTCAACAAATGGTGTTGGCATAATTGGATTCGGACATGTTGATGATTGCAGTTAGATCCATATCTATTGCCATGCACAAAACTAAGTCCAAGTGGATCAAAGACCTCAACATAAATTCAGCCACATTGAACCTCCTAGAAGTGAAGGTAGGTGGTACCATTGAGCAAATTGGTACAGGAGACTGCTTTCTGAACATAACACCAGTAACACAAACATTGAGATCGACAATTAATAAATGGGACGTCCTGAAACTGAGGAGGTAATGTAAGGCACAGGACACAGTCAGAAATACAAAATGCCAGTCCACAGAATGGGAAGAGATATTCACTAAGCCCACATCTGACAGAGGGCTAATCAACAAAATATGCAATGAACGTAGGAAGCTAGTCACCAAAACACCAAACAATGCAATTAAAGGTTGGAGTGCAGAACTAAATAGATAATTCTCAACAGAGGAATCCAAAATGGCTGAAAGACACTTAAGAAAGTGCTCAATATCCTTATCCATCAGGGAAATGCAACTCAAAACCACTCTGAGATACCATCTTACTCCGGCCAGAATTGCGAAAACCAATAACACCAATGACAATCTATGCTGCAGAGGATGTGGAGAAAGAGGACCTCTCCTCCATTGCTAGTGGGAGTCCAAACTTGTACAACCACTTGGGAAATCAGTATGGCAGTTTCTCAGAAAAATGGGAACCAGTCTACCTCAATATCCAGCAATTCCTCTCTTGGGCATCTACCCAAAGAATGCATACTCAAACCATAAAAGCATTTGTTCAACTATGTTCATAGCAGCATTATTTGTAATAGCCAGAACCTGGAAACAACCTAGATGCCCCTCAACTGAAGAATAAATAGAGAAACTCAGTGGAAAAAAAAAACAATGGAATCTTGAAATTTGCAGGCAAATGCATGGAACTAGAAGAAACCATCATGGGTGAGGTAAAACAATCACAAATGATAATCATGGTATGTACACATTCATTTTTGACTTTTAGACAAAGAGCAAAGGATCACTAGTCTACAATCCACACTGCCAGAGGAGGTAGGTAACAAGGAATATCCCAAAAGAAGATTGCATAGTCCCTTGAAGAAGCGGATGGGAATAAGAACCCCTCACCAAAGTCAGAGCCTGGGGATGGTGAGAGGAAGGAGGTAGGAAGTAAAGAAGTGGAGGTGGGAAAAGAACAAGAGGACTGAGATAGGGCAGAAATAGAGGAGGGCAAGAAATGAGATGCCTTGATAGAGGGAGACAGTACAGGTTTGGAGAGAGGTCTGGCACAGGAAAAATATTAGGGGATTCACGGGGATGACCCCAACTAAGAAGCCAGGCAGTGTTGGAGAGGATGCCATTGATGCCCCTTCCCCTATAATGAGATTAATGCCTCTCTCAGTTACCATTCCCAGAGCTTTCATTCAGTTGTTGTTTGAAGCAGAAACAGTCACCCACTGCTAATCACAGAACCATACTACTGGAATCCAGTTGTGGAGCAGGAGGAGGGATGAACAAAGGATCCAAGACCAGGCTGGCAAGACCTTCAGACAGTGGACTTGACCTACTGATATCATGGAGACCCTAGTCATAAAGCTGAGGAAACAGCATTGGACCAAACCAAGCCCTCTGAATGTGGCTGCCAGCTTGGAGGCCAAGACAGTCTATGGGACCTCTAACAGTGGAGCCAGTCTTTATCTTTAGAACACAAATGGACTTTGGGAGGCCATTCTCTATGGAGGGATACTATTGCACCCCAGATACAGCAAGGGGGGGCGAGGCCATCCTCCAAATGATATGACAGACTTTGAAGGTTCCTGGTGGAGGGACTCACTATCCCTGGGGAGGAGTTGTGCCTTGGGTTGGGGGGGCTTGTGGGGGAACATGGGAGGATGGGAAGGTGACGGAATGGGGGGATGGATATGTAAATATGAGTAGTAATTAAGGAATTTAAATTTAAAAAATGAAAAAAATGAAGTACAGAACTAAATAGAAAATTCTCAACAGAAGAAACTCAAATGACCACAAGGCATTTAAGGAATTTCTAAACATCCTTAGCCATCAGGAAAATGCAAGTCAAAAGTTCTCTGAGATACCATCATGCACTTATTAGAATGGCTAAGATTTAAAAAAATCTGATGACTGGTTATACTGGGGAGGATATAGATTAAGGGCAACACTACTCCATTGCTGATGGGAGTGCAAACTTTTATAGCCCCTTTGGAAATCAGTAAATGGCAGTTTCTCAGAAAAAGTGGGAATAATTCTATCTCAGCACACAGTAACACCACCATTAGGCATATACCCAAAGGATCGACAATCATACCACAAGGATATTGTGGTTACAGTCCTGTGTGCCAACAGCAATTGTGTATTTTGAAGAACATTAAGACTGTAGAGTTTTATTTAAATTTATTTGGGAGATTGACTCAGTAAACTATGTACTGCCTGCATTTGAATAAGATACATTCTTTAGGGACTATATTAATTGACTGATAATGCCAACCTGATTATTATGAAAAACAATCCCTTGTTACATACAATGTTTATAATACATCTTTCAATTTATCATTTCACAAACTTTTTGAGAACTGGATGATATTACGTCTCCGTTGTAGAACTGTCAACTTAGATTTAGAAATAAAAAGAATCTTTTTCTGGAACAAGAACCATAGCATCAACAGCATTGAATTTTATTTGCTGATTTCAGTGGTTTAGACATTTCTGTTATGGTCAGTTGAATGCTATCTACACCATGTCACTAATTGTGAAACTGATGAAATGTACAAAATCACCTCAGGTAAGCTGGTACGGCTAGCTCCACTACTCAGTGACAATGAAGGTAACCCTCCTGAATCTGTACCCTATTTACATTTCTCATTTATTATCTTGCTTAGATTTGGGAGATGGTGGTGACTGAGGAATATGTAATGGTACAACTTCTCCCTGTTTCTGCTATTCCTTGTTCCACCATGAACTGTATCTGGCTTATGCCTTTGCTGTTGCATGGCACCATTCATCTAAATGGTTCAGAGGCAGATTTCTTTCTACAGTGTGAAATACATATCAGTCTTGGATGATGATAAGGTGGCTGACTTCTGAACTTTTGCTTCTTGTTCAGTTTTCTTTAGGCTATACTTATTTCATACCTTGTATTAATGTTTTCTTATGTTCTTCACCTCCTTTTAATATTCAGCCAAATTCATCACATCATTACAAGCTGTAAATAAGTCATGCGGTTTTTCTCACCTTTGTGGATACTCATTTATAGATGAGTGTAAAAAATAATTATACAAAGGAGAAAACAAATGTCCATTTCCCACTCTTGACAAAAAACCAAAAGTTTCAATATCATATCCAAAAACAAAAGGGAAACATTGTTGTTGCCATGCATCATTCTTCTATGAGTGAATGAGTGCTTGAATCAGAAGTTAATAATAAAACCTCAAGAACAATAATAATTATGACCTAGGTTTTTATTATATAAAAGGGAGTTTCTAAGAATTTTACAAAAATGAATCATTCTCACTCCTCTTAAGTGATAATCATTTCAAAGAATAAAATATTAAAGGCAAGGGACATGATACTGACAGAGAGTGCTGTACACCAGGACCAGAGTTTATTTGCTTGACATTTGTCTAGTACCATTCCAACAAAAGTTGTCTTACACTGCAGTAATTGTGGTCTTCATTTTGAAGACACAAATGTATTTTAGAAAAGTGGAAAACTGCATGATGAACTCTTCCATATTATGGTTTCTCAGCAAATTATTTCATTTCCTTATATTAAAAGTTGAGAATCTCTGCTCCTCCATTTCTTCTCCTCTACTCTTCATCTTGTGCTCTTATTGTGGAGCAGAGATAATTGAGTTGGGGGAAGAATAGAGGAGAGAGAGCAGGATGAGAGATACCATATCAGAGGGAGCCACTATAGGTCCGAGAAGAGATCTGGAACTAGGAAGATCTCCAGAGACCTATAAGGATGACACGATCTGACAGTCTGGGCAGTGGAGGAGAGGATGGCCTAGAAACCCTTCCCCTAGAATGAGATTGATGAATACTCTCTATGCTATTCTAGAGTCCTCATCCAGTGGCTGATGAGAGCAGAGACAGACATCCACAGAAATACACTGAGCTGAAATCTGGAACTCAGTTGAAGAGAGGGAGGAATGAAGAACGAAGGGGTCTGTACCTGGTTGGAGAAACCCACAGAAACAGTTGGCCTGAAAAAGGGAAAGCATATCGACCCCAGATGCTCTTTGGGAGGACAGTACAGGACTAATCCAGCCCCCTGATCATGGATGCCAATGGAGAGGCCCCTGCACTCCTGGGAGCCTCTGGAGGTGGACTGGCGTTTTGCCCTGGTGGGTGGGAGGGACTTCGAGAGCCCATCCCACTTGAAGGGATTCGCTCTGTCTCTGAACACATGGGAAGGGGCCTAGGCCCAGCACAGGAAGATTTGGTGGACTTGGTGGAGCCCTGGTTGGGGGCCCTACCCTGCCTGGGGAGTGGCGGGTGGATGGGGTGGAGGGTAGGTTGGAGGTGGGGGAGAAGGAATGGGGGTGGGGGGAGGGAGAGGGACAGGGAAAGTACATGTGAAAATATTAATAATTTAATAAAAAATTTTTACAGAAAAAAAGAGTTGAGAATCTTTGAAATTAAAAGTATGGCAGATAGCTTCCTAGTGACTTGTTCCACTTGAAGACATGATTTGGAAACTAGAAACTCTGCTACATTTGGTGAATTCTGGAATTTTCCCAGCTAATGCTAAGAATTAAAGAGCTGCCAAATTCTTTAATTACCATTAATATTCAATTCTCAAGTAAAATGAATTCCATTTTCACACATATCTGAGAAAATTACATTGGAAAGTTAATATATTGCTTTTTGTTAGGTTTCACTGAGTACCTCAATGTAAATACTGGATTCAGACAGAAGTCACAGCTTCCTCACATTTTTCCTCTCAGCATTTTGGTTAAATGTAAAACATGCTCATGTCCCCTATTCTGCCACTTTAATTCCATAGGAAAATGGTGTATCTCCAATGCCACAGTACAGTAACATGGATATACTGCCTCGTAACAAAGAGATAGGAATAGGACTTGCAGAGTCTATCAACAATTTATCCACCCATCCTTGCACTATGTGTAATAGCTAATGTTAATTGTCAACTTGACAGAAATAAAAATCACCTGTTAATGAGTGTCTGGGCATGCCTGTAAGAGATGATCCTGATAGCATTAGTTGAGGTGGGGAAAACCTACTCACTGTGACTGGCACCAGTGCACCAGCTGGGGTAATAAAATGTATAAAGGAAGAAAAGCACCTCAGCAACAATGTTCTTTCTTTCACGTTTTTCAACTCTCCTGACTGCAGATGCTATATAACCACCTGTATCAAGCTCCTAGTACCTCAATTTCTTCACTGTGACAGATAGGATATAGTCTCAAACCAAGACTCAGATTAGTCTTTCTTTCTTGTTTTTGTGGAGGTGTTTTGCCATGAGAATGGGAGAAGTAACTATGACAGTATATAAAAACTCTGACAGCTTTGGCCAGAAGCAGTAGAAGTGTTTGCATTATTTTCAAATGAAACATGGAAGAACATTCTCTATCTTTGTTATGAGATCAAATCATGTGCTCTTGGAGAACATAAAGCAAGGGATTCTCAACATTTATGTTAGTGACATAGAAAACCATGTTGTTCTGATGAAGCACTTGATTAGAATTGAGTGTTGCCCCATGGGTGCTGTGTCTCTCACCATTATCCACTAGAATCCCATATCACTTACAGTAGTTGGGACTGTTGAAGTATCATCTGGCATCACTGACTGTTCCTTAAAAGGAAAATTTATCTCTTCAATTTGAATTTTGTTGAATTACATGTCATGAAAGCCTCCATGAACCTGATTCTCTGAAGAAAAAAAAAAAACACCAAAAGTGTAAAGTAAAAGACACTAATGTGCCCACATGCCCCAAAACTACAAATGAATATACATATAAAGAAAGCACAAATGCCAACTGAAAATATGTTTGTTATTTTTTTGTTATTGTTAGGACAAACTGTTGGTTGAAGTTTATGTGGCTGGGTTGGTGTCCAAATCCTTTCACTGGAAGTCTTGTCTGGTTACAGGAGATGGCCAATTCAGGCTACTTAAACCCTATTGCTAGGAGTCTTTTCTGGGGCAAGGTTTGTAGATTCCTAGGAGTTTCAATTGCATTAGATTTCTACTTCATCCCTAATTGCCCCCTTTTCCTACCCATAGAATCAACTAACTTGGATTAATAGGGGTTCACAGAAACTGAACCCACAACCAGGTGGTCTTCATAGGACTGATATAGGTCTTCTGCATATATGGTACCGTTGTATAGTTTGGTCTTCTTGAAAGATTCCTAAAAATAGAAGCAAGGGCCATCTCTAACTCTTTTGGTGGCTTTTGGGATCATATTCTTCATAGCAGGTTGCCTTGTCTTGCCTTAATATGAGGCGATGCCTAGTTCTTACTGCAACGTAATATGACAAGTTAGGTTGATATCCATGGGAGGCTTAACTGTTTTGAACAGAAACAGAAGATGAGTGTATGTGAGAGGGGGACCCAGAGAATAAGAGGGAGAAGAAACTGTTGATGGGATGTAATAATAATAAATAATAATAACAACTTTATGTTAAAAAGTTTAAAAGCCATCATACAGTATAATCAAGTTAACACACATTCTGCTTTTATTTTATTTAAGTTTGCTTATGCCTATAACTTTAACAAAAATGATTGAAGTTTTTCATTTTATGCCCAATTTCTTTCCTAACATTCTTGATGTTATCAAACATCTTGACATATAGATATTGACACCACAAATGAGTAATAATAAAGGCACCATAGGACATTCTGCACACACTTCTTCCCCTGTGATGTAGGCAAATATGGAAAGCTAAGTCTCATCACATTCCTTAACTGTCAAAAAATTGCCATGGATTTTGCATCAATGGCACTGTGCATATCAACTCTGTTCTCTGTGTCTCCCATTTCATCTCTAAGGCAAGCTATTCTTTCTGGCCTGATTCTGAATAACATTCGAAATTCAGAATTCACTTATGTGGTCTGGAATATGACTTCCACAGAACAGATATAGTAGTCCTTTTCAAAAGCAGATCTGCCTACACCATTTCTATTAATATAATTAATTTTCATTTTCTTTAGGCTATAGATTAAAATCCTTAATAGGAATTTTTGTCTGCAGTACTCACCCGCTGTAGTTTTATTTCACATCTGTTTTCCTATATTCCTAACAATTGCCTTTGAGATTCCATTCATATCTCAAAATGTGCCAAGCATTTTGACCTTTGGTACATCATGCAATTAATTCCACTCTCAAAACACTAATCAAAACATATTCTATTGTTCCAGTTTGAATATAACTGTCCCCCATAATCCCAGAGGGAGTGTCATTATTAGAGGAAGTGTGTCACTGTGGGGGCCAGCTTTAAAGTCTCTTCACCTTAATCTTCACTCAGTGTACAGTCAACTTCTTCCTGCCTGCAAGATGTAGCACTCTCAGCTCCAGCACCACTTCTATCTGCACACTTCCAGGCTGCCTGCCATGACAATAATGGGATGAACCTCTGAACTGTAGGTAAGCCACCCTAAATATATGATTTCCTTACTAGATTTGTCATGATCATAGCATATCTTCACACTAGAAACTATAACATCTATCCAGCAAATTTTTCAGCTCATCTGGGTGTTTTCTCTGAAAATCTCCTCTCCACACTATGTCACAATGTCATTCACAGGATTATTTTTCATTTTCTTAATATATAGTTTTATCTAATACCAAAGTTGTTAAATTATAGTCTGTACTATCTAAGTATTGTGTCCCATTAGCCATTATTTAAATCAAAATGTTATGTTTAGATTGAGATAGACATTATATATATGTAAATATATATGTATATACACACACACACACACACATATATGTGTGTGTGTGTGTGTGTGTGTGTGTGTGTGTGTGTGTCTGTGTGTGTGCATTTTGAAGGAAAGAAAGATTGAACTTGAGTGACTAATGGGCTAGGCAACATGTGAGTTCCTGTACACAAATAAAAAAAGATGATTTATTTCAATCCAAGTCTCCTTTTCTTTAACTAAAAGAGGAAAGCAAATTTAGATTGTTAAGAAACATTTTAAAGTTATGAATATGAGAGGGTGAATTCGGGTGGTACCATAAAGGTAAATGTGTTCTTTAGTAGTTAGTGAAAAAACTCCTTTATATAAATTTGAAGATAACTCAAGTACATATCAAATTGTTATTCTGCATAAATACTTCACTTCCATTTTTATCTACCCATATTTTTATGTCTCTGACTCTATATGAGAAAGAAAGAGATAGAGGGAGAAAGAGGAAGAGAGAGGGAGATTGCAATATGCAATGTGAGCACATTGCCAGTGATGTGAGCACTAGGTCCATGCTGAGTAATTGTGCATATCTAACACCAGCAAGGCACTTAACACCAAAGTAATTTCCTGTCAAATCCACTGCATCTGTGTTTCAATTACTAAAATTCTAAATTTGGTGGAAAATAAGTGTGCTTTCTTATTACCACCACATTAGTATTTCTAGGGCAAACAAGAATAACAACTAAAGTGGTTATTAGGGAAATGGCATTTAGTGTGAATTTATGCTTACCAAATATAAGTCTCTTATTTAGCTGCCATTTATGTGATTGGCTCTATTTTAGGGAGAAGCATTTCAATATATGAATCTTCCCTTCAAACACAAATATAAAGCAACAGCTTTCACTTAGAATCAGTTCTTTTGTCTTCAAATGAACTATGAATTTCTTAGCACTTAATATTAGTCATTTAAAAATGCATGTTGTCCTTCTGATAATGTCTATCTTAAATATCTAGGAAAGAATATGTTTTTGGTTAGCCCTAGTGGTTTCTCAGGTCTTCCTGTGATCCTTTGTGTCTAGCTCTCTGCCCAAAAGAGGCATGCCCTTCACCTAACAGTTCACTCTAATGAGCTAGCTCTCACATACTCTCTTTTTAATGATGCCCTCTTTTTTCAGGCCAATAAGTAATTTATGTATTGATTTCAAGAAGGACTTTCAGCAAGACAGATAACAAGCTTACTTGTAAATATGTTCTTCTCTTTAGAAAGTAACTATTAATTTTGAACTCTTATATTATGGATTAAGGAGTATCCAAATGATTTTTCAATGTTAGCTGTACCATATATGCAATTTCAGGCATTGGAGTTCTTACATTGTTCAGAATCCTATTTTAGTTAAATGGAATATAGTTTTCTGACTATATACTATACTTGCACAATGTAGAATGATGTCTTGTGATACAATGCATTTCTGTTTCTACCTTGCAATTTTTAATGCTTTTTCTCTACATCATCTGATGTGGCTTCTACAGTGTCTTGTTGGAGTTGAGAGGAACCTTGAGTGCCTCTTTCTGAACACATACACCAAGAAACACTGAAAGAGTATTGATTTGAAAGAAATTCCATTAACTCAGCATGTGAGCTAAATACCAGCTTGGAAACCAGATAAACACTATTCTTTCTTATTAAAAAAAAGATTTCATTCTGGATGCAAAACAGAATTATAACAATTTCTAATGCTAACTCCACTCTAGCTTATGCAAATCCCAAATTAGCTGATATCCTTCATTTAGATTTCACCTTCAGTGTCACTTTTATGTAATGCATTTTGGATATAACTATAAAAATGCAATGGTAAGGCATGGATCACACAATCCCTCCTTTCCTGCCACCCTCCCTCCCTTCCTTCCTCCCTCCCTTCCTTCCGTCCTTCCTTCCTTCCTTCCATCCTTCCTCCATCCCCTCCCTCCCTTTCTTCTTTCCTTGCCCCTCCTTCTTTCCTGTATTATTTTTAATCTCTATGCTCATGGAATCACTGTGCTATTGCTACTAACACCAGATCTCCATTTGTATTTATTCATTTATTTTTGTTATTATTCACTGATCTTTTCCTCTTTCATTGTCTTATTCTATAGGAACAGGCAGTAGATCTATTTTACATTCTCATTGTATTCCTACAGCTTAGGCATTTATAAGTTTTGACTGAATGGTTTTAATAGATGAGCAAATAATGGAAGCACTTGATTTTAGGGTGTAAATTTGTCTTCACAGTGCTCCTTCAATTGGTACAAACTGGCAATGTTTTGCTTTTTCTTAATTAGAACCATATGCATGACCCTTGCCATTTCAGAGAACAATCTTTTCTGGTGATATAAATGAAAACAATCAAAGTTAAGAAAAATTACAGCTAGCCTTTGCTGAAATTATAAACACTAATTCTAGCAATACTTATGGCTTCTAAGCAGCTCTTAAATGGAGAAATTATTGTAGGAATAGAATGCAAATGTATAAGTAGGCAAAATCCTTATGTGATGAATAAGAATAATGACTGGATTCATAGTAACCCTATGGTTAGCCAGTTATTCATTTTCTCTCATGTGTCTTCTAAACTGAGCAGTAACTGTGAATTTTTTGTATTGCATTTTCAATGTTTCCCAATGGAAATCCTCTGATTTGAGAATGAATGACCCTTTTCAGGTGGCCTCTGCCTAACATGACCTTGATACTTGTTACAATTCTTTCAGCAACAACAGATACACTTTTAAATCATTGACCTTATCAGTATGAGCCCAAGGTTACACTCTTAAAAGTGAAAGTGAGAGACAGCCTTGAACATTTCTTCAAGCACTGCTTTGATGTGGTAGATTTCCACATAATTTGAAAACTAAGAAACCACACATAAGCTAAATACTCCAATAAACATGTATTATAAGCTTTTCTTATCAAAAAGTGTTTACTGAATTCCTGCAAAGCGCTATGTGTTATGTTATATATCACTCAAAAGGGCTAACAGAAAGAACACCAAGAATAAAGGCTGAATTAGTGACAATTAAGAAAGTTGGGACTGGAGATATGATTTAGTTGATAAATTACCTGAGTGTACATATATGAGGACCTGAATTTGCTTCCAGAACCCAAATGTGAGTGTCAGCCTACCTAGAATTCCATTTCTCTTTTGGAAGCATAGTCAAGGGATCCTGGAGCAAGGAGGCTACCTCTGAGTTCAAATAATTCCAATAAGTTGAAATTGGAGAACTTTCTTCAGTATATAGAGAGCAAAAAAAGAATACTCATATAATATGTCCACCTCCAACCTCAACATGCATGCATGAACACATACCAGCATATACACACATACATGCCAGACAAATACATAAACAAAAAATGCATTCTATGAATTGACATAAAACAAGAGAAATTTCATCTTGGCCACATACTTTGTGAAGGTGCTGGTATGGGAAGCATGTCTAAGTCACTAGGCACTGTAGTTAACATTAAATCTACATTAATGTTTACTTCTGGTCCCATTCTCCATTCTCCCTGGGAAATCTGCTGACATATATTTTTCATTTACCAAGAAATCCAATTGTTCCCATCCTTGGTAATATATTGGCATTATAAAATATATAAATTTTAGAAAACAATAAATATTTAAATGTTTGGTTCTTTTTGTTTTTGTTTTGTTTGATTTTTGTTTTTGAGACAGGGATTTTCTGTGTATCTTTGGAGCCTATCCTGGCACTAACTCTGTAGACCAAGCTGGCCTTGAACTCACAGACATCTGCCTGCCTCTGCCTCCCGAGTACTGGGAATAAAGGCATGCTCCATCAAGACCCTGCTTGTTTGTTTCTTAATTATAGTAAAAATATTCATGGAAACAGGTGAGATGGTGTTAGAGTATAATATCACTCTTCTAGAGGCAGGAGGATTCATTGATTCTCAGAGTTCAAGACTAGCCAGAGCAACACAAAGAAACAATGCCACGAACCATTGTAAATGTAAATAAATAGACAGACAGACAGACAGACAGATAGATAGATAGATAGATAGATGATAGATAGATAGATAGATAGATAGATAAATCCATTCATGGCTCAGAAATAGTATACTTATCATTTTATTATAATATGGGATAGTGCAGATTGAAACATACAAAGAATTGAAATAAGTCATAAATTCCACCTACAATATTAATGCTGATTCTGACCACTATCATTGTAACGATAAATCTTTACGCCAATCTGCCCAAGTTCTGCCTACCACATGGGTGGCCAAAATAACACATAGAGACTTATATTAGCTACAATGCTGCTGGCCAATGACTAGGATTTCTCATCTGCTATCTCTGTCTTAAATAGTAACCATAATTATTAATCTATATATTTTATAAACTTATCTCATTGAGGACACTGGCGGCATGCATCCATTCTCGGGATCACATGGCAGTGACCATCCTACTACATTTCCCAGAATCCTCCTTGACTCCTAGTCCCACCTATCTTTCTGCCTCATTGGCTGAGCAGTGCTTTATTCATCCACCAAGAAGGTAAACATACACAGAAGAACATCTCCCATCATATCATCAAAAGTTTAACCTCAAATATGAATTCCACATTATAGATTTGAGTACATTCATGTACATAATGGACATTTGTCAGTTTGTTTGTTTTTAGTATGTTAGTCAATGGTGTAAGAAAAATGAATAGGTACAATATTATTGGGCTCCAATATAGTCACTACGAAAACTTAAAACTCTCAATTGCAAAGCATTAAATGTAAAAAAGGACTGGCTCTCTCCTATTGGCTTCTAGGTCTGTGCCAAGCTATGAAATGAAAATTTGTTTGAGAATTGGTTAGAGCAGAAACATTTCAAAAGCAGCCTTCAACTTTAGGCAGAATGGAAGGTAAATTGAGTTACTAAAAAAAAAAAAAATAAATTTGTAAATAACAACCAAAAAAAAGTTCTCACTGTCATCTCTAATAAAATATTTCTAAAGCTTCTATTAAATGCAATGGGCTAAAATAAAGAAAAACTTTCCAAGTTAAAAAAAAAAGAATCAGAGATGAATTGGGTAAAGGAATAATCACAATCAAAATAAAGTGAATGGAAAAATAAAAAATAAAGAAAAAAGATATTTAAAAATTGCTGTGAGACTTGGTGGTGATCTCCAGAAAGTCCAAACTTTCCCATGTGTTTTCAGGGCAACCACAAAAACAGCAAAGAGAAGTCTTTATAACTCATACAGGATGAAAGTGTGGAACCTTGTTTGTGTTTGGATCTAGTGTGTGAGATGGCATACCTTGTAGGCTGATAGCCACTAAAAGTGGTTATGATGTGGTGATTACATAAAGCAAGACAATGGCTCCATCTTCAGCCACATGTGAAGGGCACCTATTGTCTCATCCAAAGTCAGTATTAACAAAGAATGTAAAAGCCTGAGGATCAGAGACTGTTGAGGAATACCATTCTTTAGGGTAGGAACAACATAGTAATAAAGATTCAGAGTGGCCATGCATACAGGCAGTAACTAGGCTCTCCTAAATGTAATCTACGAAGTAAAAAGGGACTAGTTGGTCCTTTCTATGTCATTATGGTCTGATAACAATCACCATATCCTGGGAAAGGTGTTGTGATATGTATCCAACCAAGTACTGATGGAGTTTTTGAAGCTCAGGACCTCAGGGACAGCTTGATTAAATTCTGTGGAACAGTCTACTAGCTGGTTTTATGTATCAACTTGACACTAGCTAGAGCCATAAGAAACAGAGCCTCAATTGAGAAAATGTCTCCAAGAGACCTAGCTGTAAGGCATTTTCTTAATTAGTGATCAATGATGGCAGGCCCAGCCCATTTTGGGTGGTACCATTCCTGGGCTAGGTACTGGTACTTGATTATACAAGAAAACAGGCTGATCTAGGCAGTGAAATCAAGACAGTAAGCACCTTCCTTCCACAGCCTCTTCAACAGATCCTGCCTGTGGAATCCTGCCCTATTTGATTTCCTTTCCTAACTTCCTTTAGTAATGAACAGCAATGTTAAAGTGTACCAGTGTAGTGGGATATTGCTGTGACAGATCTGACCATGTTTTGTGGGGGATTGTAAAAGGACATGGGAACTTCAGCCCAGAAGAACTGTTGAGTGTTGAGAGCTCTATGGGATGTTCTGCAGGACTTTGGAAGATAACAATGTTAAGAGCAGTGCAGAAGATTGAGGCCTGGCTTGTGAAATTTCAGAGGGAAAATTAAAGACTCTATACTGGCTATTTTCTATTTTGACTTAAGATGCTGTGTTTCTTGTTAGCTGTAGCTGAAAAAAAAATCAGCTGTAATGAACAAGATACCAGAACCAATAAAGTGAAATCTTTACATTACTGGGGCCATGGGTGCTTATTAGGTGGAGCTAAGAAATTTTTGGACATTAAGAAGACATCAGCATCACTGAGGTTAAAGCTTCTGGGAAGTGTTTCCTGAGAGCACAAAGAAGCTGGGTTCTAGAGGCAGCCAAGGTTGTATCTCATATGGGCAGCATGAATCAGTAATGTGTAAGTACCAGCAAGGTGGATATTGGTTTTGAAAGCATGAAAGGGTCATGAAAACTAGTTGGAGTTCAGCTCTCTGAGAGGCCAGGAAAGGCCATTGGTGAGAGTGCAGCCTCAGTGGCAGCTGAATGCCCACCAATAAGGGAAAATGCAAAGGAGTTGAGTCTTGGCACCATCAGGAAAACATATAAGTGGTTATTGCTGAAAACTGCACCAGAAAACCCCAGCATTTTGGAGATGCCACTACCATGGGATGACCACTAATTACAGCAACAGCCATAAAATGGAACCAGCTAGAGACTAGAAGTCAAGTTGTATATGCATCAGACAGCAGAAACCCATGGCAAAGGTGCAGAAAACATATTAACAAAATCATAGAAGAAAACTCTCCCAATCTAAAGAAAGACATGCCAATAAAACACAAGATGCTTATAGAAAATCAAATAGTGTGGATCATAAAAAGTCCCCTTCCCCCAAAATAATCAATGATCAAACATACAGAATAAGAAACAATAATCAGAGCAACAAAGGAAAAAAAGCCAAGTAAAATATAAAGGTAAACCTATCAGAATTATAACAAAATTCACAATGAAAAATGTTAAACCCAGAAGGTCCTGGAAAGATGTCCTAAGAGACCACAGATGCCACACAAGACTACTATAGCCAGCAAAGATTTCAATCACTATAGACAGCAAAAAATATATTTCATGATAAAACAAGATTTAAACAATACATTTTCATTAATCTATCCCTACAGAAATTTCTGTAGGAAATTTCTGGAAGGAAAAACATAGGCAACAGATAATCCCACTTTACCTACAGCAAAAAAGGGGGTAGGGGAATCCACACACAATATGACCACCATCAAGATATCCAACACAAATAAGAATGAACAATCAATGTTCATTAATATCTCTTAATATTAATGGTTTTAAGGCGCTTATAAATAGACACAGCCTAACAGAGTAGATACAAAGAGAGAATCCAACCTTCTGCTGCATATAAGAGACACAGTTCAACTTCAAAGACAGATGTTACCTCAGAGTAAAGGGTTGAGAAAAAGATTTTCCAATTAAATAGAGCCAAGAAACAAGCTGGTGTAAGATCCTAATGTTTCACAAATTTAAATTCAAACTAAAATCAATCAAAACAGATGAAGTAGATCATATTATATTCATCTGGGAAAATATCCATCAACATGAAGTCTCAATTCTGAATATCTATTCCCCAAATACAAAGGCAAACATTCATAAAAGAAATATTACTAAAACTCAAATCACACATAAAACCTCACACACTTTCAGTGGGAGATTTCAACACCCCACTCTCACCACTAGACAAGACCACCAGACAGAAACTTAACAAAGAAACAAAGGAACTAAGAGAAGTTATGACACAACTTGGTTTAACAGACATCTGTAGAACATTCCATCCAAATACAAAAAAATTATAGCTTCTTATCAGTGCCACATGGAATCTGCTCTAAAATCAACCACACACTTGGAAATAAAGCAAATTTTAACACATACAAAAATTTGGAATAACCTCCTATATTTTATTGGACCACCATGGTTAAAAGTTAAAATTCAGCAGAAAAACAATTGTAGAAACAATACAAACTCATGGAAATTGAACAATTCGAAATTGCACCATTCCTGTGTATAGGAAGAAATGAAAATAAAAAATTAAGGACTTTCTAGAATTCAATGAAAATGAAGACACAACATACCCAAACTTATGTGACACTTTGAAAGCAGTTCTAAGGGGAAAGTTCATGGCACTAAGTGCCCACGTGAAAAAGCTGGATATTAGTCACGCTAGAGAAATAGCAGCACAGCTGAAAGATCTAGAACAAAAACAAGCAAACTCACCTGGGAGTAGTAGACACCATGAATTAATTAAATAGAGTGACAAAAACAATAAAGAAGCAAAACAATACAAAGAATCAATGTAACAAAGAATTGGTTCTTCAAGAAAATCAACAAGATAGACAAACCAGTATCCAAACTGTCCAAAAGGCAGAGAAAGAACATGCAAATTAACAAAATCCAAAGCGAAAAGGGGGACCTAATAATGGACACTGAGGAAATCCAGAGAATCTTCAGGTCATATTTAGAAAACCAATACTCCAAAAACTTTGAAAATTTCAAGGAAATGGACAATTTTCTGTATAAGTATAACTACCAAAATTAAATCAAGAACAGATAAACAATTTAAATAGAACTATAACCCCTAATGAAATAGAAGCAGTCACCAAAATCTCCCAACCAAAAAATGTCCAGGGCCATATTGTTTCAGTGCAGAATTCTTCCAGAAATTCAAAGAACAGCTAATACTATTTCTCTTCAAAGTGTTCCACACAATATAAGCTGAATGTCATTGCCAAACTTTTTTATGAGGTTATAATTACCTTGTTACCCCTGTCACAAAAAGACACAACTAAGAAAGAGAACTAAAAACCAATATCCCTCATGAACATTCATGCAAAAATACTCAATAAATTATTGGCAAATTAAATACAAGACTACATCAGAAAAAATCATCCATAATGTGATCAAGTAGGCTTCATCCAGGGATGCAGGGATGGTTCAACATATGAAAATGCATCAATATAATCCACCATATAAACAAAATGAAAAAGAAAAACCACATGATCATCTCACTAGATGCTGAAAAAGCCTATGACAAAATCCAACACCCTTTAATGATAGGACTTGGAGTGTTCCAGGATTACAGGGACATGCCTAAACATAATAAAAACAACATACAACAAAACAACAACCAATATTAAACTAAATGCAGAGAAACTCAACTCGATTATTCTAGAATTGGGAACAAGACAAAGCTGTCCACTCTGTCCATATCTCTTCACTATTGTACTTGAACATCTAGATGGAACAATAAGACAACAAATGGAGATTAAAGGGATACAAATTGGAAGGAAGAAGTCAAACTTTCACTATTTGCAGATGATATGATAGTTTACATAAGTGAGCTTAAAAATCTACCAGGGAACTTCTACAGCTGATAAATACTTTTCAGCAAAGTGGCAGGATACAAGATTCACTCAAAAATAAAAAATCACTAGACCTACTATAGATAGATGATAAATGGACTGAGAAAGAAATTAGAGGAACATCACCTGTTATAATAGCCACAAATAACATAAAATATCTAGGGGTAAGGCTAACCAAACTAGTGAAAGACCTGTATAACAAGAACCTTGAGTCTTTAAAGAAAGAAATTTAAGAAGATACCAGAAAATGGAATGCTCTCCCATGCTCTTGGATAGGTAGGATCAACATAGTAAAAATGGTAATCTTTCCAAAACAATCTCCAGATTCAATGAAATCCCCATCATAATACAGGCACAATACTTCATGGACCTTGAAAAATATACTCAACTTTATATGGAAAAACAAAAGACCCAGGATAGCAAAAAAAAACCCTGTATAATACAGGAACTTCTGGAGGCATCACCATTCCTGACTTCTGAAAGGACCAGCTTCCCTTTTGGCAGCCATAATGGCCGAACACATGCTCTATGACCTTGTCTTAGTCACTGGAAAGTCAGATGCCTGCCTCATGACAAGGAACCAATCAGAAGTTAGCGGTGGCGCTATGCTTTATGACCCTGGGTGTACTTTACCGACAAGAACACAGCAATGACACAAACATAGCAACCACACTGGGAGGGCCTATGGGCCATAACAACCAATTGGCCAGTCAACACAGGGCAAGCCCTCCAAGCCTGAAGGCACACCAATCATGAGCCTGTGCGTACCCCTAGACAATTCCCTTATGCTGTCCTATAAGATCTCTCAGGAGGCCCTAGGAGCTGTCTTTGCTAGCCATCTGCCATGGCGGGTGGGTAAAAGACCCGAGCTAACATGGGGTTAGCTCGTTAAATTACAATAAAGCCTCGTGCAGTTTGAAGCAAGCTCTCGCACCTGCCTGGTGATTGGGGTGACCGAGGTCGTGGCCTGGACCCCGGATACCTGAGTTTTCCGGGGGTCTAACACTTCAAGCTTTATTATAGAGCTAAATCCCAAACACATCTTGATATTGGCACAAATATTCACAGGTAGCCCATGGAATAAAATTGAAAAGCCTGATATTAACCCTCACGCCTACAGGCACCCCAGTTTTGACAATGATTCTAAAATTATACAATGTAAAAAAGAAAGCATCTTCAACAAATGGGGCTGGCATAACTGGATTCTTGTGTGAAGATTGCAGATAGATACATATCTATTCTTATGCACAAAACTTAAGTCCAAATGGAGTAAAAAACTCAACATAAATCCAGCCACACTGAAACTCTTAGAAGAGAAAGTGGGAACTACCCTTGAATGAACTGGTAAAAGAGACAGCTTCTGTTACGATAAATCTTTCTGCCAAAAGCTGCCTGAGCCCCACCGCCACGTGTGAGCTTTATGGCAGCCGACAGCCCAAGTTAGGCCCAAATGAATACACAGAAACTTGTATTAGGTTCAATGCTGCCAAGGCCAATGACTAGGATTCTTATCTGTTAGCTCAGTCTTAATTATCATAAATCTATATATTTTATAAGACTTATCGGATGCCTTGTTGGTGTCACTCCTGGCCGGTGGATCACATTGTGCTGCTGGAGCAGGAGTGGAGGGGAAAAGAGGGCCCTTCCTGTTTTTCCTTCGCTTAAATATGCGTCTCCTTGTTATGTCACTTCCTGCCTGGATCATCACTTCTCTACTACATTTCCCAGAATCCTCTTTGACTCCTTGTCCTGCCTAACTTGCCGTTTCATTGGCCAAACAGTATTTTATTTAACAATCAATAAGATAAACATACACAATACATTCCCCATCATCTTCTCTTTCTGTCTAAATAAAAGGATAGATAACTTATCTTTTTATAATAACTGTGGAAAACTATAACAATAACTATCTGTCTTCAACTCTATCAAATATCATAGAAGGATAATATATAAACTCTAGCATTGACAGAGACTTCTTGCTACCTGGACAGTCACCCAAAGTTCCTCTTTAACGTTGGGTCATCCATCTTCAGCCTATAGACCACTGTATGTCTAGCACACTTCTCCATTTTAACAGGAACCCTTCAGTACTGTCTTGCTTTGTAAGTTCAGCAGTCACTTTCTTTTGGGTCCTGTGTGTCCAGTTTATACAGCAACGAACAGTCCAGGAAAGATCAGTTTCTTGCCCAAATGGCTAATCTTGCCATGTTGAAAGCAAACTCCATAATGAGTTTCTTAGATGCCCATGCTCCTTTCTGATGTAATTGGTGTGCCAGGAGCAGTTGTGTCTTACTGCCAAGAAAAACCCTAAACCATTTAAATGCCATATTTCTGTAGGTCTTTAAAAGGTTTGAAGAATACCTAACCATCTCAAATACAACTCAGTAAATCTAGAAAACCTAACTAACCTAATTATAAGTTCTGACTATTATAAGCAAAAGATCTGTATAAACACAATACCACACAAGAGGAGACATATACATATCACAAAATTGACCTTAAATTTGTATCAATAAATGAAAACCTAACCAATGCAAAGTAGTCATTCCTATATCCTATTCCTCTTTTCTTTCTTTAAAAAGAGATTGACTATGCTCATTATTATTTATAACTAACCCCATCTAAATGAAAACAAATATTCATAAACAATATTTTGGCATGTGTGTGTTGTTCTTTCTAAACTGCTTCCTGCTGATTGGGGGCGATGTTCATACCATGGGGATCATGATAAAACATAGAAACCTGACCAAGTCCTTGTTTTTGTAGTCTGTAAGGCTGTATCGTCTTAGCTTCCAGGGGTCTTGTTGATCAAACCATATTAGTCGGGAAGGAATCCACAGGTTTTCATTTTCTGTGGAAATACAAGCAAAACCGTTATTTCTAAGTAGCCTGTCCTTAAACTTAAATTTTGAAGTTAGAGCATTTTTAAAATGTATAAGTTGGATTAATTTAGCAGCATTTATAATCAAATGTATTTTAGCAGCAGTAATTCTTTCCTCAGCAATCAAACAATTTAAAGACAACAATATGGCATAAAGTATCCAGATTCTCTGTGTATTTTTCATCTCTAGGTGGCTTTTTTATTATTCTACTTTTACTTCCTTTGTTTCTTTTTTTTCTGAGACAGGGTTTCTCTGCCTGCCTCTGCTTCCTTCAGGAAATCCTACCAGCATTGGCCACCACAACCAGCTACTCTATTTCCTCCTGTTACTTTTTCTTTCACAAGCCTAAATATATTTTTAAATGTAGTGTAAACCTTTAGAGGTTTTTCTTCATCTGGATCTGTCTTTATCATCTTGGGAGTGCCAAGTCTAAACCCAAGAGCACTGTAATGGCGCGAGCATATGGATGGCCACTGAGAGGCAGGTTTACCTCTTTCTCTGGAAACCTTGGAGCATGGGTTCATCCCACTTCTGACACCAGATATAGTGGGAAATTAACAATACGGAGTCAGGTAGAAATATAAGGGTATTTAATAGGGAAAAGCCTTACTTACAGAGCGACCTAGCCAGCTGCTGTGGCAGCGGTCTGTACAAAAGCCCAAAAGTGAACCCGAAAGAGAGACTCAGTCCCCTCAAAGTCCCACTCTACGTCACCCTGACCACACCCTCGAAAGCATGGTCAGACACATCTGTAGCCAGCCCTAAGTAGGAGTGGCTACAGCTTCCCCTACAGCATCCTCATCATAACACCATTAGAACAGACACTGGGATTCACAATTAATAAATGAAACTGAAAAGCTTCTTTATGGCAAAGGACAGAGTCAACAAGACAAAATGACAGACCACAGAATATGAAAAGATGTTCACCAACCCCATATCTGACAGAGGGCTAAATTCCAAAATATATAAAAACTCAAGAAGCTATTCACCAAAATACCAAAAGAAAATCCAATTAAAAAGTGGGGTGCAGAACTAAATAGAGAATTCTGAACAGAGGAATCCAAAATGGATGAAACATGCTTAAGAAAGTGCTCAAAACCTTAGCCATCAGGGAAATACAAATCAAACAACTCTGAGTTACCAGCTTTCATCTTTCAGAATGGTTAAAATCAAATCACTAAGGCCAGTTTATGCTGGAAAGTATGTGGAGAAAGGGGAACACTCCTCCACTGATGGTGGAAATACAAACTTTACAACCACTTTGGAAATCAATATGGTGGTTCCCTGGGAAATTGGGAATGGAATCAGTCTACCTCAAGATCTAGCAATTCCACTCTTAGGAGTGTTCCGCTATGTACATAGGAGCTAGGTTTGTAATAGCCAGAACCTGGAAGCAACCTAGATGTCCCTCAACTAACTGAAGGATGGATGGAAAAAAGTGTGGTACATTTACACAATGGAGTATTACTCAGTGGAAAAAAAACAATGAAATTGTGAAATTCTCAGGAATGCATGGAACTAGAAGAATACCTACTGAGTGAGGTAACCAATTTACAAAATGACAAACATGATATGTACTGACTCATATATGGATATTAGTCATAGAGCAAAGGATTACCAGATGACAAACCACACTTCCAGAAAAAAAACAGGAAAAAAGAGGACCTTAAGAGAGATATCCATGTTCTCCTAGAGATGGGAATAAGTACAAGATCTCCTGAGCCATTTGGGAGTATTGGGGGAGGGGAGAGGGAGTTAGGAGAAGAGAAGGGTAGAAGAGGAGCTGGGAGGAAGACATGAGGGACCAGGAAGATTGAGTCAGGGGACGAATGGAGGAGAGCAAGAAAAGTGATACTTTATTACATGGAGCCATTATAGGTTTAAAGAGAATCCTGGCATTAGGAAAATGTCCAGAGATATACTAGGAGACCCCAACTAACAATCTAAGAAATAGTAGAGAGGCTATCTTAAATGCCCTTCTGCTATAATGAGATTGATGGCTACCTTATATGTCATTATAAAGTCTCCATCCAATAGTTGAAGGAAGCAGAAGCAGACACCCTTAAGCTAAACACTGAGCTAAATTTCTGGAATCCAGTTGTAGAGAGGGAGTAATGACGAGCAAAGGGGTCAAGACCTGGCTGGAGAAACCCACAGAAACAGCTGACCTGAACAAGTAGAAGCCCATGGACACTAGCCAGACAGCTGGGGAACAAGCATAGGACCAAACCTGACAATGAGTGATAATTAGGAGGCCTGGGAAGGCTGTGGGGCCCTGAGTAATGGAGCACCATTTATCCATAGTGTACAAATGGACATTTGGAGCTCATTACCCATAGAGGGATACTCTCTCAGTCTAGACACACAGCGGAGGGCCTACCCCCTATACCAAATGATGTGACAGACTTTGATGATTTCCCATGGAAGGCCTCACCCTTTCTATGGAGTATAAGAGGGATTGGATTTGCATCAGTGTGGGGTATGAAAAAATTTGAGGGAGAGGGAACAGGTATTTATTTATAAAATAAGATTTTTTTCTAATTTAAATTTAAAAACTGTTGTACAGAACTAAATAGAGAATTCTAAATAGAGGAATCTAAAATGGCTGAAAGACACATAAGAAAGTGCTCAACATCTTTAGCCATCATGGAAATGCAAATCAAAACAGCTCTGAGACATCTTGCACCTGTCAGAATGGCTAAAAACAAAAACACCAAGGAGGGTTTATGCTGGAGAGGATGTGGAGAAATGGAAAACTTCCTCCATTGCTGGTGGGAGTGCAAATTTGTACAGCCACTTTAGAAATCAGTATTGAGGTTTCTTAGGAAAATGGGATCAGTCTGCCCCAAGACCCAGGAATTCTACACTTTTCCATATACCCAAAGTATGCACTGTCTGTAATAGCCAGAACCTGGAAGTAACCTAGATGCCCCTCAACCAAAGCATGGATAGTGATTGAATATTATAAAGGCACTGGAATTATAATTTGTTTTAATTTGTGACACCTGTTGGAGTTTTATTGATTTTATGATATTAATATGACATCTTGGGAATGAATAAGAAAGGATGGGTTATGGCCTAATAGTGATGTGTTTATGTGTCAAGTTGACAAAGGGTCATTTGTTGTAGCTCGTTTTGTGTGTCACCTTCAAACAGCTAAGGTCATCAGAGAGGAAGGAGCTTCAGTTAAAGAAATGCCTTCATGAAATTCAGCCATAATTCATTTTCTCAATTAGTGATCATAGGAGAAGGCCCACCCCAGTGGTGAGTGGTGGGTGGTGCCATCCCTTGACCTGGTGGTTCTGGGTTTTATGAACAAGTAGGCTCAGCAATCCAAGAGAACCATGCCAGTAAGCAGCTCCACCCTGCAATGGCCTCCTCAAAAGGCCCTGCCTTCAAGATCCTGCCTTGTCTTGACTTCCTTCAGAGATGAAAAGAAATGCTGAAGTATAAACCAAATAAAGCTTTCCTCCTCAAATTACTTTTTTGGTCATTGTGCTTTATCACAGCAATAGAAACCCTAACTAAGATAGATACTAAGCAAAATTCAAACTACTAAATAAAAGGGGTTTACTCAGTGAAAAGCCTGATAGGAGGAGAGATGTGGAGAGTTTGGAGAAGAGAGGGATCAAATTATGTGGTGTACACACATGGATTTGTAAAAACAAAATTTGGAAATTTTGTAGAATCAAATGTCTACAAAGGAAAGAACCTCAGAATGACTTTGCATCATCAGGTGAGTACAGAGAGTGACATGGGAATAGTGACCTGGAAAGTTCAGAAACAAAACTAAACAAACAAATGAACAAACATGTCATGAAATTATTTTTTTGCTCTATCAAGCTAGTGTTTCTACAAGTATTTGTAAGGCTCACACAACTATCAGCCAACTATGAATGGAATTCACTATCCACAAACATATATCTTTAGTTTTGTTTATTTTCTGTGGATTTAAGTTTCTTAAATTATCTTTAATACATTCAAGTCTGAACAACAGGGGAAACTGTCAATTTAACTGTAGATAGCATAAAAATCTGGAGTCTACTTTGCCAAGTCCTTGGATCACTTTAGTGTCAAATTCCTGATTTTTATACTCTAGAAAATAATGCACATGCCTTCTGATACTATGTATATGATGTGCAAATTTAGCCAGATGTCACATATCAGGTATTATTCATTGAATTACAATTCATTTCACTATGTGTTAGATAATATTAAAAACAGAAAAATTAAATGAGAAATCATCAAGTTCAGAAATCCTCCCTATCAATTTCTTATGATTTTGCATTTTTTCAAAAGGAATTCTTTCTTTATACATTCAATCATGCTAGACATGGTTTCACAGGTCTTTATTACCAGCACTTATGGAGCAAATTGCTGTGAGTTTGAGCCAGGCTTGATCTACATAAAAAATTCCAGGCTAGCTAGTGGCTCTGTTGAAAACTGTTCTAATAATACCAGCAGCACCATAAAAAACAACAACAAACAAAACAGCAACACAACTTAATGATGAACAAACAACCAGGAATTAAATTTGTGCACAAATATACTAGATTCTGTTCTGGGAGTATAATTATCTAATTATGTCAGCCATGGATGACCAAATAAATTTCCCAGCAAAGGAGAGTTTATGAAACAATACTATGCTATGCATAATCATAATAGTTATATATCTTTACAAGCGATTAATATGGTATCCAGATAGATTTGTTTCTATAAACTGGATACATCTGCTACGTGCTCCCATTCTCTGTATGGATATTTATATCAACTACATTTAACTATCTTCAGGGCTAATATTGTAAACACATTTCAAAAATGTAATTTTATATATTCATATATGAGGTAAGTGCAATATAAATGGGTATTTTAACTCAGGGTTTTTTTAATTTATTTTTTCACATTTAAGAAAGGAAACATTTAAAATGAGCTCTCCAGAGAAAAACTAATTGTAAAAGCTTTCAGAAAATTGCAAGGATATTTTCTACATAAGCATAAGAGGGTTAATTTCTCTCAGATTTACTCATATTCAAGTTAATAGAGGTAATGTGACAGCATCCAATAAGATAATTTGACTCTTCATGTTTCCTGAAGTGTAAGGAATACATTGTATGCCTAATAATTATAATAAAAGCATTGAAATTTCAACAAATAAGGTCTCTTAGGTTCTCCTAAGAGACCTTGTTATTGGAACAATACAAAACTGTTAATGTTCCCTTCTACCCCTGGGGCTTTTTCTTACTTGAACTCTTTTTATTCAAAAAGATCCAAACATAAGGAAATGTGTCCTTGGGAAAACTATTCTGAACTCCAAAGAATGGTTCAATTGACTTTTCCTTGTTTCCTTCCTTCCTTCCTTCCTTCCTTCCTTCCTTCCTTCCTTCCTTCCTTCCCCCCCTCCTAAAATTCATCTCTTTTGCTATTGAACACTCATACTTACACACTTGTGCTACCTCTTGCCACTCATTCCCCCATACCTTACAGTATAGCTGTAAATGTTTCAAAGAGGCCCAGTAGCTGGGAAAACCATTATCTGTTGATTTCAGAGTACTTAAGAGAAACCCTGCTCCAAGATTTGTGTTGAACAGTCCTTTCCTCCAACCAATAAACATATCAGCTGTGTGAGGATAATGAAAATGATGTTCAGCAATTCAAATGATCTGAAAGTATCAAATAAATGGGATATCCAAGATTTTATACAAAATCCTTCAGCTTCAAAGTCCTGAGGAAATGCTTCTCAAGTAAACTTCAATTACAGTTTGGATGTCAATGTATTGTAGAGTAGAAGCAAACCCCAAACACATAGTGTTTCTTTGTAGAGGTTATAACAGTGTTAACACTGTCTTTTGGCAGTGAAGGGGTAGTTTGCAGCTGACAGCTATGACCTTCTCAGTAGTTCCTTGGTGGCTTTCTGTTTGACCCTATTATCAAAACTGTATAATCCTTGCTTAAAACAACTTCCAAAGATCCACACTTGCATTGAGATTGACAGGATACATTAAAAAATTCAAACCTATACAAGTAAATGTTTCCTACATGCACAAAAAATACACTCTTAAGTAATAATCAAATGCAATAATGAGCATATTTTATTTGTTCAGTTCTTCCCTTGTGAATATTTCATTTGTACACTGCTATCTTCACAACCTCACATAATTTCCTGTCTACAGATTGTTTCAACCACAAAGTCTATCTCCCCAAGTTATTTTCTCTTGTGCCTTTTCCACTTGCTGTTTTCTTTGCCTAAAGAGGACTCTCCCAAACTCCACAAATGGCTGGCATTTCAGCATAAACACCATTTCTCAGAGAGCTTTCCCCAGTGCTTTAGATCATGGTCTTTAGATCCAATTTGTGGGATACTCAAAAATTTCTCTGGGCCAACAGTTCTAAGTAAGCTCACCAGTGTGTTGCCATATGTTTATTAGGAAAGTGTAACAAATATGTCTTGGGAGTTTAATGGAGAAAGAGAAGACAAAAAATATTAAAGTAGGCAAGTGTGTAGTGGTAGCCCAAAGGTGATCATGCAAGAGAACATTTAAATGCAAGTTGTATTCTGATCCTTCAAATGTTTATCTAATTAATTTTATTGGTTTGCCAAAAGAGTAAAAGGACTTATGTTTTCCTAATGCTATAACCTTCCATAACTCTTCATGTCTGTCAAGGGCTCACAGGTGTCTTCATGGCAGCTGTGTGAAAGTCAGGCTTTAAATTACTTCAGGATCTTATTTTCTTCTGCCCAAAAGTAGGTTTATATAGATTCATGGGTATGGATCTTTAGATTCAAAAGCTCATTGAAGCTGATGGGGATGGAATAGGTTTTATTTTCCATACCCTTGATCCATTCACATTCATTTTGCTCCCTTTGGCATTACTTTACTTTTCCTCAGAAAACTCTTTAGTATTTCCTATCATTTCTTATGTGTTCAGCAACATAGATCTGCTTTTGCATTTAAATGTATCCTTGGTTCTCTATCTATACCAATTCTTTATTTCTGTGTGTTGATTATTTTTTTTTTTTGTCTTCTTTCATGTCCAAGGGGGCAGGGGTTTAATTTATGTCATTCACCATTAATGTTTAAAATCTACTCAGTGAACATGAAAGAAATCAATGAACTAAATCATAATTTTACAGACAAATAAATAAGATAGATAAGTGTCCCATTCTGCTCAGTCTCAGAAACACTGACATTGTCCCTTAATTTCAATTTATGCTCACTTCCAGTGCTTCTTCTCCCCTAAGGTTCTATTGTAAAATTACATTTCCTGCTCTGACATCCTTGAAATGCCATCTTTTCTCATGTAAATACGTGGAACTGGAGATATAGATGGGATGGTTGTCAGTCACCATGCTGGTGCTTGGTCTTCTGCAAAAGCAACAAGTTCTCTCAACTGCTGAGCTGTCTCTATCCAGCTCCTAAGGTTAAGTTATTAAAAGTGTAAGATGTAGACATCTAGGTTGTTTCTAGTTTCTGAAAATTACAAACAGAGCTGCTATGAACATAGTTCAGCAAGTGCCCTTGTGGTATTGTAGTGACTTCTTTGGTTATTACCCCATAAGTGGTACATCTGGGTCTTGAGGATGACTGATTTTCCATTTTCTGAGAAACCACCATTTTGATTTCAAAGTGACTGTACAATTTTGCACTCCTATGAGCAATAGAGAAGTGTTGTCTTTACTCTGTATCCTTTTCCATAACTAGCAAGGTCTGTCATAGTCTGTTTGACCTCAGCCATTGTGACGGATGTAAGATGGAATCCCAGTCTTGTTTTGATTTACATTTCCCTGATAGCTAAGGAAGTTGAACATTTCTTTAAGTGATTCTGGGAAATTTGAGATTCTTCTGTTGAGAATTCTATTTAGATCTGTACCACACTTTTTAATTGGATTATTTGGTTTGTTGAAGTCTAGTTTCTTGAGTTCTCTATTATGGAAATTAGCCCTCTGTTACATGTCAGGTTGTTGAAGATGTTTTCTCATTCTATAGGCAAATGTTTTGTCCTTTGCCTTACAGAAGGTTGTATTTACTAGCTGAGAGAGCAGGGGCTGTCTCTGGCTCTGTTACCTGCTTTTGTGTCCTTCCCTCCCACTGGTTGCCTCATTCTTCCTTAATATGAGAGGAGATTCCTTTTTTACCAAAATGTGATATGACTTGGCTAGCTGATATACATAGAAGTCCTAGCCTTTTTAGAAGAGAAAGGACAAAGAGTGGAGGGAGGATGGAATTTGGGGGAAGGGATTAGGAGGAGAGGAGGGAGGGTAAACTGTGATCCTGTGATCTGGCTGGAAAAAATAATTAATGAATAAAGTATAAGATCTGGAGCATGCTGGTGTACATGCTTTGCCACATTGTATAGTTATGACATTGAGAAATTTTTATTCAACCATCAAACATAAAACTAGAGACAGTTTGTTCATTTAGATGTACAAACAGAGGTGTTTGGATTGCATAAATCCTTTAAGAAACACTTTGTATGGCTAGGGAGGTGGTGCAGGGAGAGAAGACAAATTATTTACTTACCAACTCCAAGGTCTTGGCATGGGTAATATGTGCTTGTTTACTGAGCCACTTTAACACCAACCTAGACCTCATGGTATCCCATTTCAAAAACAAAAATGAAGAAGAAATATCTATTCTCATTAGTTTTAAATACAATTTTAGTGACCTCCCACACAGAGTCTGAAAGTTTTCAATTTTGACTTATTTTTTGGCAACTTCTAGGAAGGAAGGAAGATAAATTGTCTAGAGTGTACTGTTTGAGGTTTCAGTTTTAGCCATCTTCATAGATTTTATTGATGAAATAATTTTTCTCAATAGGCACCAAATTGTTCCTGCAAAATGCATATCCATGAGCTCAGGCATGCAGACACACTCATACTCAGATACATACACACACACACACACACACACACACACACAGAGAGAGAGAGAGAGAGAGAGAGAGAGAGAGTCCCATATACTATCTCATTATGAAAGTCTTTTGCAAGTGACTGTTTTCATAGGATTGTGGTCATTGAAAAACCACTACAGTTTCAAATGCATAGGTAAGCAGACAGTTTCTCATTATTATGTTTTTCAGAGGCACATAAGAGTTCCCTTGATGTTTTCTGTAGTTAAGGTGATTTATATATAATATCAGGAATACATAACTGTGATTCAATGGCCTTAACAAGTTGTGAAGACTGCATCGGAGTTTGATCACTTTATTCATACTGTGTTGTTTTTTCTTTTTTTATTTTTAATTTGAATTAGAAAAAAATATTGTTTTACATGCCAATCCCAGTTCCCTCTCCCTCCCCTCCTCCCCTCCCACCCCCCCCAACTAAAACCCTACCTATCACATATCCTTTTTGCTCCCCAGGGAGGGGGAGGCCTTCCATTGGGGTCATCTGAGTCTATCATTTACTTTGGCATAGGGCCTGGGTCCACTCCCATGTGTCTTGACTCAGGGATTATCCCTCTATGTTGGCTTGGCTCCCAAAGTTCACACCTATACTAGGGATAAGTACTCATCTACTACAGGAGGTCCCATAGATTTCTGAGGTCTCCTCACTGAAACCCATGTTTCTGGCATCAGGATCAGTCCCATGCTGGTTTCCCAGCTATCAGTCTGGGGACCAAAAGCTCCCCATTGTTCAGGTCAGCTGTGTTTTTAAAGCTGTTTGTATTCAATTTCATAATATAACCATTTAATTCAGAAACACCACTTTTACTATTTCTATGTTTGTTTCCATTTGAACATTAGATGAACTGACTTAATATAAATTAATATGTCCATTACAAATGCAAAACCATTTGGATATCAAATCCTTTATAACTTACATTAATTTACATTAAACACTTGAAAGCTTTCCTTAAGTGGTTATGGACACAGAACATGGAGATAACATGTCTCTCTATTCAATCATTCTCTGTAAGTTTAACAAACTGTATCTCTTTAAAACACCCTATATTCCCATTTGTAAAAAACAATAAACCAGTCTTTACTTTTATGTTGTTATGAATATAATGCACAATGTTGTAGAAACTAGCAAAGTGGTTTAATATAACACTTGGTTCAACTAACATGAAATTTATGATTTAACTATTATAGTTATTATTATATATCATATTATTATAAAACTTATTTTGATCATTCAGTGCAAAACAGAAGAAATATAATTATTCTTGTAAGTATATAATTGTAGCAGAAGAAAATATTCTTTTTCTAATTTAACAGTGTATTAGGATTATTGTTTATACTTAGAGTAAGTTTCTTTTATAACAGAAAAGGGTATGATATAGAAACTTAAATTGAGCATTTTATGTTTACTTTACATTGATGCTTATATATATGCAAGCAACAACCTGCTTAGGGTATGTTTTATAATCTTAAACAGATAATGTTCATATCTCCATAAAATAGTGATTATGAGATTAGTTTATAAGATAGACAATATGATAGTGAACATTTTCATAAATTCTTACAAATACAATAAAGTCACATTTTGTCACTGTAGTTGACAAAATGCATGCATTTTTAATTTTTGAAGTTTATTTTATATTTTAATTTGTTATTTTGTAGATTACATATGGTTTATGGTTAGTGCTCATTTGTGTCTAAATGCTTGTAACAGTAAATTTTTCTCTCAATGCCAAATCAAATCCATTTTATAGTTCAACCTCAGTCTTGTGGTAGTGATTTTCTGGTAACTCCTAATGCTGAAAATCTACACATTCTGCATTAAAGAGAGGTTTCTTTGCTCCACATTTTGCATGGCTATAGGAAGACTCTGTATTTTTCCCTTAAATTGCAAAGCATGATTTGTCTGTCAATAGGGAAAATAGGAGAGGTTCGTGTCCAAAGTTTCAGGAAGGACTTAACTTTTGATACATTTAAAAATAAATCATATTACAAAGGATTTTTAATTTCTTTTGGTTAACTGAAAATAGATTATTTTATTACTAAACATCTCCAACCATAGTTTTCCTTTCCTCCACTTCTCCAAGCTTTCTTCTACCTTCCCTCCTCTAAATCCACTTCACTTCCCCTCTGATTCCCTCAGAAAAGAGAAGGCTTCCAAAAGTCAACCGCCAAATATGTCAAAACAAGATACCAAAAGACCAGGCAAAAGATGTCATACATGTTGGAGTGGCTAACTAATGTTTGGGTTAATTTTAGGCTCATACCACAAGAAGGACTCCATATCTAAGTTTTAAAAAGTGCCTATGACTGATTGAAGAGACCTGGAAACTTATCCTAACCTGACTCCTTTCCATTTTGAACATCTTGCTGAGTCCCCGTGCAACTTTAACTAGGCCCACAACAAAAGACAACTTAATGCTTTGTGAAATAGTGTGGATCTGACTAATTCTGTGAGTAAACCCCTGGGTATTTTCATAAGTATATCTTACTGCCAAATTATATTGTAATTAATTCCTTCTTGCTTCTGCTTAAAACGTTTTGAGTGGGATGGCTGATGCTTTTAAAATTCATCTACAAACAAATTAAAATGATATCTCGGAGAAAGTCCTCATTTGTTGATGATTTAAACTCAAAACTTCTATGTGATGTTTAAAAACCTGGTAACTATATTCCAGCAAATGTGTCTACAAGCCAATTATATCTCTATGCCTCATTGATCAGCATGTGTGGAGCAGTTACAAGAATGTCAGCTGCTAATCTGTGTGTTGTAGTTTTCCATCCTTTTCTAAAGAGCTTTGTATACACTGGGATAGTGCCTTTCAGAGCATTTTTCAATCAACCAATACAATTTAAATATAGTCATACTCTACACCAACCTCCACATTTATCTACTCCCACCACCTATATTTCTCCACTTTTCATCACTATTAGAGCCAAGATGATACGATATTCTCATTCCTAAGGATTTATAGCCTTTTTACTAACAAAAAAGGATAGAACACCAGAGTTAATTCTTGTGATTAAAACAATGATTGATGACTAGAAAGCTACAAACAACAGGGTCTAGCACCAGAGGCAGAGAAGGAACCATTGACTATAGGAGCAACCGGGCCAAAAGGTACTTAGAAGGCAGATGTTTAAAAAGTATGTATGTTAGGTGCCCAGGTATGACTAGAAAGGCTATAGATCAAGTTTCCCTTAAGCCAGATGGATGGTAAGCAAGAAGATTTTGCATGTGAATATTTAAAATTTATTTATAAGGAGCTGGAACAATGGTTCACTGCCTAAGAGCATTGGCAGTCTCTTACTAGATCCAATTAACAACACCCACATGACATCTCAAAACTATCTGTAACTCCTGTTCCGGGGTATCGCTCACCATCACACAGACATATGCAGGCAAAATACCAATGCACAGAAAACAATTAATTAAATATTTAATTAATTAAAATTTCTAAAATATTTGCATGTGTACTGACATGCCTTGGGAATGAATACTACATATAGCATGAAATTAATTCATTTCATTTGTACCTTATATACATAGCTTGAAGGAAATTTTATACAATATTCTTAATTTTATATTTAAAATCATTTCGTAATATAAAATTTTACAACCATGGAATCATAACAGCATACATTACATTGTGAGTTTGAAAATAATTGAAATTTTATAGTTTTGGATATTAATGTTAAACCTGTATGGATATTTTGGGGTGGTGAACCTGAGAGGATCTTTTCAGATGTTATAGTTGGGAAGTGATTGGTTTGTGAGCTACTGTGAATGACAGGCCTTATGAATACTGCTTTATTTGTTAATAAACTATTGAAATTAATAGATTTTCATAAAAAGTGTTAGAAATTTTAATTAAATTATCACCAAGAACTTACAAGGAAGCTTAAACTCATAAATGGCAGGAACTACTTGTAAATATTAGGCAAAAAGGCAGGCTAGAATAGTATTTTGTGTCAGAAATCTATGGAAATCTCCTTGGCATGAAATCATCAAAGATATTTACTGCCTTTCTACTTATGTTAATTTGAATCACACTGTGTCAATGCAAATTGAGAAGAGGAATGGAAGCATTTGCCACTATTTCCAAGTTAGGTTGTCCTACTTGTACTGATGGTCCTAAAGAGAAGAAAAATACACACACACACACACACACACACACACACACACACACACACACATACACACGGACAAAGATACTCACACACACAATTGGAGTGGGGTTAGGGATGGGGACAGATGTTTGATAAATAAAATGTCTGTATAGGTTAATTCCATTCTTAGTTACTAATAAATTAAGATGGAACCACCTACACCTTTTAGAAGTAGAAAAACTCTCAAGTTCTTTAGGAATTTGAATTTTCAAAATTAGCTCTTTATTTTCAAATGATAGAAAAGGCTTAGTGTTCCCTATGTTATGCAGCTGAGCCCCACAGAGCATGCTGTGCTGTGGTTCAAGAGATTGAGGCCCAGGTTTTGGGTTCCTTACTTGCTAAATCAGTACTTTTGGAGTCCTAACCACTTCAAGCTTCTATTGTTTCACCCACAAATTAAGGCAAACAATACCCTTTTCACTTAGGAGATGTGAATAGACAATGTATTTAAAGCATGTAACATTCTTTAATAATGTCCCTTAACTATTTGT
Organism: Cricetulus griseus; assembly: GCF_003668045.3. Lineage (NCBI taxonomy): Eukaryota > Metazoa > Chordata > Mammalia > Rodentia > Cricetidae > Cricetulus > Cricetulus griseus. The sequence goes on from NC_048596.1 coordinate 176,474,121, forward strand.
AAAATGGTTTGCATTGCAAGAAGGAAAACAAGGCATTCAATTCTTGGGGAAATCACTGCTCAATAAATTATTTAAAATTAAACAATGATTTGGATGGAGAATTTACATTTTTAGTGGAAATACAAGACATTTTCTTTCTTTTGGCATGTTTTTCTGTCAAGTAAAAATTATGAAAGGCAAGATAAGACCATCAAAATACCTATGTACCATTTCAGCCAAGGCACAGACAAAATGTGAAAGCCTATGTTTAATTGTGTACTCTCTCTTAAGTAAAGTGATTCCAAATATCATTTACCATCAAAGAAGGAAGGTTTTTACAAACTGATGTTCCCAGGAACACAAAATGTAAAACAGAGTATCTATCAGTACTTTCTAAATGTAAAGATAAATGTATAAATTATATAGTTTCTTAGTTAAAAGATGAAGTATGACTATTGAGCAGACTGAAAAAGACTTCATATGGTTATATATGTATTGTATAATTGCACTTTGTTTTTAGAAACAAAATTACTGAAAGGTTAAAAATAATAAATGTTACTGCTTTATCGTAAATGTTTGTACTTTACAACTTGAACATTTTTATACAGCTTATTGATGTTCTTGAGTTTAACTCAGTACAAGGTAAGTTAGCTAAATTTTTAGCATTAGTGGCATTCCTTCTCTAAATTATCCATGCGGTTAACATTAGGCCTATTTTTTATGCTGCTATTGCCTGAAGTTATGCTTCTCAATACTGATTGTGGTATGAAGTTACAGAAGCCCTGACAATAAAGTAAAAAATAACATTATGGCACCATCTAGTGACCTAATATTTCCTTTTCTCCTTTTGTTGTTCAGTTTGAATGCATGCATTTCTACTGATCCCTTAAAGCTATGTGAGCTTTTACTTGGGCACAGATAGAAGTCATTTATCTATGCAGTTACACATGGATAAAGCCAACTGATATCAACAAATGGAAATTTAAAAAAAAAACAATTTCCCAACTTGTAGAGTAGAAAATGTTATATAAGAATTTAGATCATTTTAGTCCTAGCCTAGATCTGCTAGATCCAAATGAAATTTAGGATACGTATTGGAATTAGTAGACATTCATATTTTGGAACTGAATAAGACAAGTCTATGTCTAAAACATATTCGCATCCAGAAGTGAACTTATAAAGCTTGTCTTACTTGTCCTTTCAAGCAATAGTCTTCATTTATCATTTAAAAAAAATCCTAGTACAGGAACAAACTGCTACAGAAAAGAAATGCCTCAATTCTAAAGACAATTCTTCATTAGCGTATGCCCATCTGTATTCCCATTGCCAATATACACACATAATAACAGGCAAGGCAATATGCAAATGCAATAAATGCTTAACTTCATGTATGTCACAATGTATTTGTCTAGGTTGTTTTTAAATTAGACTATACTTTAAGAGCAATGTATCATAGACATTTATTTAATTTTTGTAATTGTGTAAACATTTGTGTTATTCAGTTAACTCATTTTCCTTTCTAAAATACCCTTTAAGTTTGTTAGGAGAGGTAGGATTTACATAGTTTAACTTGGTAAAACTACACTAAGGATTAGAGGGCATAAGCCATGGCAAACTCAACTGACTTCAACTGCAGTGATATTTATGTCTTCTGCTGTAACATCAGCAATTGAGAGAAAATTCTCACAAAACACTGAACTCTGTGCTTCTTTCACCAATGAAATATGTACATGGCATTAATGGTATCACCAGGCACAATGAGTCCTTTTAAAAATAACGCAAAACCAAAAAAAATGTTAGAAAATAAAAACATGTTTAAACTAAGAGTTTTGATTAAAGGCTAAAAGGCAAACAAGGGATAACTGATTTCATACCTAAAAAAATCTGCATATCTAAATGACAAATATCGAAGGGGACTGTTTCATAGTTGTATCTGATACTTAGTTGTTTCTTTTAGGAAGCTGAAGATATCTTTCAGCAGCTTGGAAGAAGGTATGATTTCCAAGAAGGAAGCTCATTTACCCTCTTGCCATTGCACATGGTCCTGGTCATCACCTACACTAAACAGATGAAAAGATCTTGATTTGGCATCACAGGAAGTACTTGAACTGGTGAAATCTTTTGTAAAATAATATGAATCTATCATTTTCTTTGTTAAGATTTTGTGTGACTTCTATATGCTCTGGGAATTCCCAGTTGTTGAATTTAAATGCTAGTTCTAGATATGCCTTAATATCTCTATTTAGCTAATGGGTGTAATATTTATCTATGATTCTAGAAATTTACATTCCTTCCACAAATATAACAATAGTGTTGGTGAAGAGAAAAATACTAGATCTATTATTTAATATGAAGAGAAGTAATTAGTTCAAATAAAAACATGCTATGAAACAATGAGGGGGAGAATAAATCATAATGAGAAGTGAATGAAAAAAATAATATGAAAACATTTGTATAACCTAATTTAATACATATAAATAAGAGAGTTAGAAGGGAGATAATCTGCATGGAAGGACATTGCTTCTCCTAGGTTCTGGTGGGTTAGTAAACAAACAGTTTCCAGTACAGGATACCTTTCTTGATCTCTCTACAGCAATACAGGTTCTTTCGGCTTCTTTTGGTTGTTCATCCAAACAAAGCCCCATGCAACAGACACCATATACCTGGTTTGTAAGTTATTGAAAAAATCAATAATAGCCGGAAATTTCAGATCTATGCAGACTTCTGGGGATAAAAAGATATCAATGGTTTTACCCAGATGTGAATCCTACAGATTTAACTATCAACCTTCCAAACATGATGCCTAATAAGGGAACAATTATGAGGGGTGGGTGGGAATGGTTAACCAAGCACTCTCCAAATTGGATTTGAAGTCCAATCCACAGGCTGGACCTGCTTCTTTGCATTGTAACCCAATTAAAACAAAACAATAAAAAAAAAGGTATGAAAGTCATAGAAGCTGCCGCAGAACTCATTACTCTTAGTAAATTAAACTAAGAGAACATCAGGCTGCTTTTTAAATATCTATGTTTATAGCCATAGACAAATAACTACTCTCAGTCTTCATGACAGGAAATTACATTTGAAATGGATATCAGTGAATGCAAAGACTCAGATCTGCAAAATGTTGAGTGAAGGATGGATGAGTCCTAAATCCTAAATAGACCTAAGGAGAAAGGAGAAGCTGTGAGTGCCTGAGTGTAGACAGTTTATTCACACTAAACCAATAATAGGAAGTTTAAAAGAAAACACCCCAAAGTAGTTCAGTTATTATACTGACAAATCTAAAACAGCCTGGCTTGAATCTGAAGTTCCAAAATCAATAGTTATAAAAAACTGGCAAATATAATTCAATCCTGTAAATACTACTTTCTTTATCTGTTGAAAATACTATCATAATAACATCAATTACTTACAGAACTGTGGTGAAAGTTGTAACACAGTAAAGCATTTGTCACAGATAAGAGAACAGAGTAATTGTATAGTAACTAATATTGAAACCTGATGTGCAGGCTACTACCACCCATCAACACTGAGTAGATTGTGTCAATCAACTAATATCAAATTCCTGCTTATTTAAAAGCAAACAATCAAAAATCCCTACAAGAGCATCATAGTAGTTCAGTGCAACTGTGGAGAAGAATCTGAATTTGTTGTTATCAGAGCTGAGCGTAAGGAACACCTAAATCTGTTCGCTCTTAACTCTGTTTTTTGTTTATTTGTTTGTTTGCTTGTTTTGTTTTTGCTTTTTTGATTTTTTCATATTTATTAAGCAAGCTTTATTTCTTTAAGTCCATAATGCATGTCACAAAAGATACTGCTTTCAGGATATAAGCATACACAATGTTGAAAAAAATTCCCAAGAGGTTGTTAACTGAAAACAAAAGTCCTTCATCAGGAAAATCATTGAGTGTTAAATAATTGAGAAATTGGGACTTTAAACATGGATTAGTCACAAAGCTAAATAATTCTTTTTTTTTTTTTTACTTTTCTTTAATTTGAATTAGAAACAGGATTGTTTTACATGACAATCCCAGTTCCCTTCTCCCTCATGTCCTCCTCTACCACCACCCCCAAACTAAAACCCTACCTATCAAATATCCTTTCTGCTCCCCCTGGATGGTGAGGCCTTCCATAGGGTGTCACCAGAGTCTATGGTTTCTTTGGGATAGGGCCTAGGCCCACTCCCCTCCCCCCCCACCATGTGTCTTGGCTCAGGGAGAATTTCTCTATATGGAATGGGCTCCCAAAGTCCACAACTATGCTAGGGAGAAGCACTGAACTACTAGAAGAGGTCCTGTAGATTTCCGAGGTATCATCACAGAAACCCATGTTCCTGGAGTCTGGATCATTCCCAATTTCTTTTTTTTTTTTTTTTTTTTTTTTTGGAATGAGTGAAGAATACAATAAATGCTATTGTAGAAAAATACTGCTGAAAAAAAAAACAGCTATGTTAGTAGGAGGCCATTTGAATGACACTATAAGCGACTATTAAAAAAATCACAAGATAATAACAACCAAGTATATTTTTATCTTTACAATAAAACAACTAAACTTAGAAGGAGCTAGAACCAGAGAAAGATATTAGTAAAATGAGCTAACTTCCTGCTTCCATTTTATAGAATGTCTCATAAAATGTTAACATCTCCCTTCTTTTTTTTCCTTTTTTTTTCACCTTCTTGCTTCTTATGGGAGTAATAAAAGTGAAAAAGGACATAGACTATGACAGCCTGTTTGAAAGTTTGTCAGAATCATGGGGAAAAAAGGAACAGGACCCACAGCTGGTAGCAAGGTGAGGTTTGTGCCCAAATACCAAATAGAAGGATTGGAACAAATTGTCTACGAGCAACAATTCTAGGGAATAAATAGTACATAAAAAAAAAATCCATGCCTCAAAATTCTAAAGGAGATAAAACCAAGGAAAGTGTAACAACAGGTTCTACTATCTGATGAGATCTGTGCTCAATTTCTCGAAAGGTACCTGTGTTATATCTTCCTTCAAGGAAGCTGTTGTACCCTTGCATCTTAAACACAGAAGGAAGGCCAAACAGACCAAATGTTATGGGAACACTCTTATGTTTATGTTGGAATATCATCCATGATGAGTATCACTCACAATCCAGTTACCACTTCCAATGAGACCATTGGATATTGATTTCCAACAGCTGAATATGGGAAGAATACAAATTTATTATAGCATATTCATTCTTACATATGTTACTACATTCACACTTAAATACACATATATCTTCTTACAATCTTCTTCACTATCTCTGAAAAAATTTCTTTTATGTTGATATCAAATGTACAACATAAGTTTTATTTATTTATGTTTCTGAGAAAGAGTTTCTCTGCATAGCTCTGTATGTCCTGGAACTCACTCTGGCAGGCCTGGAATTCTAGAGCTCCTCCTGCCTCTGTCTCCCAAGTGCTGGAATTAAAGGTGTGTGCCTCCAGACACAACATTATTTTTAACTTGAACAATTTTGACAAATTCCAAGTCTTTCCTTATTTTAATCTTTTCTTTTTGTGATTGTAATAAAATTGTATTTCTTCCTTCAACTTCCTCCCTTCAAAGCCTCCTATATATCCTTTGATTCTTCGAAATTCATGCATTATTTTTCATTGGAATTGCATGCATATATGTATATATATTTCTAAATATAACCTTCTCAGTCCCTAGCTCCAACTGAATAATCTAAACCAGATGAAATATATCTAATCGGTCTGTCTGTCCTTGCATGCATCGTACCATTTTTCATAATTGTCTGACATGCAACATTCAACATAATGAAAAGTCTATAAAGCTATATTTCCTCATATAAGTTGTCCTCGTATATGTTCCTCATATAAGTTCACATATGTTTAAAAACACAGGGAGTAAAAACTGAAGTTTTTGTTAGGATGGTTTTAAATAAAATAAGGTTATTGATCATTATCCACTATGTATTAGCTTACCAATATGCCTTTGTGACAAGAAGAACACAGTACTTATATAGCAGAGGTTTCTATTCTCTTAATTTTGGAGATTTGAAATCCAGGATTAAGTTGACAGGAGTGGTGGTTTTCTGTGAGCATATCTCTTTCACACGGAGACTTTCCATCTTGCTGTTTCTTCACATAACCTGTCTTTGCACATCCCCAGTGTGTCTGTGTATTCTGGTATCATCAATCAGTGGGGAAGCTAGACAGACTGGAAAAGAGTTCATGAACTATGTCATTCTCAACAAATCATTAGCTAAGTTTTTCTTTCATTTGTATTTTATTTTATTATTATTAGTGTGGGTGGGAGAGGATGTTGCTGTGCCAAATTTTCTGTTGTACTTTCATTGGATAAAGCTTATCCTATCAGTCTCTTGCTTTCAGCAGCTGAGCCATCTCACTAGTGAGCTTGCTAATTATTTCCTTAAATACCCTGTCTCCAAATGGAGCCTTAGTCTGATGTACTGAAATTTGAAACCTCAACATTGAGAATTTGGAGAAACACTCTGGATTCTATTATGTTTTCCCCTCCCCAGAACCCTGGCTTTTCTGCTTTTCTCACATGCAGAATATATTATTTTCTTGTATTAACAGCTATGAGAGTCTTTTTATTTTAATTTTGGTTTTGGATTTTAGAGACAAGGTTTCTCTGTGTAATACCTCTATCAAGCTGTCCTGGAACTTGCTTTGTAGTTTGAGGCTGGCCTCAAACTCACAGAGATCTGCCTGCCTCTGCCTCATAAGTTCTGTGATTAAAAGTGTTTGAGACCAAGTGATTTTTTCAGACTTGGTTGATGCCCCACAGGAAGCCTTACCATCTCTAAGTAGTGAATAGGAGGTGAGGTAGGGGGAAGGTGGGAGAGCAGAAGGAGGGGAGGGAGTGGGAACTGGGATTGATGTGTAAAATGAGAAAAGCATAATATATATATATATATATATATATATATATATATATATATATCTGGTTGGCTCCCAGAGTATTAATCAATTCCAAAAAGCAAAACTGAATCCAGGATTTTACCTCAGTGTGCTCCAAGTAAAGAGCTGATAAAGCCTGAGTAATAAGTCATCTTTAGGCAGAAGTCCTAGGCAGCAATAAACCTATGAACCCATGAAAACTCTGCTTTCCAGCATACTGGTGGATAAGAGTAGGAAATGCATTTCCATTTCATATCAGGAAATAGGACAGAAAAAAAGAAACAGAAAGAACTAAGCCAAGTGACAAAAGCAAACCCAAACCATAGGAGGGAAAATTATACCTAGTTTTGATGCTGAAGACCAATGTTCTTTGTTTTGATGATCTACCAGGTAGATTTATAAGGGGGCACTGTGACATTTGATACTTTTGAGATGACTGTATCATTATCATCCATCCTGTGCATTAAACATTTGAGTTCATGCAGCAGTCAGTGCGAGTTCTGTTTTCAGACTCCTATGTTGAAGCATTAAAAAGGTATGGAGTGCCATATCCCTTGAAAGAAAGGGACAGGCAGTTTTATCAGGCTAGGATGAATCAGAAAATATGTCATTAGTGACATTTGGATTTTGTAGCTCATCTCCCCATATCTGTCCCTAGACTATTTATTGCTTTAGAAAATACAAACCTGATTTCCTGGCAACCTATGAATATTGAGCCCACATTCAGTAGTTAGCCAAAAGGTTTATCTTTTTATATAGCTTTATATTTGTGGGAAGAAATAAATTAGAGGAAGTGATGGAAACAGCAAAGAAAGAAGGTAAGGAGGGAATAGGACAGAAGGAGAAAGAGAACAAATAAACAAATAATAAAGGTATTCATAGCAATCTCTGTCTTTCATCTAAATAATTATTTCCATATTTATCTCTCAGTTTATTTCTTGTGTTATTTTTCTGTGTTAGATAATAGGATTGAAGGCAGGAGAATTTCTGCTCAGTTACTCACACACAGAGTCGGGATAATGCAATTATGATAACATAAGAATGGAATTGAGAGTTTACTGACACATGGAATTTGATTATCTCTTTTATTCACTTGATTCACCTGTTTTATTTTCTTTTCTCATAACTGAACCAGGAAGAGGCAGTCATCTTGAGAAAGTGGTTATTACATTTTTGCCCAATATTTTTAGACTCAGATAATTCACAATTCTGATAAGGTTGGGGGTTTTGAGATATAGAAGTGATTGCCAGAAATGAACTCATTTAAGCAGTCCCTTTCCTCATGTCACAAGCCATTAATTCAATAAACTAATGTCAGATTGTGAATATTTGCCTAACCATCTAGAGCCCATTATTATAAAAACACCAAACCATCTGACTTTAGATATTTACTGACAGAACAACATATAATACTTTTCCTCGCTTGTAGTATGAACAAGCTTCTAAAGTTCTATAGAAAGAATAAACACTTTTTTAAGTAAATATGTTTTATTTAAATTAGAAACAAGCTTGTTTTACATGTCAATCCCATTTCTCTTTCCCTCCCCTCTCCCCTACCCCCCACCTGCCCCGTCCCATCCCCTTTCTGCTCCCTGCGGAGGGAGAGGCCTTCAATGGGGATCTTCAAATTCTCTCATATCTTTTGGAACAGGGCCTAGACCCTCCCCTTTTTGTCTAGCCTGAGAAAGCATCCCCTTATGTGGAGTGGACTCCCGAAGTCCATTCCTGTATTAGGGATATATGCTGATCCACTACCAGAGGTCTTATAGATTAACCACACCTCCAAAGAAACATCCTCGTTCAGTGGGTCTGGAAAAGTCCTTTGCTGGTTTCCTAGCAATCAGTCTGGGGTCCGTGAGTTTCCCCTTGTTCAGGTCAGCTGTTTATTTGGGTTTTGCTAGCCTAGTCTTGATCCCTTTGCTCATCACTCCTCCCTCTCTGCAACTGGATCCCAGAGTTCAGCCCAGTGTTTAGTTGTAGATTTCTTCACCTTCCATCAGCTACTGGATGAAGGCTCTAAGATGGCATATATCAATCTCATTATGGGAGAAGGACATTTAAGGTAGCCTCTCAACTATTGCTTTTATTGTTAGTTGGGTTTAACCTTGTAATCTCTGGACATTTCCCTAGTGACAGAATTCTCTTTAAACCTATAAAGGCTCCCTCTATTATGGTATCTCTTTTCTTGCTCTCCTCTATGAAGTGAAGGAAAGAATAAATTCAAACTGCAGTTTTTTCAGTATTTACAAAAAATATTTCAAAGAGAGAAAAATGAATGTTAATTCTTGTTTACATTTGCACAATGCTGTGTACACTAGATTTCAAATTTAATACTCACTGCCACAAGTTTAGAAAATTAAAAATATGTACAATTAAACTGTATTATTTATACCTACTTATCACCTAATATTTGAGTTTTTTATGTAGGCATAATTTTGTAATATTTAAGTAACACTTAGCTTGTAATATGTATCTAATTTGGGCACAAGAGAATGAAAAAATAAAATTATTATCTGTAATTACCTATAGAATATACTTTCCCATGAAAGTTTAGCATGTACTGGGAACAAGTAATTTAGAAGACATGCTGGGTGTCGTGTTGGAGCACAATTTTGTGGCTCTATTACTTAATGCTAGTTTTCCAGCATAAGTATTTTGAAGAAAATCCATAAAAATTAATAATTACCAGTGCTTTAAAATAACAAATCAAGAATTTATGAATATTTTACTCTTTGACAGTATTTATTTCATGTTTCACATTCAATGACTCATTTAATTCAAATATTACTTTGCTTCCTTAACCTTCCATGACATAAAAGAAATATTTAATAAAAATAACTGGTTATCAAATACTAACAAGTCCAAAAAGATAAGTACCTCCTTTGGACAAAGTAAGCCAATCAGTGTCATATTTGGCTTTTATCTCATGGAGTGATCCTTAAGTCAAATCAGGTATCAGTTTGTTACACTTATAAGGTTTGTGTCACCATTGCCTGAGTATACTTTGTGGCCAGGACAGATTGTAGTCAGTCTTTGTGTTTGGGTTTGTGTTTAGTTTTCTCTTTTTGTAGTCTACAGAGTACCTTTCATGTCAAAGACACTAGAGCATAGGGATCACAGTTCTGTGTAGGGCCTGTGTTATTTGGGAATTTCTTTGGGACCTTTGGCCAATAACTAAATTGGATGAAGCCTAGTACCCACACAGGAATCTTCATTTGAAGACAAGAGATTGCTCTCCCTCATTATATGGAGACTTCATCAGGATCAACTTCACATATTATAGGAATTTTCAGCTGAGTTAGGTTTCCATACTGCTTTTCAAATGCTCTTCAATTCTAGTTTCCTCTGCCCTCATTCTCTTCCTTCATCCCATCTCCCCAACCTTCCCAAAGGGTCCCCTCTTTCTTACCACAATCCCAAGATCTAGTTCATCATAATAACTCTTCTATTTCTCCTTCCTGAGAAGATCCAGGTCTCTCCCTTAGTCCCTTCCTCTATGACAAAGATCTCTGGGTCTATGTATTATAGGTCATAAGTTTTGTTCTTAATTGAAAGAACACTCCCAGCTTACCGTTCTCAAATCTGTCCTGGCTTCCCCATCTCCAAGTTTGTAACCTCTTTTTATTTTGTTTTCTTCCCCCCCTTTTTTTTTTGTTTTTTCGAGACTGGGTTTCTCTGTAACTCTGGAGTCTTATCCTGGCACTTGCTCCGGAGATGAGGCTGGCCTCGAACTCACAGATATCCATCCACCTGCCTCTGCCTCCCAAGTGCTGGGATTAAAGGCATCCACCACCAACACCCGACACTTTTTCTTATTTTTCTATTATTATACACACTGTATGTGTTGATGTATTCATGTGTATGCACAATTATATGTAAATTCAATATTCTGAGTCCATTTTTTGTTGTTTGTGGGTGTATGGTTTCACGGCTACCTACTCTGCATTGGATAAACAATAACAAATGTTATGACTAGTACTCTGCCTGTTATATTCCAGGTAGAGTATTGAGCACTGGAATAAGACCTGAGACCTTTCCTTAAGTTATTCACTCTAACTAGAATTGTCATTCTTATGCATAATTTCAGACTAATATTACATATATTTTTGAGCAATAAGTAGTTTTCAAGGGGGGCTTTAGGTAGGAGGTACAACAATATTGAATCTGGAATGAAAAAAAGACTTACATATCATACTACAGGAGGATGTATACATTTCATAGAAGTGTTCCTCACCCTTACCCATACTGATATATTTGAATAAAAAACATTGAGTAGCAGAAGTAGGGAGGCTAGTTCATTCATTGTAGAATAAGTTCATCAGTGTTTCTGACTGCTCCCCCTAGACACCAATAGCAGCATCCTCATCGTGAGAACTAAGTCAGATAACATTAAATGTGCCTTGCATTGAGGATAATTATCAATTGAACTGAGAGGCACCATTCTACATTGAATCAAAGTGTCAAACATAAAGCTATACAAATAACATCAGTGGCATAGGAAAGATACAGACTAAGGATGTTCATGAGAGAGCTGCACAGGCACATGGAGATGCTTATAGCAAGTAGTTTTGTGTTGTCAGCAACCAGGAACAAAAAAAATAAAATAGGCAGCGATGCAAAATGGAGTGTGAAGTGAAGAAATCATGGTTATACTTTGTCTCCAAAACAGACTCCATGGCATAGCATTTCAAATTAGGGATATATTTTTCTATTATTAAGTCCAAAAATTAAAAAAGAAAAGCACATTGACATACCAGTTCAACTAGACAAATCTTTATAAATGAGAATACCAAATAAACTATATATGCTTACTATCATCAATAATATTTTCATTCATGTAATCTTGCACATTTTATCTACTTCTTCATATTGTTCATAAATGAATATCTGAAACTTCTAGGTCTCTGCCATGCTATAAAACTACCATTAAATCCATGAAAACATTTACATGTATGATAAAATTCTAGTTAAAAGGGTAATTGTTGAAAAACCTAATGTTGCTTCTAAGCTACATCTTCCATACTTTATTCAATATTCTTTTACAATTATAATTCCTCTTAGGATTGTGCTTGATGCTGCCTTTCTTTGATTTTCTAAATGTGAGATTTCCTTTTTCTTTTCTCTTCTAGAGATTACAAATGTCATGGCCCCCAGTGATCCCACACAGTATTCTTTTGTATATCATGACAACTGTAACAAGGCAGTCTGTCAAACTCACTCTAGTCAGGAAGCCACTAGAGAGCTACCCAGGAATTTTGATATATGCCACAAACCTATGGCATGCAACTTTATGGGTAGAATTCTATAAGACTAGAAGTTTAAGCAAGCAAAAATATACCTAAAATTTTCCAACCCCACCCAATTATCACTTAATTTGAAAGAGAAGTGTGTGTGTGTGTGTGTGTGTGTGTGTGTGTGTGTGTGTGTGTGTGTGTGTGTTTGAGTTTTGGTGAACTTTCTAAAATATCCAGGAATCCAAATGTATTTATGGTATTTATATTGTTCTTATTCTGGTAACCCTGATAGATTTTTTAATAAAAGAAACCAGTTCAAAGCTTTGGTGCTCAATACACTAAAATAATTAAGAACTCACTGGTTTAGACTCATCTTTCAGACAGTAAAGTTTTCAATATATTTGTCAGGGGCCATGACAGTTACAGCATATGGCAAGTAATGTTCAGATTTCTGATCACAAGAGGCATGATTATATAACAAAGGATTAATCCTTTCTAGACAAGGTCTGCATCACCATCAACCCTGAAAACTGTTGCTCATTGTTGCTGAAGTGGCTTGATGTCTTCCAAATATCTTCACTGAAGTGTGTAATCTCATGATATATATATATATATATATATATATATATATATATATATATATATACATATACATATACATATATATATTATATATATATATATATATATATGTAATGTCATGCTTGCATCTCAATCTTTTGGGCACAATTTACTGGTGTATTTATGTACTGGTGTATTTTGTCAATTTCCCATACTCCGTGTTACCTCTGGTGAGCAATTTGTTCACACAGTCAATAACCTTGTTTCCCACAGTCTAATGTCTGCTTCATTCCGTGAGATAAATTTAGAAGCCAGCTTGCTATTTACTTCTATTTGGAAGCACATTTGGTCAGGAAAGGAGTCCTTCATATGAATCACATTCTGCATCTTCAAGATAATGGTGGCAAGTCCCAGTTTGTAAACCATTCTAACATTCTAAGGTATCCCCTTAATATGTGTACATAAATGCATTCTATCTGTTCTCTTCCTCTAAGAACCCTGATCAATACAGGCAAATACTTAGGACAAGGCAGAAGGTAGGTATTGTCTTTGCCAAATATAACCAGAATGGTCTCTTGCACAGTTACTAATACAGTTCACCACTGAAAAAAACCTAAGCAGGGCCCTCAACATTCATTACACATCTCATCACTACAGTTTTTTGAAAATCTTACTGAAATATTCCATTAAGGTCATCTTACAGTGTTCAACCACTTTCCTAGGCCGAAGTTCTAAATTCCTTCACATGCCTCCAAAAAATTGTATGGCTTGTCCTCTCACAGAAATAGCCCACACTCTGCTACCAACTTCTTTATTACTTTTTGATTACTGTAATAAAACCCCACAACCAAGGCAACTTATATAAGATAACATTTAATTTGACTTATGTTGTCAGGGGATTAGAATGCATAGTGTGATGGGGGATGTCCTTCTGTATATGTTTATCTTATTGGTTGTTGAATAAAGCACTGTTCAGCCAATGAGGCAGCAAGTTAGGTGGGACTATGAGTCAAGGAGGACTCTGGGAAATGTAGTAAACATAAGTTTTGTGATCCAGGCAGAAAGTGACATAGCAGGCAGACTCAGACTATAAGCAGCAGCAAGCAGGAAATCCCTCTCTTTCTCTTCCTCCTCCTCTCTTCTCTGGAGGTGCCATGTGAGCCCAAAAAGAGATTGTGCATGCCTCTGGCATCCTTGATCAAATAAATCTTTATAAACATATAGATTAATGATTATGGTTGATAATTAAGACTAAACCAGCTGATAAGAAATCCTAGTCATTGGCCAGTAGCATAGTACCTAATATATGTCTCTGTGTGTTATTTTGGCCACCCACATGGCAGGCAGAACATGGGCAACTGGCAGAAAGTTTTATCCTTACAGAATTGAGTCAGGAGGAGGTATTACAAACTTCCACATAAAAACTTCACAAAAGCTTAAAAAGGGATTTTAGAAGCAAAAGAAAAGAGACAAGCATGACTTCTATGTAGCAACATTTTCTTGTGTTGTCTCTGTTTGCCAGAGATACACAGAGGCTCAAGGATCCTTTAAGAGAGGCTCCTGACTCAGAAAAAGCAGAAAAAAACCCCTCAGGGCTCTTGGTAACAATTCAATGGTGTGTATGAGCAGCTGGCTCTCTAAAGTGGTAGCCTGTTGCTTGATGGCAGCATAGAACAAGGCAGTGAGCACAGCACTCAGTGCTGGTGGTAAAAGTACCTCTGCCATCTTGGAAAACAGCTGGCACTTTAATTTTATCAATGTTTAGCAGACAAAAAGGCTGTGTGGCCAGAAAAAGGTAAAGACTTACAATAAAGACAGATTCAGATGAAGAAAAATCTCTGAAGGTTTATGCTGTGTTTAAAAATATATATAGGCCAATGAGAGAAAAGAAGCAGGATAAAGTCATTAAAAGGAAGGAAGGAAGGAAGGAAGGAAGAAAGGAAGGCAGGAAGGAAGAGCGAAAGAAAGAGAAGCCGGTGGTGTTGGTGCATGCCAATAGGATTTGCTGAAGGAGGAAGAGGCAGGCAGATTTCCACAGAGAAACCCTGTTTCAGGAAAAAAGAAAAAAATAAGGAAGTAAAAGAAATAGAATAATAAAAAGCCACATAGCGATGGAAAATACACAGAGAGTCTGGAAACTATTTGCTATATTGTTGTCTTTAAATTTTTTGATTGCCGAGGAAAGAGCTATGGCTGCTAAAAGACATTTGAATATCAATGCTGCTAAATGAATCCAACTTATATATTTTAAATATGCTTTAGCTTCTAAATTTGAATATAATGGCAGGTTACTTGGGAAAATAATTTCTGCTTAGTTTTTCCACAGAAAATGTAAAGCAATGGATTCCTTCCAGACTAATATGGTTTGATCAGGCAAGATCCCCTGAAGCAGTGGGCCAACTGATCCTACATCCAAAACAGCTGAGACAATGCAGACTTATAGACTACAAAAGCAAGGACCTGGCCAGGTTTATGTGTTTTATCATGATCCCCATCGTATGTACGTCCCCTCCAACCAGGAAGCAGTTTGTAATGAATGACGCCCAAATTCCCAAATGTTGTTTATAAATGTTTGTTTTCATTTAAATGGGGTTGGTTATAAATGGTAATGATCACAGTCAATCTCTTTTTTAAGAGAAAAGGGGGACTAGGATATAGGAATGACCACTTTACATTGGTATGGATTTTCATTTATTCATACAATTTTAAGGTCAATTTTGTGATATGTAAATTTCTCCTCTTGTTTAGGTATTTTGTTATACAGATCTTTTTAAATGTATTGCATAATTAAATACTGATTATATAGTCACTTGTAATAGTCAGAACTTATAATTAATTTAGTAAGTTTTTCTAGATACACAAAGATGTATTTGAGATTGAAAGATAATTTTAAAACCTTTCAAAGACCTACAGAATATATGGCATTTAATTGTTTAAGGTATTTCATCACAGTGAGACACAACTGCTCCTGGCACAACAATTACGTCTGAGAGGAATATGGACATTGAAGATACTCTTTATGGAGTTTACTTTAAACATGGCACGATTAGCCATTTGGGCAAGAAACTGCTCTTGCCTGGACTATTTGTTGCTTTATAAACTGTACATGCAGGACCCACAAGCAAGTGACTGCTGAACTTACAAGTCTTGTGATCCAGGCAGGAAGTGTCATAGCAGGCAGACTCAGAATATAAGCAGGGACAATCAGGAAATCACTCTCTTTCTCTTTCTCTTTCTCTTTCTCTTTCTCTTTCTCTTTCTCTTTCTCTTTCTCTTTCTCTTTCTCTGCCTCTGCCTCTTCCTCTTCCTCCTCCTCCTCCTCCTCCTCTGTTTCTGGAGCCACCATGTGAGCCCGAAAATAGAGGGCACATGCCGCCACTGTCCTCGATCAGATAAGTATTTATAAATGTATAGATTAATGATTACGGTTGATAATTAAGACTGAGCTAGCAGATAAGAAATCCTAGTCATTGGCCAGCAACATTGTATCTAATATAAGTCTTTGTATGTTACTTGGGGCCCTAACTTGGTAGGCATTACTTGGGCGGCTGGCAGAAAGATTTATTGTTACAATAGTGTTAGAGAAAAAGCATGGTGACAGGAGTAGTTGACAGCTCAAATCTTGATCCACAAGCAGGACCCAGAGAGCATACCCAGGATGATACGCATCCTCCAACATGGCCACACCCCCTAATCCTTTGCAAATAATCCACTAATTGGGAAACAAATATTCAAACATATGAGCCTATAGGAGCCATTTTCACTGAAATCACCACATCTGTGTAGAGACTCTAAATGAGGAATTATCTAGATGAAGTTGATATACCTGTCAATATACCTGTGTGAAATTGTTTAGGTTGTTAATGGACTTGAAATACCATTTTGTGGGGTGTATCCTGCATTTTTACTAGTGAAGATAACTGAGCATGAACAACCAAGCAAAGATCTATATGTTTATCACCTCTGGAATCCTGACTTCAAGGGTGATATTTGAGGTCTTGAATTCACAATAATAGATGCTTATATGTAATTTTAAGTCAAATAAACCCTTTACTCCCAGAAGTCACTTTTGTTAGGTTAATGACCACAGCTACTACAAAGGAAACTATAACAAATGATCATTTGGTTTATTTTTACAGTATTAGGATTGAAGCCAGAGTGTTTCTCATGCAAAGCAAACATTCTACTAACTGAACTGCATGCCAGCACTGCATGTTCAATTAACATAGAATGGCAAGAACATTGTAGAAAGGCATGCTCATCTAATCTGGTGCATAAATTTGCTGATAAAGTTTTTGATCAGTTCTATGAAAAGTTTAATTTTTTGGTTGGTAGTTTGCTTTTTAAATTTCCTTGTCTTATTTGGGATATATAACAGCATGTAAATCTGTTTTGTTAACAATCATAGTCTCTATTCTTTCAATCTAATTATATCCTTTCACTATTCTCCTACTATTTTATATCTCATTATTTTCTCTGGCAGTGGTATTGTGTCAATCATGACTAGAAAGGGACCTGGTTTATTTTACTGGAGAGTAGTTAAAGAAACCCATGATTTCAGGGATAAGTATTCTCATTGATACTGAGTGTCTCACTGTATGCAGGCCACCAATGTGTGTATGTGAGAGGGAATATGTGTGTGGTGTTTTGTGGGTGAGTATGGGTATGTGAATGTGTGTGTGTGTGTGTGTGTGTGTGTGTGTGTGTGTGTGTGTGTGAATGTTTGTGTTTAAGATTTACCCACTAGCTTCCTTGACTCCTGAAGTGCCCAGATACTCAGCTAAGCATAATTAATTGTGGATGTTTGTAAAAGTATTTCCTAGTAAGATTGATATTTGATTTAGTACATTGAGTAAAGCAAATGACTATCCCTGGCATGAATGGGCTTAATAAAATCCAGTGAAGAGCTGAATAGATAAAAAATGTTAAACAATGAAAAATGTATCTGATGTATTTGAATGTGTGCTATTGAATGTGTGCAGGGTCTCTTAAATTTGGTTTACTAAGTTAGATCCTGTTTCTGCATTTTCTGTCAGGTTGGTGGATCTATTACTAAGAAGAAATAATGAAATTTACAACTACTTTAAAATGATGGTATCCTTCAATTTTGTTGACTATTATTTCAGTTTTTAGGCATATTACAATTATGTTCACGTGTAATTGCAATTCTGTTATCTTCTCTTTACGTCAAAAATTGGTAATTAAAACAATCTCCTTTATCACTTTTGAAGTTTTTTTTTGTATTCAAATATGTTTTAGTTGATGGCAGCATAAATATCTTCCTGTATTTACTGTTAGTATGTAATGTGCTTTTCTGATACTTTATCCCAGTTGTTTTATTCTACACAGCACTTTTCTTTTTAAAAAATGTATTTTGCCAATATTCTTCTGTTGGCTGGAGAGTTCATTGTATTTTCACTTAGAATTATCAGTGATTAATAGGTACTTATTCCTGTCACTTTCTATTCATTCATTCTTTAAAGTTTTGAGAGAGAGATGCTCTTGTGTCTTTTGTCGAGTTTTGTGCCAAAACATTTAAATTCTTTTATCATATGGTTTTATATATACATTTTTCTTTGTATGAAATTTTGAATCTGTGGATATCGTAAAAAACACATTTAACTCAAATTTTTGTAATAATAGAAATTTAATTGTTTACAGACAAAAACTGTCACTTTACAGATTTATTCCTGTCCATTTTTGTTGCTAACATCACAAATAATATATTGATAGTTTTTGTTTGCACAATATGTAGCAAAAATTCCTCCTAATGCATTAATTTCTTAATGTATACAAACATAAACTGTTGAGTTATAAAGTACTATTACAACTAAACTGTGTATGATTTTCACCTATTTACACGTAATAAACTCTATTTCTTCACCTACCTGTGACTACTTGCACAGTTCTATTTAATCTCATCCTACAAGACCCTCACAAACATTTCTTTTAGGAATACTTATCAATCATAATATTCTTTAGTTTTGGCTGGTTGGAAAATATAATTTTTCCACACTTCCAAGGGTAGTTTTATGGTTATAAAATTGTTAATTTGAAGCTTAGTTTTTCCATTTTAGCACTTGTAGTATGCCATGGCATAATACATTATATCATAAAATTCCTTGTTAAATGTTGTGATAAAACTATTGATGATAGCCTGAATAAATGCATAATTCTCCCACTGCTTAGCAGATGTTCTTTTCCTTTCTTGAGATTTTATTTCCATGTGTATGGCTGTGGGTCTCGTTCAGATAATCTTAGGTGGATTTGCTTTGAGCATCTTAATGTTATTATGTTCATACCTTTCCTTGATGCTGCCTGCTCAAATCTACTCTGAGTCCCTTTCACTAGCTTTCCATTTCAGTTGTATGTTTCTTCCCCAGAATTTCTTTTTATTACTTTTTGTGTTTCTGTCTATCCATAATATTTCTATTTTGCTCAAACATCATAATTTTAGCATTTTTCAAAGGTTTGTGGGCATCATTTATACAGTCACCACAAAATTTACTTCCTTGTATCTGTATCTGTATCTTTGTCCCTGGAATGGCTACTGTTGCCTAGATTTTCCAAAGACCAGGTGAGGATGACTTTTTTTGGGGGGGAACATGGAATTTGAATTTAATAGTGCAGAAAATATAGAAACCAGATTTTATTTAATACATAAGATTTGGCTGCTTATGTTATTGTTTTGTCTATTGTGCATATTTTATTTTGATAATTATTTAGTATGTATTATATTATATGTCATCTTTGTGTGAATGGTCAGCCTGCAGTACAAATTAAAGATCTCCTTAGATCTCTACTATGCTTGTACTTTTCTGTAGTCATACGTGACCATTTTGTCTTTTGTCACACATCAACTTGTCAGTCTCATATGAAAAGTTCAAAATATGGGAGGACATATATTCACAGTTTGAATTCTCTTGAAATCCCTTCAGCTAGAGGGGAAATTATAGCAATAAAGAAAGAAGTAGTAAACCAATGATCCTATATGAGAGTCCCCTATAATTATAAACAAGAAGCCATCTTGACTATTCTAAAAAGTATACAATAATTCTTCTATATAAAAGTTGGTTTATCGTGATAGTTTTGTCTATTTGATAAATTTAGATTTATTATGTTTATTTTAAATTTTTCATGCAGTTACTAAAGAAATAAACTCTTATAGACTTTTTAACATTCTCAAATAGAGTTTCTACATTTGAATTTCTTCAGGAATGAACATAACCCAATTGTGTCTAGAACCAAGAACAGGGCCAGACAAGATGCACATCTTTTATATTTGAAAGTTTTATATTTGATTTGAAGGGTAATTAGATGAATAAATATTTTTACTTCCAAACTTGAAATTCTATTTTTTTCCTGAATCTGAATATTAAGAATTAATTTTGGCATATATTTTCAAGTTTTAAGTTTTCCTGGTATGTCTTGCTCCTATCTCATCATATTCTGTAATTTCTCAGTACTCTAACATTTTTAACCAACAGTTTTTCCCCATAAATAAAAATAATAGTAATAGAAGAAGCAATCAAAACAAAACTATACCTTCACTTTTTAATGACCAGAGGTGTTTCTAAGAAGTAGCAAACTTCATTTGATAAGAAATTTTGAAAAGAAAAAAACAAAAAAGCCTTTGTTTTAAGTTTTAACAAAGAGATTTTCTGAGTGTCTTTCAGTTCCATAAAATAGAAATCTAAAGAATGACTTCATTCATTTGCATGATGAATGACTATTCATAGTCAGTTCTTTTATTACTTCTAGCCAGGCAGAAAATAGCTACTTTGCATATTTCCTTAGAAGTTGATTGTTTTCCTTTTTGTGTGGTTGTTTAGAGTTTTCATTCTCTGGTATGAAAAGATGACAGCTATTGTAAGTTCCTTCAGTGATAATTAGTCTTCTATGACAGTTTATTATGTTCCCACAGCTTATTAAAACCCTTCATTTTCATACAATTATCAAATTCACCACTGGAAGACCACATTCAAATTGAAAATTTGCATGTAATTGTTAATTTCTTGGGATTAAAATACAGGGAGAATTTTGGTCAGCAGGGTCAAATGTCAGCAGACTCATGTAAACACATACATAGAACTTCCTTTCCTTTTGTAAAAGTATAAGTTCATGTAACTGCAAATCTTTTAGGACATGAAATAAAAATATTTCATCTTCTGAATTCTGATCAAAAAATGTGGAAGTGCTCACTCTCTCTCATTCTCTCACTCAAATCTAGCTTTAAATTACTAATGCTAAGAAGTTTTAATGTTAACTGAACCATTGCTTCAATACCACTAAAAATCTCACATGATAATTTTGACTGATTTTATATTATGGAACTGAAAATTACCCAATCATTTTCTATTTTGTCGCTAATGTTTTAAAAGTTTAATAATCCATTGGAGGGGAAAATCTTTTAAAATTTATTATATCGTGTGTGGTGTTTGCACTTGTGTGTGTGGTATATGTGCGTGTATGTATGGCGTGTGTGTGTGTGTGTGTGTGTGTGTGTGTGTGTCTGTGATGTGCTTGTGTGTGTATATATGCCAATACTTACCATGTAGTGCATATGCAGTTCAGAAGACAACTTGTAGGTATCTGTTATCTTCCAAAATGCAGAATATGAGATTGATATCATGACATCGATCTTGTTGGTAAATTCCTTCTTATGCTGAGTAATCTTAATATACCCCAACCCAATATCTTGCAATGAAATATTATTCTCATAAAGGAAGAATTAAAGGAGAATAGGGCTTGGCTGTCTGTATATTTGAAATAATTCTAACTATTGTTAATATCCCCTTAGTATGCTCAACACCTTGCTTATTTACCAAACGTATGCTGCTTAGTCTTTTTCAATATAATGATATATTTGTTTAATTAATAGTTTCATTTAAATCTTACAATATTTGTATGAAGTGTCATCATCACTAATCTAATTTCACAGGTGAATAGCTGAGCAAAAAGAAGTTATATTTCCACTGTGTTAAAGTATGCTGCAACTTGATTATCCTCTATAACTTTTAAGTTTGTGATAGCTCCCTTAACATCTATAATTGTTTAATTAATCTTAACCTCTTCAGCTCTTCAGGGTATGTTTAGATTATTTTTCCTGTTTACTAACCAACTAACTAAATAACTATATATATATATATATATATACATTTATATGCTATATTGAAATATAATTTATATATTGAAATATATCAATACCCTTTTAGAAATTAATTTTTTTGGTTTTTCGAGACAGGGTTTCTCTGTGTAGCTTTGGAGCCTATCCTGGCACTCGCTCTGGAGACCAGACTGGCCTCAAACTCACAGAGATCTTCCTGCCTCTGCCTCTCCAGTGCTGGGATTAAATGCATGAGCCACCAATGCCCAGCTTAGAAATTAATTTTTTGATGGATGCTCTAAGTTCATAGATAAATTATGAACAATATTGCAAATTGTTCTTTCATGTTCTTGATTTGGTATGTGCCAATCTGACAGTCTGACTTCTGTAATTTCCTGTCTTCTTAAAATTCCAAACATTAAATTCTTCTTAAAATTTTAGTAACATAAAATCACAGGCAACTACCATGACACATCATGCTTTGATTAGAAATGGTTCCTGGACTTTGTACAGCTGATCTCTCTTTAAAGAGACCCTACCAAAATGCTGCTTCATAGGTAAAGCCTTGGAATTCCCTAGAATCTGAGTTCCTCTTGAACCCAGACTGCAACTGCACCTCATATATGCTTTTCATGAATAATCACAAACTTATGGTTCTCATGGGGACATACTTTAAATCCCACTTTAATGATGAGATCCTTGAGGGTGAAAATTTGATGTGAGAATTTTCATACATTTTGAATTTAAATCTATTTTTCAAGCTTAATGGCTATTTCCTCAGGGCCCCTTCTGGTGGCCTTATGGTTGTGTAAAGGTTCAGTAACTGGGTACATTTTGCTGCTTGTGCCAACTATATCCTCCATGATTGGAACAAAAAGGAAGCAGGAAGAAGAAGTGTCAAAATAGGAAGCCACCATTTAGAATTATTCATAATTTTAATAGATGTTTATTTATAATTTATGAAATATTATAATTTTCCTGGCAGTGATGATGCACACACCTGTAATCCCAGAACTCAGGAGACATAGTAGGTAAATCTCTGAGTTTGAGGCTATTCTGGTCTACAAAGCTAGTTACAGGAGAGCCAGAGGTATTATACAGAGAAATTGTGTCTTGAAAAACAAACAAAAAAGGTATAAATTTATAATTTACAAAAATTATTCACAGAAACAGCAGATCTGAACAAAGGGGAGCTTCTGGATCTCAGATAGATAGCTGGACATCCAGCATAGGACCAAACCAGACCCCCTGAATGTGTGTGTCAGTTAGGAAGCCTAAGCAGTCTATAGGGCCTCTGGTGGTGATCAGTATTTATCCCTAGTGTACAATTGGAATTTGGAAGCCCATTCCACATAGAGGGATACTCTTTCAGCCTGACACATGGGGGAAGGTCTAGGCCCTGCTCCAATAGATGTGAGAGACTTTGAAGATCCTCCAAGCAAGGTCTCACTCTCCCTTGGTAGCAGAAAGGGGGTAGGGATAGGGGGTAGTTGAGGAGTAGGGGAGGAGGGGAGGGAGAGGGAACTGGGTTTGACATGTAAAACAAGATTGTTTCTAATTTAAATTAAAAAAAACAGAGGAGAAAAAAATTAAAAATTGTCAAAAGTATTCCAAAGGGTCACATTTCTTTAGGTTACATGATAAAGTAAATATTTGGTTTCCTAGCTTCCACAGTAAACATGAACTGTAGCATGTTTCAATGGAACCAATAGCACAGGAAGTCAAACTTCAATGCAAAAATACACAGCTCTTATCTTAATGGGAATACGAGTTTAGTCCAGAGCCATTTTGAGTGACTGTGCCCTGGAAACACTTTAGGTTATTCCAAATTTTATGTTCTTGTGTAGAAGAACATGAATTTTTTTATAATTTTTCATAATTTTTTTATAGTTTTAAACCAATGGGAGGGTAAAATACACTGGCAGTTACAGCAAAATGGAGAAAGCTATTCCACTGGCCTAAGATGCTATATGATTTCATTTGCAGCTTTAGGGTTGGTGGAAGCTAGTAATCAATTAAGTTAATATATCTCAAACATTTTATATCTATTAGTCATAAGATAGTAGCTCTGACACAGAGGTGGGCAAGAAATGACTCTTCCAGAGCATTAAGAAAGTTCAAGAGAATAATGTTCTAGTCTCTCCATATTACTAAAGTACTAATCACTCATTTAGACTCTATGGACCATTTCTTTTCAGGAGTTCTCATTCTTAAATAGAACAATCACAATTTATGCTTGAGTATCCAGTAGATATATTGTCTATTGTTTTACAATTTCTTTAATGATTACTTTCTGAATCAAAGATTTACCATTTTTAACAATTTAATGTTTCATTCATTTGATGATGAGTCCTTCTATACTTTTCTGGAAGATTCCATTCAGATATGGACATCCGAAAGAAAGAATGAAAATATTGGTGAAAACATATATATGTTTATTAAACTTGAAAACTGTGTAACTTGTACTTTGGCACAGCCTCAGTAGCACAGATACTGCCTTTATTTCCTGACGGTTATACAGACATAGTCCAAGAAATTTAGTGCTCTGAACATAGCACTAAATTACTTATGATGACTACTAGGTTTTGTTTGTTTGTTTGTTTTGAATGGCCATTTTAAATCACAATGAATACTTTTACTTAAGTATTTAATAAGACATAGTGTAGACAAATGAAGTTTTAATCAAAACTCATTCAAATAAAGAGTATTCTATATAGGTAACTATATTTTTTATTTTTTTATTTTTTTTCCACAGGGGTCCAGACAAGGCTGGTGAAACCCACAGAAACATCTGACCTGAACATCGGGGAATTCTTCCTCCCCAAACTGATAGCTGGAATACCAGCATGGGACTGATCCAGACCCCAGGAACATGGGTTTCTGTGAGGAAACCTCGGAAATCTACAGGAACTCCTGTAGAAGTTCAGTACTTATCCCTAGCATAGGTATGGACTTTGGGAGCCCATTCCACACAGAGGAATACTCACTGATCCAACACACTTGGGGGTGGGCCTAGGCCCTATCCCAAAGGAGATAATAGATTCTGATGACACCCTATGGAAGGCCTCACCATCCAAGGGGAGCAGAAAGGATATGTGATAGATAGGGTTTTAGTCGGGAGTGTGTTGGTAGGGGAGGATGGGTGGGAGAAGGGAACTGGGATTGCCATGTAAATCAATTCTGTTTCTAATTAAAATAAAAAAAATTGAAAAAAACCTATATTTTTAGAAAGTAAGTAAAATAAGCATTTCCCTAAATACTGTGGTAGCCAGGTGATCAAATAGTATAATAGTATTGTCATCATTTACATACAAATCATATAAACTATTTTTATATTACATCATAGGATATGCCCTATTTATTACTACTTTTCTTGACTAACCCATTCAACTTTTGTTAACACTTTATCTGGCTTCCTGTCGTTTGTCTATCACTTTTCTCCTTCATGTTAAAGTATTTGTGAAATATAGAATGCTATGAAATCCTACCCAGTCTATCAAATGTTTCACTTGCATAATTAGGATAAAAAAGATTCAGAACTTCTGATTAAAATAAATATTCTGAGTTTTCTGTGAATTTTAAATAGTTGAATTAATCATAGGACTTTCAAATTTGACAAAGATAATTTACTATAAATATGAAATTTTAAAACTGCATGTCTTATGGGATATTGCTTATATTGAATGGGTTATATATCTATTTTTAAATATATAACCGAATCTTGACATTTATAGATATGTCCACAACTATGCTATTTCTCTTTAAAGATTATTAATGAAGCATTTTCCTGCATTGTAGCCAGGTTGAAATCACTATTTAAATTAATTATGACAGCCATATCAATTAGACATAAGAGATTTCTAAAGCTAATTAGAGTCTGAGAGTTTTTAATTTGACGTATGTCTCTGTATAATATGTGCTTTATGCATTAAATTAATGAAATTAAGCCTGCATCATTATAAATTTCCACTTTCATAGTTCCATAAGTTTCACAATTACATGCCATATTTGAATGATAATTAAATGAAACTAAGTAATTAAGTTCACATCAGTATTCGTTGAATTTTAAGAATATATATTTGACTTTTCAGTCTCAAGTCTTCCCAAATAGGAGTCATCAGAAAAAAGTATTTGGTCCAATACCTTGTTATCTTTTTTAAAATAAGGACCATAAGAGCTAGGAATGAGATAAGGTACAGGCAGAATAAACAGACTGTTTTGTTTTAAAAAGAATAAGACACCAAGGACAAAAGAAATTTGAAACCTGGTTAATAAACTGGGAATTATTTTACAAATACATCTGTTTAAAAGAGCTAAAATTAACCTAAGATGATTATATGATGTTATACTGAATAAAAACAGGAAGTAAGTTTTAATTTTTAAAATTTAAAGTTGATTATTTGGCTTTTCTGCATTTGTATGTACATATATTTACTTATGCTCTTGTTGTATCACATAATGTTTTGAAATAAAGCTTTAATATATTCTGGGGAAAACATATTTAAAATGAAGAAAAGAATTAATTTGCATGCAAATTAGAATAAAACATGATCTATGAAAGGACTGCAACCCTGCCTTTAAGATTTGCTTTTGACATTTGTGTTTTAACAGGCAATTAAAATTTAATTTGTCCTGTGATGAGAAGTAAATCTCTTTATCCTCTTTCAGCAATCTGAAGAGGTATAGACTCTATTACAAAAGGAGACTGTGGCTTAAGTTTTCTTGTGCACCCCCATGACCCTCTGGTGTGAAACTGACGATAATCCAATCAAGGGATTGACATGAAAATAAGTCTGCATATAAATGATTATGAGAACAAAGACAACATGTTGGATAAAGAAAGTCACTGGTCACATGCTAAGGACACATTTTGATTAATAATTTATTATTTTTATTTATTACCTACTTATTTGTTGCAATGGACAAAGTGTGATATCATCGTAGCATTATTTGCTGAATTTCCTAACCAGACTTTCTGCCACAGTAAGATGCAAGCAGAAAACAAGGTGGGATTTGATCAGCCATCATCACTGAATCAAGAAAATGAAATGAAAAGGAGTAAGAACTGAGGAGTAGAAGTAGAGATCATGGGAGCCTTTGTCATAGCAGAGTTGCAATGAGTCTGAATAATATTTGGTTAAGTGGAATTCATCTACTGTACACAGCTATGTGTACTGCTTTCTTTAAGATGTGCATATAATTTTGTAGTATTTAAAAGTGATCCCAATAACCAATAAACCATGAACCATGCATATAGTCTAAATGCATACTTCATAAGTTTCTCCTTGTGATTTCTCAAGAAAGAAATACCAAGGCTTTGACTTAGACATCTGAATCAAAGCAACATGCATTACAAATATATAGAACTTCAAATAAGGAGGCTTAATTCAAAAGTAAGTGTTATAAAAATAAGTTAGTTTTTTATTGTATAGTGATTGTCAGGAAGAGCTACTTCAAATACTGATTTACATATTCAACAAAACCTGGAAATGTCTTGCTGAACATTCATTTGGCGACTACATATCTGAGTTAGAAGATGAATCTGTTTTCTACGTGAAGAAAATATTTTTGCATGAGTTTCGCATGAGCCAAATTTCAGAGCAGTTTCAAGATTGTTCTTGCTGGCAGAAGGAAACCCAGAAGAGAATTCTGGTTTCTGGATTCTCATTATCTCTTATTTATTTATTTTTGTATATTTGTATCTTTTTTATTCTCCTTTTCCCTTTTTTTATTTAGAAACAATCATTTTGCATAGCAATCCCCCCATTCCCTCTCCCTCCCATCCTCCCATGCCCCCTACCAACTCTCCCAACCCACCCGCCCATTCCCCAAGGATGGTGAGGACTTCCACAGGGGATCATCATAGTCTGTCACATCATTTGGGCAGTGCCTAGGCCCTCCTCTGTGTATCTGGGCTGAAATAATATCCCTCCATAGGGAATGGGCTCCCAAAGTCCATTTGTGCACCAGGAATTAAATACTGGTTTCACTGTCAAAGGTCCTAGAGCCTGCCCATGTCTTCTAACTAGCACCCACTTTCAGAGTTTCGATCAGTCCAATGCTGGTTCCCAGCTTTATTACTGGGGTTCCCGGTTTCTCACTAGGTCAGGTCAGCTGGTTCTGTAGGTTTCTCCAGTATGGTCTTGATGGCTTTGCTCATCCCTCCTCTCTCTCTACAACTGGATTCCCCGAGTATGGTTCAGTGCTTATCTGTGAGTGCCTGATTCTGCTTCCATCAGCTACTGGATGAAGGTTGTTCAGGGGGTCTGGTTTGGTCCTATGTTGGTTCTCCAGCTTTCAGACTCGGTTCCATGAGTTCCCTCTTTCTCTGGTCAGCTGCTTCTACAGGTTTTCAAGCATGGTCTTGGCCCATTTGTTGGTCACTTCTCCCTCTCTGAAACTGGATCCAAGGAGTTGGGCTCAGTGCTTAGCTGTGGATCTCAGCTTCTGCTTCGATCAGCTACTGGATAAAGGCTCTAGCATAGCCTGCCTCTTACCTTTTCATGGATTATTTTTTTGGTGAAAACATAATTGAGCCTGAGACAGGGCAACTAGACACCAGTGATTGAGCCTGCCACATCAATAACTCACCAAGCCACTCTTCTAAGCTACCATATTTGAATCTACAATAAACTCCTAACATATAATCTCAAAACAAGAACTTGAGAATCATTAACTGGAATGGGGAAATAAAATGTGTGTGTGTGTGTGTGTGTGTGTGTGTGTGTGTGTGTGAGAGAGAGAGAGAGAGAGAGTGAGTGAGAGATGAGAGAGATATAAGGAGAGATAGAGATAGAGAGAGACAGAGACAGAGGAGAGAACACTCACATCAAAATTCATGGGTGACTGAAGGCTAGGGAAATATCTTGAGTCATCTGGAAATGCTGGTATAGGCAGCTACTGCATGTGAACTCTGTGAACCAAACTTGTTTCTGCTGGACAGGCAGCAACTATTCTTAAGCACTGAGATGTCTCTTCAACTCCTGTTAATGGATACTTGATGTACAAAGCCCAAGTCTAAATTTCAGTCATTGCAGGAACTGAAACAAGCCTTCTCCATATGCACAGTAGTGGTATTAAAGTTAATTCAATCATGGAAGTATTCTTTTTTTGTTTCACTTTGAGAACAACAATTTTGTTTACCAAAGTCTCCACATTAGATTTGATGTTTTCATTCTCTGGTCCATTGCATACACAATGAGTCTAAATGTGGCCTGTGACATTCTTTCTGAGTCTCTTTTAAGGCTGTGTGATAGCTAGGGTTTGGATTCTGTTGAAGCTTCAGCCTACATACACAATTGCTTGGTTTGCAGTTAACATCCAGGGCATTCAAGGTTAATTAAAAATGGTAATAAGTTTAATCATGATGAACTCATTTGGTTTTGATGTGGATGTCACCTGTAATTCCATAAAAGTTCCATTGTAATTTAACATTAATTAATGTCCACTTACCAATGAGTATTACAGCAAATTAGTGCAGAAGTGACAGGTTATGTGCTTAAAAATACATAACAGAAAAGAAAAAATAAATATAGCATTCATTGGATCATATCAAAATACAACATGGGAAGATTTTATTATTATGTAAAATCTAAGATTAAAATCAAGTAAAGTGGTAATAATTAGTTGTGGCGTTTGGTAACAATTTGTCTGAGAATTAATGGGGTTATAGCAAACATTAGAAGTATGGATTGCTTGGATTACCATTTTTAACATAAATGACAGTAAAGAGATGGAGCTGTTCTTATCATTATCCTGTAATAAAGGAGCTGCTGAATTTTCAGTAATGATCATCACACAGCAATGGTCTCATTCATGTAAAATAAAAGTATTTTCTCCCTATGTAAAAAATGCTATTAGCCATATTTGAAGGCATTATGCTCAGATATCATTTTTCCATTTCTCTAAATGACAACCATTAAATGCAATCATAGCTACATGACAAGACTATTTTTATTACATCAAAAAGAAGAAAAGGATTAAAATGATTTTATTCCTAGGTGTGATTTGTCACTCTTTTCCCTCATATCAAGGCACAGAAGGGACAGCTTCCAACATAAACACTACAATCTGACCTCATATTTGAATAAGTTAATGCGATCTGGTGTTCTCGGAGAAGGAATAAAACCTCTTTTGTATCTAGAAATCCCAGAGGAATTTTTGGTTTTAGAAGGTCAGCTCAAAAATTTCATTTCTTTTCATCATTTTTTCCTTTTATCATTTGGAAGTTCTTGACAGCTTAGAAGGTCTTCTCGGTGCCTGTGGTTTGCACGACAATGGAGAGAAGGATTCCTAGATTAGTTCATGTTACCTAGATTTCTTTTTAGACGCATGCTGCAACCATTTGGAAAGCTTTCTTCTTAAAGATACTCTCTATAAATGGAAACCCAAGAGGCATACTTCAGGGAAAATAGAAACTAGTCTCATTTGTGGGAACATGTCTGTTAGTTTTTAGTTGTGAATATAAATCCATTAATTTACATATGTTGCTTAGATGTTTTGAATCATCTTAAAACCAGAACAAAGATACAGTGAAAACTTTCAGCTCAGGCCCTTTGGATTTGTCCATCAACCAGTTTGTCCTTTGCAAATTTATCATTCTCGGACTTGAAGATATACATTTTGCTTTACAGTGGAGCGTCTATTTATCCTATTTCTCTACCAAAATACCACACTTTTGTAAAGAAGTGCAGGTATTATATGCTATCCATATATTCCATGATTGAAATTCCTAAAGCTTTTGAGTCAGCCATGGTCTCCTGGTTCTTTCACTTTCTGATCGTAGACAAGGGAGATATAATTAATCTCTTGGGGTTTAGTTAATATTTGCCTCATATTATTGCAGTCAATTCTCTTTTCATAATGATTGGTAAGGCAGTATGCAATATACCATTCAAAATCATCTACAGTGAAGAATACATATTGAGATGACACATCCAGGTAAGAGATAATTCTGCTTTTTCAGAGGAAAAGGCACAGGTCTGTGGCTCACAGTTAGGTGAGTTATCTGTGGGTCTCTTTTTCTTGCACAAAAATCAACCTTGCAAAACATAATCTACTGCACCACTACATTATTCATTAGATAAATCAAAAACTCAATGTCTCAGAATAAGGCCGACTTTCAAGGATAGTCTTGTTGAATGAGATTATTGGGATTAAAACATTACATAACTCTAAATACTGACAAGCCCTCTGATTCAATGATTAGCTGGATACCACCAATTTGAATATTCCATGGGATTAATCTGCACATTCCACCTAAATTTTTATGTCTTGAATTGCTTAATTATTTCTGTTTCTTATGGACAAGAGTCTATAAGGCCTAACCATAGGAAATATATAATCTTTTCTGTATGGTATTTGCCATCATTTGGAAATAATTAAAGAAGAATTAGGGAACACAGTCAGAGCTAACATTTTTAAATTTGTATATTTCCATAAAGAAATAATTAAAATAGTAATGAATATTTAAGCTTAAATGAAGAGTACAGACTTCTATTGGAGTAAAAAGAACTAAATGTGTTATTATCCTGCAAATTACTTTTCATTGTACAGTTTTGTCTATTAAAGGCCCAGGGTGGCTCCTGGAAAGAAAATGAAGAAAAAGAATTGAGGAAGTATTTCAGTGTGCTTAAAAAGTTTTCAATTAATCTGGGATGTCAAGAAAAAGAGGAAGACGAAGAGCATAATGAAGAAAGAAAGAAAGAAAGAAAGAAAGAAAGAAAGAAAGAAAGAAAGAAAGAAAGAGGGAGGAGGGAGGGAGGGAGGGAGAGAGGGAGGAGGAGGGAGGGAGGGAGGAGAGGGAGGGAGGGAGGGAGGGAGAAAGGAAGGAAGTCAGTTCCAGAGTCAAGAGATCCTGGATGCTCCTAATGCCTTCATCTGGGTGTCAGGTTTCTCATCATGATTCCCCACAAGATCTGTAATTTTATTTCAAACTACTCCATTGTTTTTATCTGTTCACTCATTGTGACCCCTGATAATGAGATTGATGACTAACTTATATACCATCCTAGAGCCTTCATACAGCAGCTGATGGAAGTAGAAGCAGATACCCACAGCTACAAACTGAACTGAACCGGAATCCAGTTGCCTAGAAGGAGGAGTGATGAGCAAACGGGTCAAGACCACGCTGGTGAAACCCAAAGAAACAGTTGATCTGAACAAAAGGGAGATCTTGGTCTCCAGATCACTGGGAAATCAGTATGGAATTGATCCAGATGCCATAAATGTGGGTGTCAGTGAGGAGGTGTTAGAAATATGTGGGGCCTCTTGTATTAGATCAGTAGTACTTATCCCTAGTGTGGGAATGGACTTTGGGATCCCATTTCACATAGAGGGATACTCCCTCAGCCTAGACACACTGAGGGTCTAGGCCTTATCCCAAAGGATATGACAGATTCTGAAGACCCCCCCACCATGGAAGGCATCACTCTCCCTGGGGAGCAGATCTGGTATTGAATAGGTAGGGTGTTAGTAGGGAGTAGGGGAGAGGGGAGGGAGAGGGAACATGGATTGACATGTAAAACAATCTTGTTTGTAATTTAAATAAAAAACAAATGAGAAACAGAGAGCTTCTTTTAAAGAAACATTGGTAACTGAGTAAAGAATGATGGAAAGTAGAAATTCCAGATAACTTTTTAATATTTCTGCATTTAAAAACCACAAATTAATGAAAAATAAGTCCCTGAATTTAAAAAATGGAAATGAGGGATACATGGTAAGGTACAGAGGGAGAAAAAGGAAGGGTGGGTTGACTTAATTATATTATAATCTCAAAAAATAAAGTAAATACTTTAAAATGACTTTAATCTTTAACAATGGATATTTTTATGTGACTAACATGGCATCTTTAAATGATGAGTATTAGATTGGGATTGAAGGAGTTTACATGGAAATAAAGGGAAGAAGGCAGGCATCTCTAGAGGCAGAATTGTTCTTTAATAAAAATGGCTGAAGGGCAAGCCACAAACCCTCCATGGAAATGAGACTGTGTTCATGGGGTATGGGAATCTTGGGTTTTCTAGGATGGAAAAGGGAAAACTTTGGGGATGGAAACGTCCACCTGTGTGGCAGTTCTGCAATCTGCCAAGGTAGATCCCAGGGGTTGGGTGTGTTTGTATACTTCTCAGAAGTTTCCATACATGTTATCTCTCAATCGACTTCCCTGCCCAGAGCATCTCAATACACATGAGGCTTTTACTTAAGTAACCCTTCACTGAGCAACAGAAGCAGCAATTTTATGAAGATACAGAGATTATAGAGATGTATGCTAATGTGCCATATCCTTGATTTTCAGGGTTTTCAAAGACCAAAATATTTTGTGAAATTCTACTTTCCTTGAATTATACGTATGCTGTGATAGCAATTAATTACTTTATCTAAATACTGGGGGGATTTTGAATTTTGTTTCTTTGGATCTTATTCACAATACCTTAGTAATTCCAACAAATGTTATGTCCCCGTGCAAGCTATTTTAAAAGTTATTAACCATGTAATAGTCTTCTAAGGATATATTTTACTGAGTGTGAAACTAAAACCATAAATATCTAGAGAGTTCAAGGACATATTTCTGCTGTGTATATCAAAGGAGCCAACAAACCAAATAAAGATTATTTCACAGTACTGCTTGATGAGCCAGTGGGTTTATTGGAGTTAGAGGGGCAATACCACTAAGATGTCACACTTCTGTCAATTATTTACTTACATAGTATCAGCAATTGGAAATTTAGGGAGGAGCTTTCAAGAAGATCTCATGAAGGAATGGCAAGAGTAATGTAAGTTTCATGAATCACATTAACATTTTGATTCTATTTTTAAACTTTTTATTATACTTTGTGGCTTTTACATCTGTACCTCCACCCCATCCATCTCCCCATCCTTTCATATAATTCCTTTGCCCTTGCAATCCCCCAAAAAAGAAAAGAAAAGAAAATTTAAGAGAAAAGGAAAAAGAGGAAAAAAAGAAAAGAAAAATCTCATTGTCAAAGCTGTAATGTGACAGCAAGTCACACAACATGCACTTCAGTCCATATAGCTTCAATGGGAAGTGTTATTACAGAGTCCTTGGTCTGGTTCAAAGCCTTATTTTTAAATTTTTAATCTTTATTTTATAAGAATTGGCACTTTGACTATGGGTGACTGATCACCTGGAACTGGAATTACAGACAGTTGTGAGCTGCCATGTGGGTGCTGGGAATTGAACCTGGGTCCCCTGGAAAAGCAGTCACTGCTCTTAACCACTGAGCCATTTATCTAGCCCCTGGTTCAAAGCCTTTGGTTTCTGCTGCACTAACCGATATTGGGCCTTCACTGGACTTCTCTTGGATATCCCGTTGTTTCCATTTGCCTTGGAGATCCTACAGTGTTCGATCTGGGGCAAATTTTGAGGTGGGTCAACTAATAGCCCTGATTATGGACCTGGGTGGTTGCAAGGTTGGTCAGCCTTCCAGCTGTCTGCCACCATCACCAGGAGGGTGAGCTCTCCAGCACTGTCCAGCTGTTCACCTTATGCAGCAAGGAGCAAGGGGTAGGCTGGCTCTCCTGCATTCTTACGCTCAGAGCTGGTCAACCACATCAACACCATCAGCGCCAGACCTATTATGCTGCCAAGGAGAGGTACAGGGCCTATGCTCCCAAGTGCTGCAGCTGGTGAGAGGCAGGTCCAGCTCTTCCACTCCTATGACCCAAGGGCCATCTTTCTCCAGTCATGGGTGGTAAGGTGTGAGGGGCAAGTGTGGAGGCATCTCCCCCTCACCCACACCACTGCATGACAGACAAGTAGTGGGGCCAGCTCTCTAATCATCATGAGCTTGAGGCTGGTTCACCTGTGTCCCACCAACAGGGTCACCTTTACTATACTGCAGGCAAGGTATAGGGTCCTTTCTCCTGAGTGTTGCAGCTGGTGAAGGGGTGGTGGCAAGGGACAACAGGGTGAGCAGTCTTTCCCTCAGCCATGACACCACATGGCAAACCAGAAGGGTGGGACCAAATTTGCCACTCTAATGCCTTCTAGGCAATCTTACCCACTCCCCTGTGAACAGGGTCAGCTCTATTGTCCCCTCATGATTTGTACTGCAGAGTGCTGCAGGTGATGGGAAGCAGGGTCAATTCTCCCTAGTGTTGCAGCCAGTGAGGGGCTTGACCTCATTTTACCTTTGGTGATTATGGGAGCCATGACTGTCAACACAGACTTGGCTGCATCAGGGCTGTGGATCCAGACATGGGCCTTGGCAACAGAATAGGCACTGACATCACCATGGCTTTAGGTGGCAAGCAAGCCACCCATCTCAGTCTGTTCCTCATGGCCTTCAGTTCTCAGATCTGCCTCTTCCATAGGACATGAACCACCCTGTGTCTCACTTCCCATACCCTACCATATATTTTCTCACCATAGTAGTGCTCGAGAGCCTTTGGCATGCCCCTGTTTTCTCCTCTACACCTGGGACAGGCTCCCAGGGAAGGCATGTTAATCTCCTCCTGTTCAGTTGTAATGGCACTGGGCAAGGCCTTGTTTTCTCCTTGCCTCCTGTAGCCAACCGCCCTGGGAAAGGAATGTGTAGTCTTCTGATTCTTTTGTGTTGTTGTTTTTGTTTTTTTATTAATTTATTTTTATATGTATTTGTTTTTTATTAGTTCAAATTAGGAATAAGCTTGTTTCACATGTCAATTCCTTCTCGCTTTCCCTCCCCTCACCCTCACCCCTCCTACTCCACCCCGACCTACCCCCCCCACCCCATCCACCCTCCATTCCCCAGGCAGGGTAGCGCCCTCAATGGGGGCTCCAGAGGCTCCGAAAAGTCCACCACATCATCCTGGACTGAGCCTAGGCCCTTCCCCATGTGTCCAGGTCAAGAGTGCATCCCTTCACGTGGAATGGGCTCTCAAAGTCCCTTCTTACACCAGGGAAAAATACTAAAACACTACCAGTGGCCTCCTAAAATTCAGAGGCCTCCTCAATGACATCCATGTTCAGGGGTCTGGATCAGTCATGTACTGGCCTCCCAGACAGCATCTGGGGTCGATGTGTTCCCCTTTGTTCAGGCCAGCTGTTTCTGTGGGTTTCTCCAACCTGGTACTGAACCCTTCGATCTTCATTCTTCCCTCTCTGCAACTAAGCTCCACAGTTCAGTTTAGTGTGTATCTGTGGATGTCTGCCTCTGCTTCCATCAGCCACTGGATGAGGGCTCTGAGGCTAGGGCACCCACCTCTGGACAGAGGGCAGGGTGTAGACAGGGGTGAGGTGTGTCCGGACTCAGGGTGGGCCTTCCAGTCTGGGCTGGTCCACTCTTGTCGGGGGTGGGGTGGGGTGGGGTGGGGGTTCAGGCAGAAGGAGGGGTTGATGGAGGATGTTGGGAAACAGCAGCGCCCAGACTCACCTGAGGCTAGGGCACCCAACGCCGGTCAGAGGGCAGGGTGTAGACTGTCTTCTGATTCTTAAGAACCTTCTCCCTCTCTTCCCTCTCATGAAGGTTTACAGTGCTTTCATTTGGCTGAAGACTGACAGTCGTCATGGACAACTTGGAAATAATACTCAACCTTTCATTGACTTATTCCATTGTTCATCTTATTTCCTGAGTCTTCAAGGAGCTGAACACTGGGACACACACACACACACACACACACACACACACACACACACACACACACACACACACATGCACACACACATTGTATTTTCAACAACAGACATCTACCGTGTAGTTAAGGAATGCAGTCTATTTCAATGGAACTGGTGTGCTAAGCTATGATGTAGCCAACTCCTGCGGAGAGATTTTTGTCTAATGAGCTTACCATTTCCAGAAGTGACTTTCCCAGGGTCTTATATATTTAAATATTGTTTATCAACTGTTTAAATGCTTCTTCTAGGTACTTTTAAAACTGTAAGTCATTCAGAGCTTAGCATTATGTCATCTATACAATGAAATTATTTTACAGCCAATGAACAAGGAAACAAAGATCCAGGACAACTGTATCATGATAAATTGTTGGACAATGGTGCAAAATTGGAAATGAATTCTCAAGTCCTACTTCGCTATATTGTAATCAAAGGCCAATTTCTTCTGGAACAGAGCAGTTAAAAAGAGCCAAGAAAAACAAATATTAGTAGAATGCAGTATTTTCTCCCTTACGTCATACCATGGTATTTTATCCTGGTGATAAAAACAAGAAAGTGGAATCTTCTTTGGTACCTTGTTCAGCTGGAACTAGCTTCAGAGGGTGTCCACATATATCACTAAGATCTAGTCATAATGAAGTCAAATGGTTGGTTTGGACAGTGGGGGCTAATGCTGTTTTCAGAACCAGGGACAACAGTCAGAACACTGAGCTCATTTAATTGCTGATTTTGACTTGAACCTTCAGAACATAACACTCTCTATACACAATCTTAAACAATTCGACCTACATCTTTGTTTTCCAAAGCTGGGTGTTGGGAGTGCAAAGTCTCTCTCATGAGATGCTTTTCACTTTGAAAGATAATGAAACAGCCCAGTGGTTAGCTTTTAGTTTGTAGACTTCTCCAAGATTTTGTTTATCACACTAGACCTGCAAAGAGAGTATACATTCTCTTATCTTTCACACAGATATCCTTTAACATTATACACACATTAGTGTTTCTATTTTCAAAAGATCTATGAAGTATGTTGTTGGAAGTATAGCTCAGTTTTGTAAAGTGAATGGCCAAAAAATATAAATTAAAGGTAAAATACTTCTGACATAGTTAATTTGGGGAATATAGTAATATATTAAAGAAATAGTCTTATACCCAATACCATAATTAAATCTTAACTTATAAAAGGTAATCAACTCCCTACAGGAACAGAACATTTTCAGTTAAAAAGCTACTTATCATTTCTATAGCTATAATATATTGAATGTACTGTTTGATCTTTTAACAATTTCTTTTATAAATTATGCACAAAAGAGCAGTAATTAAATTACATCAGCACCATGGTAACTATTACATTAAATATTCTTAGACTTTGTGTTCTAGCATTTGAGGAAGGAAAGGTATATTCTATTCTGTAACAATTACAAACTGTGGGTGTTTGGGTCGACCTTCACCAGTCTGATGGAATAGGAAAGCATTTCCAAGTGTATTTGGAAAATGGTAGCCAACAATGCAATGGTATTGAGGAACCCTGTAATAGAGCAGAAAGCATGTTAGGCTCCGTATTGTAGTGCATCTGCCACAGGTACTGTGTCTTCTTTGGCAATTAACCTGCCATGTGTTTTTGTTTGATTATAAATTAAGAAAATGGATCATATTTTTTTCTGTGTGTGCAATTAAAAAGTAAAACACAACTTGATGCTGTCAAAACAAAATCAGTCTTTCCTACTCCATGGACTACTTACCATTTAATGAGGACTACTGATTTTAAGATACACTTGTAAATTTCTGAGTTATTTTCATAAAACTGCATAAAAGGCTAGAACAAACCATTTGGGTTAAAACAAAAGAATGTGATCCATTAGATCTTTGGAAACAGGAAGTCTGAAATCAAGTTGTTGGCTATGTTCCTTCCATGAACAATGACAGATGACTCCTGCTAACCTTTTCTAGCTGCTTGTCACCTCACTTTCTAGCCTTTTCTAGCAGCTGGTCAGTTCAGACAGTTTTTAACTTGTAGTGTCATAACTTCACTCTTTCTTTCCTTTATGGGACCACATTTCTCATTTATTTGTCTTCTTCTTTCACATGGAGTGTAATTGCTTTGGATTAAGGGCTCAACCAACAATAATATATCATCAGAATTTATGTAATCATTTCTGCAATGAGTATTTCCTAGTAAAGCAAATTTGATATATGGAGGTGATGACATTGTTGGGGTAAATTGATTTCTCCTGACATACTATGATGAGTGGCATCATAGGGCAAGTGTTGTTATAGTGACCTATAAAATTCTTAGCCTGCTTATCTTCCCAATGAAATAAGTAGAACAAATCTGTGTTAACAATGTTTATTCCATAGAAATTCAGGTACTAACACTACCTGTAGAGGAGAATGGAAAGGATTAAAGGGATCTCACCTGGAATTCCTTCCTCCTGTCTCCCAGCTACAAGTGATCTCAGCATTGTTAGTCTGCAATGGATACAACAAGATAACAGAAAGTGCAATCCAGTAGGTGGGAACTTTCAGTAAATTGCTGTTTTTACATTAAACATGCTCCTATAAGTAATATCACAACATAGTCCTTTAAGGAAGCCTAAAACCTCACTGCTTTGAGGTGGAATGGAAAGGCAGAGGAAAAATAAAGGAATATCATGTAGAATG
Organism: Cricetulus griseus; assembly: GCF_003668045.3. Taxonomy (NCBI): domain Eukaryota; kingdom Metazoa; phylum Chordata; class Mammalia; order Rodentia; family Cricetidae; genus Cricetulus; species Cricetulus griseus. Next base: position 176,513,173 of record NC_048596.1, read on the forward strand.
ATATCCCCTGACCGTGATATGGGTGGTTGGTTCCCTCTTGAGCTTCCAGTAGCTTTGATAAGATCACATTAAGCACATTAACTTTCCCAGGCTAGAGGGAGAAGTTCATTTGTCCAATCCTTCACCTAGAATTTGTATAAATAAGAGTCAATAAAGGAATCTAAAATGGCTGACAGAAACATAAGAAAGTGCTCAACATGCTTAGCCATCAGAGAAAAGAAAATAAAAACAACTCTGAGATAACATCTTACTCTTGTCAGAATGACTAAAATCAAAAACAACAAAGACAGTTTATGCTGGAGAGGATGTGGAGAAAGGGCCCACTCCTCCATTGCTGGTGGGAGTGCCAACTTGTATAGCCACTTTAGAAATCAGTATGGAGATTCCTCATGAAAATGGGAATCAGTCTACCACAAGAAATCTTGAAATTTGCAGGCAAATGGTTGAAACTAGAAGAAACAACCCTGAGTGATGTAGCCCAGTCACAAAAAGACAAAAATGGTATGTTCTTACTCATATATGGATTTTAGAAGCCTACAATCAACACCACTAGTGAATCTATGAAACAAGGAGTACCCTAAGAGATACATACATGTTTCCCCAGAGAAGGGGAAAACGACAAGATCTCTTAAGCTAATGGTGACCATGGGGGAAGGGAGAGGGAGTTAGAAGAAAGAGAAGGAGAGGAGGGGAGAGGAGGACATGAGGGGACAAAGGAAGAAGAGAGGAGAGCAAGAAAAGAGATACCATCATAGAGGGAGTCATTATAGGTTTAAAGAGAATTCTGGCACTAGGGAAATGTCGAGAGACCTACAAGGTTGACCCCAACTAACAATCTAAGCAATAGTCAAGAGGCTACCTTAAATGCCCTTGTCTGATGAGATTGATGACTTTATATGTCATACTACTGTGTTATCCAGTAGCTTATGGAAAGCAGAAGCAGACATTCACATCTAAACACTGAGCTGAACCCTGGAACCCAGTTCCAGAGAGGGAGGAGTAATGAGCAAATGTGTCAAGACCAGTCTGGAGAAACCCAAAGAAATAGCTGACCTCAACAAGGGGTTGCTCATGAAACCCAGACTGATAGTTGGGAAACCAGCAGATACCTTGAATGAGGATGTCAGTTTGGAGGTCTGGACAATCTATGGGGCCACTGATAGTGAAACAGTATTTACTCCTGGTACACAAATGAACGTTAGGAGCCCTTTCTGTATAGAGGGATACCCTCTCAGCCTAGACACATTTGGGAGGAGCTAGGCTCTGCTCTAAATGATATGACAGACTTTGAAGATCCCCATGGAAGGCCTCATCCTCCCTGGAGAGCAGAAAGGGCTTAGGGTAAGCGGTCAGTGCGGGCAGGGGAAGAGGGGAGAGAGAAGTAACTGAGATTGACATAAAAAAGAAGCTTGTTTCTAATTTAAATTAAAAAAGAAGAAAAAGTATTATGAGCAGAAAAGGTTTATGAAGCCCTTGAAATTCACAGAAATTTAGCAGTTAGTAGTCAGACAGGGAGTGGCTCACCAGGCCTGACCATTTCTAAGTTTTATAGGTATTTAGTGGCTGCTGCAGAAATGTGCTTTCAGTGCCACACCCTCCTTTTTATTTGCAGATTTTTGTATTTGAATTAGAAACAAGATTGTTTTACATGACAATCCAAGTTCCCTTCTCCCTCCCGTCTGCCTCTACCACTGCCTCCCAACTAAAACCCACCTATCATATATCCTTTCTGCTCCCCCTGGATGGTGAGGCCTTTCATAGGGTGTCATCAGAGTCTATCGTATCCTTTGGGATAGGGTCTAGGCACACTCTCTGTGTCTTGGCTCAGGGAGTATTCCTCTATGAAAGCCACACCCTCCTTTAAAAAGATGTGCAATTAAAATTGCTTGGTAGGAGAGAAAGAAAGATTTTTCTTCCTTCAGTACTGTGGCCATTGGTAAGGTACCCATGTCCCCTCAGTTAACTGATCACTAATGCTTCTGCAAATAATCTCAGTTAACCTCCTTGGCTCATCGAGCAATACTTGCTCAATTTTCTTGCTTCTTTTATTTCTGACATAAGTAGACACTTGGGAATAGATCACACAACAGAACAAAGGGGAAGGAAGAATCTGACACTAGACAATGGTTCACATCTCTCATTAGATGAATGCCAAGTACTCCAACAGAGTTCACAAACTTATTGTAAGATTGTATATGGGGAGACACTTCCCTGTACAGATACTGATATTTCAAATAAAATGTTAAACTAATAAGGAAGCATGATTGAGGCCTGAGCGTATGTGAACCTTGAATGTAGCCTTACACTTTTGTCAGATATAAAACCTGTAACTTTCTGAGATTTAAAAACAAGATTATCAACTTTTTATAAACAAAAGCAAAAACAAACAAACAAACAAAAAAACATAACTCCCTAGCTCTTCTGAAAAGCTTTTTGATCCAAGAATATTAACTATCCTGTTTAAAGCCATGTTAAAATCTCTTGCTAAAATACTGTAATTGTAATTCATTCTGACATGTCCTGAAATTCTTCCTGAATTCTGTTACCTATAAAGAGCTTAGGCTTATGTAGGTGTCTCCTGAACCACTGCTGCTGCCAGGTTCCTCAAACTCAGCTTGGATAGAGTCACTATTTGGTATGTTGTTGTCTTCTTTCGTGAGATAATTTCTTCTCTCATTAGAAAAAGTGTCAAAAGAGACTTCACACATTTTGATAAGAGATAATTTACTTGATAATAGATTTAGTTTGTTTAGTCTAAATAATAATGTATTTCTTTCTTACGGGATCCAATCAGTTTACAAATTTCAAAATAAAACTACCAAATGATATTTTGAGCATTGTCTTGGTATCTGGTGGGTTATATTATAAAAGTGGAGCATAGGCAGTGCCAAACTTTAACATACCAGCTATACTTTTATAATTTTATGGAAAGATACTCAACAATGGTTGTTACAGAATTATCCAGTGTTTTGAGACTATGAAGAATAATTTTGTAATGCATTGAGTGTTGAAGTTTTGGCACACTTATTCTCATCATATTTGAGGCATCCATCTGTAAATTCTTACCTGTTTTCCACAAAACACATGTGGCATAGTTTCTCATCTTGGCTTGTCTTTCTGTAATTGTAGATGTTCGTCATGCTTAAGATCAAGCCAGCCATAAGGAAGTTAATATCCTTTATTGTAACTCTCCATGTAAGCCAATAGATACAAGAACATATACTAATGCACTGACTAGTCAACTAAAGCTAACAACTGTTCATAGTTCATCTATTGGTTTATATTTTCTTATCTCCATCCCTTTCCCATCTCATTTTTATGCTTTATTTACTTTTGCTTATTGGGATCACTTTGAAAACAGACTATTCTTTTTTCAACTGTCTACCTTCCTTCAAGTCTCCTTTAAGAAAATTCAAGTCAAGAGGATCAAACAAATAGGAAGACCGTATGAGTATACATTCATGCTTGAGCATAAAGTAGATATTTAAGGACATTAGCAATCAAGCATGGCTCAACAGTTGTGATGCTGTTGCAAGAGTTCAATTCTGAAACAGTGAGCATACAAAGAAAGGAATGGCAAATGAGCCAGTGTTCAGGTGAAAGAGAAGCAGAATACCATGAAGTTTGTGTTTGGTAGATAACTCACTGCCTACTTTTCAGAAGAGGAGGAAAGCAGGAACACAGTATATGCTATCTTTTATTGTTATTGTTCTTTTCTTCTTTTTCCTCCTCTTCTTCTTCCTCCTTCCCTCTTCCTCTTCCTCCTTCCCCTCCTCCTCCTCCTTTTCTTCTTCTTCCCCCTCTTCTTCCTCTTCCTCCTCCTCCTCTTCCTCCTCCTCCTCCTCCTCCTCCTCCTCCTCCTCCTCCTCCTCCTTCTTCTTCTTCTTCTTCTTCTTCTTCTTCTTCTTCTTCTTCTTCTTCTTCTTCTTCTTCTTCTTCTTCTTCTTCTGTTTCAAGACAGGGTTTCTTTGTAACAGCCATGGATATCCTGGAACTCAACTGTGTAGACCAGGCTGGCCTCAATCTTACAGAGATCTTGCTTCTGCCTTCCTAATGCTGGGACTAAAGCATGTGCCACCACTGCCCAGTTGCATATTCTTTCTTAATGGCAAAACCAGATAACAATTCCTGATACATTCAGTCACAAGTGTGATTATTTATTTAATTTTCAGATTTAAAAGCAAATTGATTTTAATGGATATATAAAAGCTTAAAATATGCATGTATTTGCAGATTATCATGCTTTAATATATTTATATACCATATTATTGTCAGAAGAATTAAACCTAACTATCTCCTCCAACATTTATCATTCATTTGAGTATAAACTATTTAAAAATAATTTTCCCAGATAAATGAAATGTAATCTGCATTATTATTATTATCAGTGAGTCACCTTTATATAATAATATAGCAGGCCTCTCTCTTCCAAATGCAATTTAGCACCCATCAACAAATGTTTGCCTAAATCCTATAATTTCTAAACTCACTAGCCTCTTATGACCACCTTTGCATTTTCAATTTTTCTTTTTCTTTCTTTTCTTTTAAATATTTTAAAATTTATATCATATTCTGAGCATGGTTTCACCTCCCTCCTCACTTCCAATTCCTAACATCCCTCCACAAACATCCCCATCCATTCCTCCTCTGTTTCTATTCAGAAAGAGGCAGGCATTCCACGGGTATCAACAAATTATAGAATATCTACCTCTTGTAAGACAAAGTACCACCCCTTGTATTATAACTGAGCAAGGCAATCCAGTATGAGAAATAGGTTACTAAGGTCCAGCTATAGCATTAAGCCCCTGTTCCCATTGTTAGGAGTCCCACAAGTAGACCAAGCAACAAAACTATCACATGTATGTAGAGAACCTAGGTTGATCCCATGCAGGCATGCTGGTTCTTGGTTCAGACTCTGTGAGTTCCTATGAAACAGGTTAGTTGTTTCTGTGGATTTTCTTATGATGTTCTTTGTCCCGCGTGATTGTTCTTGCCTTCAAGAACAATACAGGACATTCGGATCCTTCTGCAGTAAAGCTTTAATGCGTCTTGAGAGGAGAGCTTAAGCTTACCAGAGCGGAGACCCCGAGCCAAGAATCCCGTCCCCTAATAAAGGCTGGCAACCGCCGCCTTGGACGTGTTATCCCATGATTGGCTGTAGCTCATCAGACCATATGATGCCATGAGAGAGGCAGAGATCAAGTAATGGAAAGTTACCCAGTGCCTGCGCGCATTAACTTTACTTTTGGTGCCTGCCGGATGCAGGCGCCATCTTGTAATGGAGAATGCAGGGACGGCTCCCTACAGTTCTTGATCCCTGTGGCTCCTCAAATCCCTCCTCCCTCTCTTAAGCAGGCATCTCCAAGTTCAGCCTATTGATTGGCTATAGGTCTTTGCATCTGTTTCCATATTTGATGAATGCTGTCTAAGAACAATTAGGGTAGTCACCAATCACATCATAAGAGATGGCCAGATCAGGCTATGTAGCCACTACTGATAGGAGTCATAGCTGGGGTCATCCTTGTAGATTTGTGTGCGTTTCCAATGTGTCAGGCTTCTACCTGACCCTGAAAAGCCCCCATTTTTCAGTCATCACCTTCAGTACCCTGGCTCTCCACACACCCCACAAACTTGATCCCTCAAGTTCCCATTCCCACCTGCCACCAGTCTGCTCAGCAGATTTCTGCTATTTTTTCCTTCCCAGAGAAATCATGTGCCTCCACTTGTTCCTTGTTTGTAACCTAGCCTCTCTGGACCTGGGGACTGTAGCATGGTTATCCTGTACTTTACAATTCATAACTACTTCTAAGTGAGTACATACCATGTTTGTCTTTCTGCATCTGGATTACCTAACTCAGGATGCTAATCTCAACTTTCATTGGTTGAATAGTTTCTAGACTCCATATATGGGTGACATTATTTTGTACTTAAATTTTTTAGTGGTTTGTTTTCATTATCACAATGTTTCACAGTTCCTACTTTGCTGTCACAAATGCTTCTTTCTGGGTTATAACTATTCTAAATATCACTGCCATAAAAAAAGTGAATACAGATGTCTGCTTAACAAGCTGATTTGATTCCCTGTGGACATATTTCATAGTGTGATTGCTGGATCATGTATTAATTCCAATTACAATATTTTAAGAAGCATCCATACTGTTTTCTAAAGTTGGACCAAATTTACATTTCTACTGCTGGTAAAGTAGTCTTCTTCTTTCTGCACAGAATCACCAGCACAAGATAGCTTTATTATTTATGATAGCAGCAACTCTACTAGGGTGAGGTGATATATCATCATTATGGTTTGATTTGTACTTTAGTGTTACATGGGAGATGTCCTTCTGTATGCTGTGAATATATGTTTCTCTTATTGGTTGATGAATAAAGCTGTTTTGGCCAATGAACATGCAGGATGTAGTCATGCAGGAAGTATAGGTGGGGCCATCAGACTAGGAGAATTCTGGGAAGAGAAACATGAGGAGTGAATCTCTAGAGAGATGCCATGTAGCTAGTGATGAAGCAAGAGGCTTGAGAATTCTCACGTAAGCAAATATTATGTATGGAGATACATAGATTAATAGAAATAGTTTAATAATTAAGAGAGAGCTGACCAATAAGATGCCTGAGTCATTGGCCAGACAGTTTATAATTAATATAAGCCTCTATGTGCTTATTTGGAACTAAATGGCTGCAGGAATGGGTGGGACAGAAACTTCATCTACAACTACTATTAAGTATTATGTGTCTTTGAGAAATATTTATTTGAATGTAATGCCTGTTGGGTTTTATTTTGGGGAGGTGACACACCATGGCTAAAAGCAAGATGTGAAGGAAGGTATGTTTTTGGCTTATACTTCCATATCACTGTTCATAATCAGAGAAAATCAGGGCAGATGTCCAACCAAGATTATGAAGAAAAGCATGCCAATTCTTCATTTGCCAGTCTACTAAAAATGGATTTGTGTCTCAAAGTTGTCACATTGGTCACTGACCCCAACATCTGATTGTGGTTTTGATCCTATAGCCTTGGGACCTTATGTTGCCCCAGCAATCTTGCTGTGTTATCGTTTAGTCTATGAATGTGCTTCTGACCAATAAGAGCTATTCTCGTAACTCCTTTAGCTTCAAGCCTCCAGGGGAAGAGAGGTTTTGAAATACTAGGCTAGAGAAAAGGAAGCTAGGAGAAATTAGAAGTAAGACAGGATTATTAAGGTAGGAAAATAACAATAAAGAAAGTGATGTGAAAAGTATATAGCAGAGAATTCATTTTGCCCTCAGATATTTTTCAATTAATTCTCTTGCCAGATGTAGTATCTTGACTGGACCCTAAAAAGTTCTAAGGGGCTGTTACCTAAAAGACCTAAATATATTTTCGCATTGAAGTGGTGATTACTTGAGAACTGCTCAGTTCCTGAGGCCACATGCCTCTGCATTTGAAGCCCAAAAAGGGTGGATTCCTGTGTTAGGAAGGCAAACAGTAGCACCACTGTAGATGAGATGGACTTTGCAGCAAATCACAAAGGCAAGAAGGAAAAAATTATATCTAAGTATTGTTTTCTTCAGGCTTGTTTTATATGGGATGCTACTAAGAGGTTCTTCCCACATTTAAGGTGGTCTTCATATGTTAAGTAACCTGATTAAGAAAATCTTCCATGACTGTGTCATAAAAGCTTGTCTTTAGTTGATTCCTGACCCAGTCAAGTTGACAACCAAGATGACCATGACATTATAATTTTTCCATGGCCTGATTTTGTTGAAGTCACTTGGCTGATACAGGATTTTACTTTTAATCATTTTATTAGATTCCATTTTTTCATTGACCTGTTTATGTATCGATAATATATTGTTTTCTTTCTGTAACTTTGTGCTAAACTTTGAAATCAGATAATGTAATCCATCCTGCTTTATTGTGTTACTTAAGATGACAAGTAGTCTAATTTTTTATGTGTATATACATTTAGAATCTCATTTTCTAGTTTTGGAAAGAATACTACTGGTAGTATAATAGAGAGGCACTTAAATGATTTAAAACTCATACTATGGAAGAGGCTAGCAATTTGTCTATGTGTAGGTGGTAATCAAAATTGTTGATTCTGCATAAGAACCCACATTTTAAAATTTATTTAAAAAACAGGCTTAATTTTCAATTGAATTCTGTGGCTTGCTGGAAGTTTCTATTTGTCTGATTTTCTTATATTTAAAAGATAGTACTAACAGTCTGTGAAATAAGGGTCTTTTTTCAATGCCAAATGTGTATACATGACGTATAAACATAGCACTTAGTAATGACAAAATTCATTCTTCAACATACTAAAAGTGTGATTTATGGGGTGAAATCACACCATTATCTGATTGTGCTTCCTCAAATATGGAAGGGATAACTATAAATAGATACATGGAATCTGGTTCTGATATACCTACCTTATTATTTTCCTAGGATCATCTTCAAATAATCAAGGAATTCAAGATTGTTTAAATTTTGGAGACCAATTCTTTCCAGATAACCCTAATAATAGGGCATCAGTGTATGGGTATTTTGGGGGGGATTCTATTACTGTGTGCCTCAGCCTGGGATACTTATTTTCCATTCTATTAAATATAAAACATGAAACTTTTGAACACAATCAAGGGCTAAGCAAACAGTTTGCAAATCATGCATGAACTAGTGGGAGCTTTATAACCTATATTGTGCAAGCAGAATATTAATTATTTGCATGGCATTTCAGCATTTAAAATAATTTATTCTGCTAAATTTCTGTGAACAAGTTAGAGCTTACATTCCTATTTGTGTTTTATCAACTAGGAAACAAAAGCTTAGAAAAGCCAATTTAGTGTTACAAAATCCTTCAACATCTCATTCATCTTTTCATTCAAACCTCTTAATGCATGCTGCTTGCTCTACTTGCAATTTGCATTTTCTCTGATCTCTTACCTCTTTGTATCATTACTTCTTTCTTAGCTCTCATTTTCCTATTTAAATATTATAGCTTTAGGAAAATGCAACTTCCTATGAACCACTATGATTTTATAAATGTCACTTTTTACACATGCATATATTATTATTTCATCCAAAATATAATTATTCCTCATTTCATCATTGTTATTTGAGTAAGTGCTCTCTTTTCAATTATAAGCTCCCTGAGCATCAGAATTCTATGCCATAGTATACAATGTAGCTTGGATCCAAGTTAGTCTCAGCATATAACCAAGTATTGATATCATAAATAAAGGTAACTAAAAAACATTCAATGTTAGTCTTTTGAGATAAGGTAAATTAGTAGAATTTAATAAAATTCCAAATTTAGATTTACAGTACATTATCATTCTTGATGTCCATTTGTTCTTTGCTTTTTCATCATTTATGAAGATAATTAACATATCACTTATTTTACAGAAGCAATTTTGCATTCATTTTCTCACTTTAAACCAAAATGTCCACCTGTAAACCAGCTCTTAGGTCATATAAACAGGACTGTCAGATTTATCTCTGTAATGGACCCATTTTTCAGTAACAATTTTCTGTGTTAGTTACTCTTTTTATTATGATATCAGAGTATGTCAGAAAGCATATATTGACCCATGTGAAATATAGTCCATCCTAGTTTGGAAGACATGGCAGGGTTCACAATGGCAGAAATGTCATGCTAGGTCTTGTTACAGAGAATGCTGGTGACATTGTATCAACACATAAGCCTATGGCTTAGTCCTTAATTTTATTCAATTACTATATCCATAATAAATGAAAAATATATTACCCATGTATAAAACCAAAAATAAAAATGTTTTAGGATATTATATATATTAATTCAAGTAAAGAAACACGAAATATAATTGTTAGACTCATGATCATGAAAGCACCTTCAAAGTGGTTCCTTTTCTAATTTCTAATTCTGCAGCCTGGATCTTGGGCAACTATTTGGAAGTATTGGGAAAAAATTATGTAAGATATACCTAAGAGAAAAATCACTAAAGATATTTGAATGATATTTAAAAATATATGGCATCTTGATAGTGTTAAATACCTGAGAAGAAGCCAGGCATTGGTGGCACACACCTTTAATCCCAGAATTTGGGAGGCAGAAGCAGGTGGATCTCTCAGTTCAAGACCAGCCTGATCTATGAGAGCGAGTTCCAGAACAGCCTCCAAAGCCACCGAGAAACCCTATCTCAAATGACCCCCCTCAAAAAAAAGGATACCAGAGAATGGAAAGGGTCATCTTATTTGTCATTTTTGTTCTATCCAGGGACTTGTTCTTCTACTCTCTTACAAATGGGTCCTTAGAATATCATAGTAGAGGAGAAATTCCATATAGTCAAAGGTCAAAAATAACCCAAACAAACAAGATTCACCAAGTTCCTCCCAGATCACTGTGATTAGGTTACATCACCTTTCTACATAATGATTCTTCTAAATGGGTGTTCAAGGCTGTCTGGTTTGTAAGAATCTTTGGGTCTTGATTTTGGATGTTTTCAGTATCATATTAAATTCTGTTTAAATACATATCTAACATTTTCCCTTGATAATCTTTTTTTTGTTGCAGGTGTATTAATCTTGAACCTTGCAAACATTGACAAAAATATTATATATATATATATATATATATATATATATATATATATATATGTATATATATGAATACACACACATAAGTATATATACCTACTTACATATATAAATCTGTGGTATCATAGCTGGAGATATATTTGTGTGAGGCAGTACTTGTAATTCACTCCAAGCTGCATTCTGAATAATCTACGTCAGAGGTAACTGTGACCTTAAATTAGAAGTCTGTCTCATTCACACTTAAAGGATTTTAATGAGCTTGCAGAAGTATTCATGTGACTCTGATATTTGTCACAGTGCCATCATTCATCCCAAAGGCATATGTTTGTATTGAGTTTGGAAGCATTGAAATTCTACATTTATACTTCTCTGCTAGCAGCTGACACAAGAGTTAATTGTTATTTATATTGATAGCAATCGAAAAATCAATCTGAGCCACTGCCTCTGCTCCTGAGTGGCTAAAGAGAACGTGACACACAAGAAAAGTGTAATGTAAGAAAGGCACCTGTCAGGGTATCGAATGCCTTGCCCTAAGGTTTTAAACAGCTCTGGAGAATTCTTCTCCTGATGTAATACGTCTAACTTGTCTCGTTCACTGACTATGTTGACATGAATTGTATGACAGAAGAATAGAAAGGGAAGGGAGTTGCAAAAATTTTTATGACCTATTGACAATATATTCATTGCTGTATGAAACTAAAAAAAAAATCTTTTCAACTGTGATTTAGAAACCTGAACAATCACAAACAGAAAAAATATCAAGTTGGACCATTATGCTTGTGTTTCAATAGAGCCTCCAAAATGTGTGTACAGAATACTTCCTGTGAAAAATAAATCCCAGGCAACCTTTTCTAGGAGGAGAATGGCTCCTCCTATGGAAAAAGCTTACCAGACTGTTTTGTTCTATTGATCAGTCATCATCTTTTCTCTGTGGTTAATACATCACATAATCAAACAATAGAAAATGAGTAGCATTAACTCTGAGATGCTAGAAGTGATGGTAATCCACTGAATCATGTAAGAGAAGTATTTGAAAACAATCTAGAAGTAAATCAAAGAATATATCATGTTGATATTGCTCCTCTAGGGGAATTAAGTGTTCATTTGAATAGATTTTCTTGAGATCCTACTTTGCACACAAGATTCTTTTGGCTCTTAATGTATTTGTTCTCTTTAATAAGAATTAATTAATAAGTGTTGGTACATGCCTTTAATCCAAGCACTCCAGTTGTAGAAATGTCAGATCTCTGTGAGTTCAAGGCCAGCCAGATTTACAGAGCAAGTTCCAGGCCAGCCAGGGCTAAACAGAGAAACCTTGTCTCAAAAACAAAAAAAAAAGAAGGATTATATTTTTAATCTTTAGTAAGACAGATGAAAAGCAAATGAGAAGAAAGAAAATCATCATTTCTTTTTTTCTCTATTATGCTTAGGTTAGTGAAGACTCTTACTATCCTACAGTTATTACCTTGAACTTGGTCAGCAGTGCTGGCTTTCTAGGGTGGCTCTTTCTTACAATCTTAACCTTAATTCTCTCTCTCTCTCTCTCTCTCTCTCTCTCTCACTCTCTCTCTCTCTCTTTGGGGGGATAGTAGGTATGTGTGTATGTATTTATGCATATATATTTCAAATTCCAGGGTTTGTATAGAGAGATCAGAGGGCAACTTTAGGAGTGAGTTCTCACCTTGCAATTAATTGAACTCTGATTGTCAAGCTTTAGAGCTTGTGCCTTTACTCACTGATCCATCTCACTGTTCATAAGACCATTTCTCTTTTATATTTGTTTCTTTCCTTGATGTTTCCCAATGACTTGAATTTCAACATTACATTTCCGTTTAGGAACATGCCTTGGATCTCCTATAATTACAATTAGCATTTTCTAGAAATACTCCATGCTACATTTTTTTTTTTTTGGTTTTTCGAGACTGGGCTTCTCTGTGGAGCTTTGGAGCCTATCCTGGCACTTGCTCTGGATACAAGGCTGGCCATGAACTCACAGAGATACGCCTGCCTCTGCCTCCTGTGTGCTGGGATTAAAGGCATAAGCCACCAACGCCTGGTGCTACTTTTAAAACTCATAAAATTTATGAGATAGAAGTCAGTCATTATTACTCAATTCCAGTTTCCAGTTGAAGCTGCTATGTGCTCTCTTTCTCCATCATCTACCATGTATCAAAATTGTGAGACAAAGTTAGCAACAGTAGTAATAAGGATCACAGAGGAATCCAGGATTGGCAATGTCTAAGGAAAACTAACAGAGGAAATGTTCTTCTTAGAGATAACAAATAAACAGAAATTATGCAACAGAGTCTCTATAAATAGCTTACACCAAATTGTGGGGGGGAGTAAAGAGATGAAGCCATGAAATTAGAGAGAAGCTCACTTGTCCAAAATCCAAGTGAAATATTAGCAGAGAGAAATAAGACTTTGATAGCAGTATGAATTTAAAACAGTCAAAATCTGCCTTTATCAGAGAGACTCCTTTATTGTGTCTGGTCTATAAAAGCCAATGAGAGAGTATAAGAGACAGGAGCTAGTCAAACATTCTTAGTGACAAAGTAATGTATTTATGACATTGAGTAGTGCATAAGGGAAAAGAGCTATACTTGAGCTCTGATGACAACTATTGCCAACTTCCCTTTGTAAAGGTTCTGTATTCATTGATACTTCTAAGGGCAGTTATATTGAAGCAATGGTAATCAATACAGGTTATGAAAGGGTGATATAGAAACTAATAAGCTCTTAAAAAGAGATCACTTAACACCATTATTAGCAAGAATATTTTGTATCACATTTTTATAATTGGCCAATATGCCTCAAAAGGTGATCATTGGCTTTATGAGTAATATAAATGGATAAGGCAGGAAAAACAATATTGTAGAGAATTAGCAAGAGTGAATGGAATTGAGTTGCATTGGTGTATTTAGGTATGTTGTAATTAGGTTTCTGTTGCTGTGACAAACAATCATGGACAAAACGAACTTGGGAGGAAGGGGCTTAGATGAATGACAATGTTTCCAATCAGTCTATCATTGAGTAAAGTCAAGACATGATGTCAAGCAGAATTAAGAGCAGGAGCAGGCAGGGCCATTTCTTCCTGGCCTGCTGAATGTGGTTTACTCTCCTTGTTTTCTTACACAATCCAGAATATCCTTCACAATGGTGGCAACACCCACAGTAGGTTGGGCTCTTCTAAATCTATCATTAGTCAAGATTTTGCTCACAATATCATGGAACAAGGACATTACTCATGTACTCACAATCCAACCTGGTGGAACCAATTCTATAGTTGATGTCTGTCTTCCCAGATAGCTCTAGTTTGTGTCAAGTTGAAAGTTTAACCAGCAGATGGTATGTCACATTTAAGACCAAACATTCAGATTACACATAAAAATTGAAGGAAGAAGAGAATTAAAAATGTGTTTATGGATATTGGAAGAAAGTAAAAACATTAACTTGACTAAGGGTGAAATGAAGATGGGCTTTCTTTTTGTATTAGGTTAGGAAAAGCTTCTGGTATCTGGGTCTATAATGACTCAAAAAATTGTCATCTCTATGCAATTTTCATGAATGTGTGTTTGTTAATGTAATTTGATCAATATGATTATAAAAACAGTTAAACAAATGCCCTTCTTTTAGCTTCACACATATTGACCTCAAAGAAATTTCAAGTTAGCAAAATGTTATTCTTCTTTAATCAGACAAATCTGATACCATAAATGAAAAAAAAAGTGACAGTGATTACAGAAATCACTGTTTTTGTTCCCATCATTTAAAACCAAATTGTATCAACATTTAAGTGAAGCAAAATGAAGAAATGCTATAAATATTCAAAAACATCTATGTTAAAAGGAATATTGATTTAATTTTCTGCACTGTGTAAGTGTTAGCTGTCTTAAATATATTTGGCTATGTCTCCAAAACAAGTTACAGGTGTATGTAAGAGATTTAGCATTGGAAGAATTGAGCCAAAATCCAGCATTGTTAATCTATTATAAATTAGTATTTATCATATATTCAAATTTATTTGATTGAGTTCCACAATACTATTTATATTCAATATATGCACATACATGTATGCATACTTCTCACAGTGAAATAACATGTACTTTATACTTCTGTTTAAAGAATGGACAGAGACTCTCCTATTTTTCAGTAATTGATGTAACAGATTTCTCCCTCAGAATCATAGTATCACAGTATCATAGTATCACATACCTACCATGAACTACACAACTTAGGGATTGATCCAATTGGGGATATACATAATGAAGAAAAGAGACACAAACATATATTGAGACAGCTGTTCATTCTGTAAGGGTGTGGTCTCAGAATACATTCATGGAGAGGGAGTTTGGTGGATGCTTTTTATTCCCACTGTCAATTTCTATTCATGGACCAGGGGAAGGCTTTGCTGTCCCTGTGGATCCGAGGCATTGTAGTACTTGACATTGTTGCTCCTGTGTCAAAAATATATATTCTCTTGGGAATACATTTGTTCTTGCACATTCACTCAGTACTTCAGCATCTCTAAAAACTGACTAATGGGTGGTGGCCTATCTATTTTTTTCCTTTTCAGTAGGTGATGCTTGGTTCAAGTCTTTTAACTTCGAACACTTAGTCATCTTCTAGGATCATAAATCCAATATGTGTTCCCAAGAGCCAGATAGAGTAGAGGCAGAACATCTCCTCTATTGATGCAGACTACTACTCTGCACAATTGAATATCATGGATCAAAGGTCTTTGTTGGATGGTTAAAAATCTGCGTAATGTTTTGGGAGTCAGATTCCATTTTGTAGATATATCTAATTTAAATACAGAACCTCTATTATTTTCAACACAGAGCAACAGGAACTTATTTAAATATATAAGCAATGCCTAGTGTTTTATTCATTATTATGAAGAATCCTAATAACCAGGATGCAGACACTGAACTAAGAAGGTGGCAGAGTTGCTAAAATAAATGTAAACAACCAGAGTCAGCTTTTAAGTTCTCTAAATTGCTATGGAAACCACCTTGCAGATGTTGAGCACAAATAGAACAGAGATAGGCCAGAGGAATGAGAAGGAAATTTCAACAGCTATGGAAGTAGTGAACTCTGCATCACAGTCAAGCTTTTTCCAAACATCACAATATTTATCAGAAGTGAATTTCTTTATGCACTGTTCAGAGATCGCACTAACTTTAGATGACAGGATATGTTTAGCCAATCTATGATAAAAGTGTGTTAATGAAAATATACAAGATCCCTCAGAGTATTCCCAACACTGTACTTTACTTCTCTGTTTTGAAAAAGAATTGGAACTACTGGCAACAATTTCATTATTTTATCCAACAGGCATCAAGAAATGGCTTCCTGAGTACATGTCACTGGGGCATAGTACTCATCCCAACTGCTTCTGCGTCTTCATCTTGATTTGCCTTATACTTAGAAGAATTTGATTTTATCAAAGAAAGTATAGAACAAATCATAAGTGTCAACTCTCATAGTTCTAGGCTTTAACAGACTAAGATGAATGACTTAATCATTGAATAAATCATTACTAATCATAATGTGTGCATGTGCATGGACTGTGCAATTGAGACTAGAGGCACTGCAGCCTGCCCAAAACTAATTGCTAGGAATGTGCCAGATGTTGTAAAATCTGGACACATTTGTGATAAAGTCGAATGGTGAAAATTTGGTATGAAGCTAGAAGTGCATGATTTAAGAGTGCAATCTATATTTCTGACATTATAGATCAAAGATATATAGTAAGTATAGAGAGTCTTTATTAATATTGTAAAAGGTTATTTCCCTCTGCACTAAAAATCATTTTTTTTCCTTTTATGTCTCCATCCTAATAGATCTGGTCTTGCCTATAAATTTCTACACTCATCCAAAGAGCATCAGTTGGTCAAGAAAATAAGAAACCAGGATTTAAATTTTAATATCATTACCTTTATTTCAGATATTAACAGAAAACCCTGCCTTATAATAAAAATGCATAAGAAAATGAATTTTTTTCCTTAAATTCTAAGATTTTAAGACAGAAAAATATGCTAAAAGGAGAAAAATATTCCTTGGCACTTTCTGATTCATTTAAAATTAAGCTACACATCTCCACATTAAATAATAAGCAAACATTACTTAGAGGTTATGGGCATCAATATTTCCATTTTCTATGCATTGTTATGGTAATAAAGCCTTTTAGTCAAGGAAAATATGAAGCCATAAACTTTAATGCTCTATTTGAGGAGCAATTACAGCAAATTATAAGCAACTGGGTTGTACAAAATTGCAATGAATAAAATTTTAAAGTATAATAATATACCGTAAGCATTTATATGGCTGATACTATCCATTTATTTTAAGCGTCAGTCTTTCTAAAGATAATTACCAAAAAAAGCTGGATTCTTAAAATAATTATCATGTTGATTACTTAGAGAGATAGGGTTCAAATAATACTGAGAATAAGAATTTTAATAGAACTCTTGAATAGAACTACATTTTCTGTTCCATCTCATTTAATGAATTGGGAATTGTTGCATGCTTTAAAAAGCAACTCTGTATGTGTGTACTCATTTAATACTTTTGGTGAAATAATTGCATATTAATTGTTATCTTTTCTGACTAAATATTATGGAATTATTATAAAACTTGAAGCATTATATTTATATCTACCTTACTAAAATTAATTTGATTTTAACATATAGACTTTAAATTCTGTATATAGGTGTTGTTAAGTATGGTATACAATATTTAAGATAAGCAGCTATTCCCCATGTGTGCTTTCATTAAGTCAAAAAAGATGCAGTAGACTATGTATATATTTGCTTTACATATTTTCTTAAGTTATTTTCAACAAATAATACTTGTTTTCATCCTTATACTAAAGCCATTTTGGGAGTTTCCTTTATGTTTGATAATTTAGTAGTACATGTAATTGTCATTTAGTCATAATCATGCTAATTTTAGGAGACTAATAAGCTATTTACATGAATATCATTGCAAATTTTTTTAAATATTTTTTATTAGTTCAAGTTAGGGGAACAAGTTTGTTTCACATGTAAGGCCCTTCTCTCTCTCTCTCCCCTCACCCCCATCCCTCCTCCCCCACCCCAAAAACTACCCCCCACCCTATCCACCCACCACTCCCCAGGCAGGGTAGGTCCCTCAATGGGGGCTCAGCAAAGTCCACCAAAGCTTCCTGTCACGTGGCCCTCAAAGGCCCTTCTTACACCAGGGAAAAATACTAATCCACTACCAGAGGCTCCCTGGAGTGTAGAGGCCTCTTTATTGACATCCATGTTCAGGGGTCTGGATGAGTCTTCTACTGGCCTCCCAGACACCATCTGGGGTCGATGTACTCTCCCTTGTTCAGGCCAACTGTTTCTGTGGGTTTCTTCAACCTGGTATAGACCCCTTTGATTTTCATTCCTCCCTCTCTTCAACTAAGTTCCAGATTTCAGCTCAGTGTATTTCTGTGCATGTCTGAATCTGCTTCCATCAGCCACTGGATGAGGGATCTAGGATGGCATAAAGAGTAGTCATCAATCTCATTTTAGGGGAAGGGCTTTTAGGTTATCCTCTCCTCCATTGCATGGATTGTCAGATCGTGTCATCCTTGTAGGTCTCTGGAGATCTCCCTAGTTCCAGATCTCTTTCCTGACCAATAGTGGCTCCCTCTAATATGGTATCTCTCATCCTGCTCTCTCTCCTCTATTCTTTCCCCAACTCAATATTTCTGCTCCTCCATTTCCTCTCATCTACTCCTCTTCTCCTGCTCTTATTGTGGCAGCTCCCTCTCTCCTACCCTCATGCTCCCAATTAGCTCAGGAATTCATGCCACTTCCCATTCCTGGGGTCCATTTATCCCTTAGATTCCTTCATGTTTCCTAGTTTCTTTGATGAAGAGGATTATAGACTGGTAATCCTTTGCTCTATGTCTAAAATTCATATATGAGTGAGTACATACCATGTTTGTCTTTTTGTGACTGGGTTACCTCACTCAGGATGCTTTCTTCTAGTTCCATCCATTTGTCTGTGAATTTCAAGATTCCATTGCTTTTGTCTGCTGAGTAGTATTCCATTGTATCAATGTACCACATTTTCTCTATCCATTCTTCAGTTGTTGGGCATCTAGGTTGCTTGCAGGTTCTGGCTATTACAAACAATGCTGTTATGAACATGGTTGAACATATGTCCTTGTTATATGAACATGCAATTTTTGGTATAATCCCAAGAGGAATGGCTGTATCTGGAGGTAGACTGATTTCCATTTTTCTGAGCAACCACTATACTGATTTCCAGAGTGGTCTTAAAAGTTCACACTCCCACCAGCAATGTAGGAGTGTTCCTTTTTCTCCACATCCTCTCCAGCATCGATTGTCATTGGTATTTTTGATTTTAGCCATTCTGACAGGTGTGAGGTGCTATCTCAGAGTTGTTTTGAGCTGCATTTCTTTGATGGCCAAGGATTTTAAGCACTTTCTTAATTTTCTTTCAGCCATTTCAGATTCCTCTGTTGAGAATTCTCTATTTAGTTCTGCACCCCACTTTTTACATTCATTGTTTGGTGTTTTGGTGGCTAGCTTCTTGAGCTCCTTACATATTTTGGAAATCAGCCCTCTGTCAGATGTGGGATTGGTGAAGATCTTTTCCCATTCTGTGGGCTGTCGTTTTGTCTTACTGACTGTGTCCTTTGCCTTAGAGAAGCTTCTCAGTTTCAGGAGGTCCCATTTATTGATTGCAGACCTTAATGTCTGTGCTACTGGTGTAATGTTCAGGAAGTTGTCTCCTGTGCCAATTTGTTCAAGGGTAATTCCCACTTTCTCTTCTAGAAGATTCAGTGTGGCTGGATTTATGGTGAGATCTTTGATTCATTTCCCTTAATTTTTGTGCATGGTCACAATTATGGATCTATCTGCAATCATCTACATGTCCGAATCTAATTGTGCCAGCACCATTTGTTGAAGATGATATCTTTTTCCCATTGTATATAATTAGCATCTTTGTCAAAAATAAGGTGTTATTAGGTGCATGGGTTAGTATCAGGGTTTTCAATTCTATTCCATTGGTCTATCTGTTTATTTTTGTGGCAATACCAAGCTGTTTTCAGAACTATGACTCTATAGTAGAGCTTGAAGTCAGGGATGGTGATGCCTCCAGGAAATCCTTTAGTGTAAAGAGTTGTTTTGGCTATCCTGGTTTTTTATTTTTTCCATATAAAGTTGAATATTGTTCTTTCAATGTCTGTGAAAAACTGTGTTGGGATTTTTGATGGGGATTGCATTGAATCTGTAGATTGCTTTTGGCAGGATTGCCATTTTTACTATGTTGATTCTACCTATCCAAGAGCATGGGAGATTTTTCTATTTCCTTGTATCTAATTTCTTTCTTTAAATTCTCAAAGTTGTTACTGTACAGGTCTTTCACTTTTTTGGTTAGTGTTACCCCAAGATATTTTATGTTGCTTGTGGATGTTGTGAAAGGTGATGTTTCCCTGATTTCTTTCTCATTGGATTTATCATCTGCATATAGTGGGGCTACTGATTTTTTTGAGTTAATTTTGTATCCTGCTACCTTGCTGAAGGTGTTAATCAGCTGTAGGAGTTCCCTGGGAGAGTTTTTGGGATCACTAATGTAGACTATCCTGTAATCTGCAAATAATGTAAGTTTGACTTCTTCCTTTCCAATTTGTATCCCTTTGATCCCCCTTTTCTTGTCTTATTGCTCTAGCTAGAACTTCAAGTACAATATTGAAGAGATATGGAGAGAGTGGACAGCCTTGTCTTGTTCCTGATTTTAAAGGAAACCCTTTGAGTTTCTCTCCATTTAGTTTAATGTTGGCTATTGGTTTTGTGTACATTGCACTTGTCATGTTTAGATATGTTCCTGTTATTCTTGTTCTCTCCAAGATCTTTATCATGAAGGGATGTTGGATTTTGTCAAAGGCTTTTTCAGCCTCTAGTGAGATGATTATGTGGTTTTTCTTTTTCAGTTTATTTATATGGTGGATTACACTGATGGATTTTTGTATGTTGAACCATCCTTGCATCCCTGGGATGAAGCCTCCTTGATCATGGTGGATGATATGTTCTTGGATTTAATTCGCCAATGTTTTATTGAGTATTTTAGCATCTATGTTCATAGGGATATCGGTCTGCAGTTCTCTTTCTTAGTCATATCTTTGTGTGGCTTAGGCTACAATCACTTTGGTATCAAAGTGATTGTAGCCTCATAGAAGGAGTTTGGCAATATCCCATCTGCTTCTATTGTGCGGAACAGTTTGAGGAGTTGGAATTAGCTCTTACTTTAATTTCTGGTAGAATTCTGCAGTTAAGCCATCTGGCCCTGGGCTTTTTTTGGTTCGGAGGCTTTTGATGACTGCTTCTATTTCATTAGTGGTTATAGGTCGATTTAAACTGCTTATCGGTTCTTGGTTTAGTTTTGGTAAGTGATATCTATGCAGAAAACTGTCCATTTCATTAGATTTTTGAATTTTGTGGTGTTCAGGTTTTCAAACTATGACCTGAAGATTCTCTGGATGTCCTCAGTGTCAGTTGTTATATCCCTGTTTTCATTTTTGATTTTGTTAATTAGCATGCTCTCTCTCTGCTTTTTGGTTAGTTTGGCTAGAGGTTTATCTATCTTGTTGATCTTCTCAAAGAACCAACTCTTCGTTTCATTGATACTTTGTACTGTTTTCCTAGTTTCTACTTTATTGATTTCAGCCCTCAGGTTGATTATTTCCTGGCATCTACTCCTCCTTGGTGAGTTTGCTTCTTTTTGCTCTAAAGCTTTCAGTTGTTCTGTCAATTCTTTAATGTGACTTTTCTCCAGTTTCTTCATGTGGGCACTTAGTGCTATGAACTTTCCTCCTAGCACTGCTTTCAGAGTGTCCCATAAGTTTGGGCATGTTGTGTCTACATTCTCATTAAATTCTAGGAAGTCTTTAATTTCTTTTTTATTTCCTTCTCAACCCAGGAATGGTGTAATTGCATGTTATTCATTTTTCCACGAATATGTAGGTTTTCTGCAATTTGTATTGTTGTTGAATTCTAGCTTTAAAGCATGGTGATCTGATAAGATACAGGGAGTTATTTCAATTCTTTTGTAACTGTGGAGGTTTGCTTTGCTGCCAACTATGTGGTCAATTTTAGAGAAGGTTCCATGTGGTTATGAGAAGAAGGTATATTCTTTTGTGTTTGGATGGAATGTTCTACAGATAGCTGTTAAACACAGTTGTGTCATAACTTCTGTCAGATCCTTTGTTTCTTTGTGAAGTTTCTGTCTGGTGGTCCTCTCTAGTGGTGTAAGGGGGGTGTTGAACTCTCCTACTATAAGTGTGTGTGATTTTATGTGTGGTTTGAGCTTTAGTAATGTTTCTTATACAAGTGTGGGTGCCTTCGTATTTGGGGCATAGATGTTCAGGATTGAGACTTCATCTTGATGGGCTTTTCATGTGATGAGTATGAATTGCCCTTCTTCATCTCTTTTGATTGATTTTAGTTTGAAGTCTAATTTGTTAGATATTAAGATTGCTACACCAGCTTGTTTCTTGGGCCCATTTGATTGGAAAATCTTTTCCCATCCTTTTACACTGAGGTAACGCCTGTCTTTGAAGTTATGGTGTGTTTCTTGTAAACAGCAGAAGGATGGATTCTTTCTTCATATCCATTCTGTTAGCCTATATCATTTTATGGGTAAGATAAGACCATTGACATTTAGGGATATTAATATCCATTGTTGGTTCTTGTTTGATTTGGATTTATTGTTGGTGGTATCATTGTGAGTGGATTTCACCCTCCTGTTTCTTTTTGTGTTTGGTAAAATTAGATTATCTATTGCCTGTGTTCTTGTGAGTGTAGTTATGTTCGTTGGGTTGGAGTTTTCCTTCCATAACCTCTGTAGTGCTGGATTTGTGGATATGTATTGTTTAAATCTGTTTTTGTCATGGAATAACTTGTTTTCTCCATCCATTATGATTGAAAGTTTTGCTGGATACAGTAGTCTGGGTTGACATCCATGCTCACTTAGTGCTTGTGGGGTATCTATCCAAGACCTTCTGGCTTTCAGAGTTTCCATTGAGAATTTGGGTGTGATTCTGATTGGTTTGCTTTTATATGTTACTTGGCCTTTTTCCTTTGCTGCTCTTTATATTTT
Organism: Cricetulus griseus; assembly: GCF_003668045.3. Taxonomy (NCBI): domain Eukaryota; kingdom Metazoa; phylum Chordata; class Mammalia; order Rodentia; family Cricetidae; genus Cricetulus; species Cricetulus griseus. The sequence goes on from NC_048596.1 coordinate 176,535,884, forward strand.
CTCTTTATTCTGTATATTTGGTGTTTTGATTATTATGTGTGGAGGGGACTTCTTTTTGTGGTCCAGTCTGTTTGGTGTCCTGTAAGTTTCTTGTACTTTCATAGGCATAACCTTCTGTAGGTTGGGGAAGTTTTCTTCTATGATTTTGTTGAATATGTTTTCCATACCTTTGAGCAGTTTTTCTTCACCTTCTTCTATACCTATTATTCTTAGGTTTCATCTTTTCACGGTCTCTCATATTTCCTGGATATTTTGTGTTAGGGATTTGTTGGACTTGAGGTTTCCTTTGGTTGATGAATGTATATCCTCTAGCAAGTCTTCAATAGCTGAGATTCTGTCTTCCATCTCTTGAATTCTATTAGTTATACTCACACCTTTAGTTCCTGATCATTTATCTAGCCTTTCCATTTCCAGCATTGCCTCATTTTGTGTTTTCTTTATTGTGTCTATTTCAGCTTTCATGCTTTGAACTGTTTCAAGAACTTCCTTAACTTGTTTGGTTGTTTTTTTTTCTTGGGTTTCTTTAGATTCTTTAAGAGATTTGTTTATTTCTTGATTTTGGTTTGTCTTTTCCTCCATTTCATGTAAATTTTTTGCTTGCTTTTTCTTCTATTTCTTTAAGGCATTTTCTTGTTTCCTCTTTAAAGGTCTCTATCATCTTGCTGAGATAATTTTTGAGGTCCATCACTTCTCCATGCTTTGTTTAGGGCTTTTCAGATCTTGTTGGTGTGGAGTCCCTAGATTCTGGTGGCGTCATATTGGTCTTTCTGTTGTTGAGTGAGTTCTTATTCTGTATTCTTCCCATATCTTCTTCCAGTGGGTACAAGTGGGGTCTCTCTATCTCCTCTTGTGACCCAGTGGTGTGTGTGGGCCAGGGATTCAATGTCTGAAGCTCTGGATGGTCTTTCCTCTCCTGGTAGTCTCCTCACTCTGAAGGAGTTAGGCCTCCATAGGGGTCAGGTCCATGGAACGGGAAGGAAGAGTGGGGTGTTTCCAGATTCTGGTAGCTCCTCCCTGCCTGGTCGTGCTTGCCCCAAGCAAGAGAAGGCCTGGGGAGATCGGGGTGAATGGGGCTTTGGATGGGAGTTGGGTAAGAGCAGAGGATCACTCACCTTGTTATGGACCAGATCGGTGGAAAGGGAAGGAAGAGTCTCATTGCAAATTTTAACTGCATTTTATGAGGTTTTGCTGTGCTTTGGTATCTATCATGCTCATTTCTTCATATATCTTCTTAAACAGACATTTTTTCTATTCCCCTAGATCATTGGGGATGATTTGCAGCCAATAGTAAGTTGTCTTTGTATGTTATTGGTTAAATAACCTTTAAGAAAATTTTAAGGTTAGTAACAAAAACAAGTTAAGATGTAGTTGAATATAAAGACAGTGACTTCTAAGTATCCACAGGATTCTACAAGGCCTTTGGTAGTCTGCATATATCTACACTGGTTGTATGACAATATAAATGCTGTACAATAATATATAAAACACTAAGCACATGTTTTACCTGTATCCTGAATTCTTTCTCTTTTTTTCAGAATTCTTAAAGTACTACTATGCCTATAGGATGTGAAAACATGCTGAAGGCCTATTCGCTTATGTTTTATGAATTCAACTACTGACAGGAACTGACTGACTGACACAGAGGGAAGCCTGTATATCTCATTGGCCATTTGATTTTTCACTTGGAAATTAAAAGAATGAAGTTGTATATTTAGACAGAAGTATTTGGTGAGGTAAATTGTCTGCATGGATTCAATATGACTCAAAAATGAGAATGCAAAACCATAGAGTGTCAGAGAAAAAGAGCATGTGCAAGAAGATTAAACTTTATTGTGAACACAGTCATACACAGAAAATAATTTCACACAACCATATGCCTAGAAACAGAAAGGAGATGACATAATGTATTGAGAAAATGCTAGAAAATTCATCCAGAGTGATGCTTTTCTTTCTTTTGCTCAAGAATGTTATATAATGACTTGGACTTTATCTCAATTATAATTTACTATAATAAGGTTTAATATATTTTCCTTCCCACAATCAGAAACTTCTAGATCTACAGGAAGGTCTTAGATTGATTTTTATTATTAAAAAAACATTGAACAAAATCAACTTGTTCAGTAAAAGCTACATTTTATAGTTTATTATCAAGGAAGCCAATGCAGGAACTTGTAGAATGAATTGCTAGGCTGAAACTGAAACAGACACTATGGAAGTGTGATGTTTACTGTTTGCTCAGTGGGCTTTCATATATAGACCAGAAATGGTGGAGCTGCCCACAGTGTGCAAGATACTGCAATTTCAACCAATACAATACCTATAGCCCCTTCCAGGGAAGGCAACTTTTCAATTCAGATTTCCTCTTCCCAGATAAACCTAGATTGTCGAGCAAAACCTAACCAGCATGGAGAAGAAAAGGAGACAAAAAGGTGAAAAATAGGAAGAAATATAGCATTCACAGATATTTTTAGCAAAGTCACCACCAACACTTGGAGGAAGCAGGATGGGCAGTTTGGAGATGTGGTAATGCCAAAATGCAGAATATAGATTAGTATAAATGTGTTAATTTAAGTTGTAAGAACAAGTGGGACAAACCTCAGTTAAGGTCAACCATTCATAATTAATAATGAGTCTCTGTGTCATTATTTGTGAGTTAGAAGCACAAAGAAATATTCATTTTTAGTATATGACTTTTCTTGAATGTATTTATATGTTTCAGGTTCATGTGTGGTGCGTGAAAAATCCACACAAGGTCTTCAGATTCCCTAGGACTAGAGTTATGGATGATGGTGAACCACCATCTGGGTAGTAGAAACCAAACCTGAGTGCTGTACAGGAGCAACAAAGGCCTTTTCCTATTGAGCATTTACAGCCCTGACGGAGAGATTTTGATAACTGGCATCAGACTTTTCTCAAACATTTTTTACAACCTGAAGAGTTGTTGGTACAGAATGAAATCAATTCTACATCATCCATGTCATGTTCATGCATTCTTCCAGGACCTTTGTTCTCAAAGTCTCATTGTCACTCCCTCCCTGACTGAGAAATTTCCAATAAGTAGGAAAAAAAACAAAAAGAAAAACAAAACAAATAACCAAAATAACTCAACCTATCTCAAGTTGTTGTTCTTGTTTCCTGGAGGATGCCTTTTGTTGACCGGATATTTTATCTTTTCTCTTAAGTGTTATACTTTAACCAGCCAGGATTCCTTGTGTAAATTCCCTTGCTTCTCAAAAAAAAAAAAGATGGCTATGGTTATTAAAAAATAAAATAAAACACTGCATTTTAAAGGTTTGCAAATAGTGATTTTGAATGTCTTTTATATTGCTATAATGCCTCCTACAGGATCAAGGTGGGGGTATCTGGTCCTTGGCTGCCTTTGTTGGCTTGGGTTTCTATTTTGAACACTGCTTTCAAAGAGCTGCATTAGGGATTATTCTATTAATACCTGGAGTAGAGTTAGTAGTCCTATTTTCTTCATGTTACACAGCACAGAACATCTAAAAATCAGAATATATTTTCTAGAGAATAACATTTCATTTCTTAATTTAGAGCCTTGTACAGCTGGGAAGAATAGCCCATTGACAAACATGCCAGTGGTCTTTGATGGGGGAATGGGCTCTGTCAGCATGCACCTACTTGGTTAAGCTAGTGCTCGGGCTTTACTTGTTGAAGTCTGGATGCAATAGCCTCTACATTCCTGCTCTAAGACATGGAGCAGAAAGGCAGGATCTGCCTCTGAATTGCAAGGCACAGCACAAGCAGTGGCTCAGTGCTCCTTGGGAGCATATGCACAGTTGGAGGTGCCTGACTGACATGTTTGTTTTGACAAAGTATTATTGATTGACTTTGTACTAAATGAAATTAATAAAGCTCCCTCATCACCATATGGATATATATAAATATATAGTATATAGTATATATAATTATTTCTAGTAAAAACACTTACCCGCAAACCCTTGCTATCCACAGAAGGCCTTGCTACTCACTGGTCTTGGGATTAAGACAGTTGGGAAACTATCCCCATCCCTCACTGATTGCAGCACACAGGACAACGGGCACTGCATCCCACAGCCCCAATAGAGGTCATGTTGACAGTGATGTACACAAGACAAACCTGGGGGCATGAGAATAGGAGAGATGATCCTGAACATCCTCCTCTACCTTGTGGTGGTATGAAGTGGATGGAGGGAAAGATGTCCTCCCTCCATCCCTTGCTATCTATGGCAGGTAAGAGAGCTGGACCCATGATCACAAGAGTTCGAGGGATAGTTCTGCTCTTCATCAGCTGCAGCACACACGAGAACTGGCCCTGCAACCTACCAGGCATCATAGTATACCTAACCCCGTTGTCAGGAACTCAAGTGAGCCAGACATGAGGGTGTGAGTGTGTAGAGTCTGGAGCCCCAAAGACCACCAAGAGACCAGATCTAATGACAAAGCAAAGACTCTTTAATTTTGAGTTTGAACTCGGGTCTTTTTTCAGTAGACATAGCAGTGGGGCAGGAAAGACTTCATGCCGTAGTGGGGCAGGGCACCTATTTGGGATAGAGTGAGGGAGGTTTGGGGATCTGCACGTTGCATATAACAATCTCATCATCGGGCACCTCCAGACTGGGGGTACCTGTCCTAAATTTATTACAACTGTGGGAAAATTGCCACAGTTTGTGGCCATTGCTATTGTTACTGCATTCCATCCTTATTAGTACAGTCTCTGATTGGTGTTTTACTGCATGGGGGATATCTTGTGGTTTCTTCAGTTACTAAGTTGGGGGACACAACACATACTTCAGAGTCAGGGTCCTACATCTGCTCGGTCTTTTCTGCAGCCTGTCCCGCCTGCATAATTGTCAAATCCAGGGCCTGGACCCTTCAGTGAGAACAAGAAAGTTGATGACCCCTGTGTTGTATGTCCCCTACAGCAGTTGGGAGAGAGGACCCTGAACTTTGCCTGAGCAAAATAGTGGAGCTGGTCCTGATGGTGTGAGCTTGAATGAGGCAGACCTAGGGACTGAGAGCAGTAGAACAGGCTGGATGGGCTGATCAAGGCAGTACTGGAAAGTTTACAGTGTGTGCCAGGGCATAATGGGAGAAAGCTGGCAGGCTGGCTAGTCCAGCTGATACCCAGGTCAATAACTGGGGCTGTAAATTGGGCCACCCCCAATCTACTTCATCGGTGAACTGTAAGAGAAGGCAAAAACCTGCAGATCCTAAACGGCATGGTTCCCCCCACATGGAACTATAGAAGGAAGTCCTGGTGGTGGGGAGTGGGGCTGTGAGAGCTTATTGACCAGGGTGTGACAGAGGACAGAGGTCTCCACCCAGCCCTATGGCTCACAGCAATGAACATTTGCAGATAAGATGAAAGGAATAAAGGGAGAAATGTGTCTGCCACTCACTGGGCTATACCACAGCTTACACATGATCTTGCCTTCCTTGCTTGCTTCTTCCCTCCCTCCCTCCCTCCCTCCCTCGCTCCTCCCTCCCTCCCTCCCTCCCTTCCCTTCCTCCCTTCCTTTCTTCTGTCCTTCTTTCTCTTTCTTTCTTTCTTTCTTTCTTTCTTTCTTTCTTTCTTTCTTTCTTTCTTTCTTTCTTTCTTCCTTCTCGTCCTGCTGTTCTGCTTCATTTTTATGGATTGGCTTTTGGTTTTCCTCTTAAAAGCTTTTGTTTGGTATTGCTTTGTTCAGAGGTTGCAAGGGCAGAGGGTAGAAGCAGTGGGGGGCAGCAAGAGGGAAATGGACAGGATCAGGATGCATGATTCGAAAATCACAAAGAATCAATAAAACTTAATATTAAAATAAACTTCACATGAGCTGTCTCAAAGAACTGTTATTATGAGGAGTACACAACAACAAATTTCACTTTGTTGAACAGAAATGCCAAGTACACATATAAAGACCAAGTGTTTCATCTCAACTACAAAGAGAATCCATCTGGACTCTGTTTATCTGTCTCATATTTCATTATCTCACTGTACAGATGTTCTTGATCTTCATCAGGCAACTGTGTATACCCCTTCCAGAGAGGATGCCAACCACTACACTGTTGTGTAGCTAGGCAGACAAGGTTAGTTGGAAAGATTTATTATGGGAAAGGGAAAGGAAAGAAAGGAGAGAGAAAGAGACAGAGAGAGAAAGAGACAGACAGTGACTTGCCTCCTCAGAGAAATGGCAGAAAGAAAGAGCAGAAGTGTGCAGAGTTTGCTTCTTAAAGGGATATTTGCACCCAAGTACAAAGTCAGGATACTGCTTGCCATACACAGAGATGGCACACTTTGCTGGGCCCCTAAGGGACAAGGCCAGGCTTGCCTATATTACTATTGTCTTTTAACATAATTGCTGATTCAACAAGTACAAGTGTGCTAAAAATAAATGATTCTATTTAGTTTGAGGTAATTGCATAGCCTACTTTTTCCAGATAACTTCAATTACTGGTCAATAATTTGCTTTCTTGAAACATCTTCATGACCACAGATTTCAGATTTTAGCTTTTGGTGACAGCATGTATTAACCTTTGGTATGCATGATATTGCTTCTGAATGCTACTCAATGCCTGCCATTTTTAATATCATAGCCATTGAATCTAGACCTTTGAAATTCATCCTTAGGCAACCTAGTAGACACAGATGCTACAAGGAGTTTTCATAAATTCTCTTTTAACTACCTGATGACTGCTCAGATATTGAAGGTGCTTGTTTCAGGTAATTACTTTTAAATTTGTCTAGATATGGAAAACTTGAAGAGAAGTAACTGTAGAAATCTGGGTTGTGCTAAAATCTCCTAAGATGCCACTCATAGGAAGGCCAGTTGTCTATCAAAACATCATTTTGACACTCTGGCATGTTTTCCTTTTAAGCCTAAAGAGACATGAATTTCAATCTTAATGGTCTCAATGAAGATTGTACACTGTTTAAAAGTCATTACTAATTTTTCGTCTCTGGCCTTTCTTTGATTTTCATTTATAATGGGACTAGATTGAAATGCCTAAGGTTAATGAGACAATTAACTTTATACACAATACCAATCACAAAGATTGTTTTACTGTAATTAACTATGGTTACTTCTAGTAGAATTTTTATATTCATAAAAGTATTTTTTTCAGAAGAACTCAGGGCTTAAGGGAATTATTTTGAAAGTTTAAAAGCATACAAAACAGCAATGTAGGAATATTTAATTATCTTTTGTTATAGGAGAAGAAATGATGTGAAATCCAGATTTTCACTTGTCAGCAGTCTATCAGTTTCTAAATAGACACAGGCATTCACCTGAGAGTTTTTGGAGTGCTTTAAGAAACTCCTATTTGACCTTTGCTTGTGTCTATTTCTCAAATGCTCTTGCATTCTGACTGCTGTATTCAAAATGCTCCTTCCTGTCGACAGTGCCTGATTTTGTTGTTTTATGGGGAGCATTTGGAGAAATTTGCAAAGATGAAACCTATAGCTTGTGCACAAAACTGGATTTCAGAAATTGAAGAGATGTAATGTGCTTTCTTCACAAAGTGAAGCTTGTCAGTGCTTCATGCAAATGGTTTTATAATTGGAAGACTTAGACCTTTGAAAATATAACTACTGTCAATGATTCACTGGCTTTCCCCTCTTACATATGCCTGGGACTATAGCAATGCTGGGTAGGGGGTTATTTCTATAGTCCCAAATCTTTCAGAATGGGAGATAGGAAGTCAACATCAGCCTAAGAGTCTGAGACAATCCACAGCAGCAAAATATATAGTCAAACACATACATTTGTGTATAGATGTCATTTTAAGTGACTTCCTTTGAAGAGTTAAAGAGAATAAGAAGTCACTTTGCTGAAGGAATAATCATGCAATGAATCCTATCTGGAAAACAAGATTTTGTTAAAAAAATAACTGATACATAGAGATTGTACTTATTTGTGGGTATTTTTAAAATTTTGAACACATCTCTAGAGGTTTTACTTTTGAGCCCTCTGCCAGTGTTGAGTGAGGCAGTAATTAATTTGCTTCCCTGCTATTGTATGAAATTCTTTTTCATGTAATGTTTTTGAGCATATCAATGTTTACTTCTTCCTTTTTCTAGAATGACACAATGACATATCTCTGTACACTGGTGTCCTAATTAGTTTATCTTCTGACATAATTTTAATTAGCTGTATGATATTGCTCACTGACTTTTCCTCATTGACAATTGCTACTGAGCTTTGAATAAAATGGTGACTTTTTTTGTGTTGTAACCTCATTTATTTTTTGAAAAATCTCCACATCTATAAAAAATTAAATGTTTTCCTTTTTACTAATAGGAAACTGAGATTCACAGAAAACAGTGGGTTTCCCCCCTTGGTCAGCCCTTTTTGACATCTGGGCTTTGGGTAGTTCTAAAGTGTCTGCACAGGGCTCATCATTCTGCAAAGTGGCTTTCTTGCACTCACTATTAGAACATTGAAATCCCAGCCATGTCTGCAGACTGAATCAGTGGCCTAGAGGGAGCTGAGCTCAGGGTTTTGCTGCTTACTTCTTTGCCTGATGTCAGTAGATAGCCCTGTGAAGATTTTCTTATATTATCTTACACTATTTATTTACAGTAGTTTTTCTGTTCTTCTAAATTGGAAACATACTTCTCATTTCGTTCAGCAATTATTGAGTATCCCTTGTGGCTTAGCATATATGGATTTCTTGTAAGATGCTGAACATTTAATATATACACAGTCTCATTCCCAAATTACCTGAAAGATGTAAAGTAGTATTTAGGGATTTAATATTTGTGTAGAATACATTTTTCTTTTGTTGTTGTTGTTGTTGTTCCCCCAGAGTTCTAAATTATAATTTGAATCAGTTATGGAAAACCAGCATGTAATCTCTAACTCCCACACCTGCTTTTAACTTTTGAGAGTATGCAGAGAAATTATTGGAATCAGATATATCTACTATGTTGTGTCTGTAACTGGAATAACCATATTCACTTTGAAAAATGCAACTAATATACTTAAAAACAGAAGAAGAAAAATGCCAAACTTTCAAGCATATTTTCTACTAGTTTCTGAATTAAGATTTCAAATGTGACTATAGACTAATGATGGAAGAAATTACAATATGTGACAAGAATTATTGAAGTCCAATAAATTAGACTAATACTACACATGTCATAAAGAAAGTATAAATGGAACTAGAAAAAATCAACTTGAGTGAGATAATCCAGACCCAGAAATATAATATAGTATGTATCCATGTATCTGCTCATATGAAGATGTTAGCCATTAAATTTATGATAACCAAGCAACAATGCATAGTCCCAGAGATGTTAGGTACAGAAAAAAGGACTAGGGGAGAAACATTGATATCTCCTGTGATGAATAGTAATAGTACAGATATTATTGGCAAACTAGGGTTAAGGGGAATGATTATGGGAGGGTTATATGGCAATGGAAAATGTTGTTGAGTCAGGAAATATTGTCAGAGACAAATAGAATTGGGGGGTTGTATGGAAACCTATTACAATGGAAACTTCCTAAAACATATGAAGGTGGTCCTAATGAAGTCTCTAAATAATGAGGAAGACAGATTCCAAGATATCTATCTCTTGTCAACAATACTGAGACTGGGTTACAACTAATTGAGTTGTTCACCACTGGGGTACCAAGGAAATCCTCAAACAACCCAGGCTGTTGCCATGACAATATATTGCTCTCCATAATCTGACAGCAATGTATTATTGCTGAGGATAACACCCACACAACTTAAATACAGAGATCTGGATTTGGTACCCTACATTGATACATATGTTCTAGTGTCCTTGTTATGGGAAAGACCCTACAGGATTCCAAAAGAGAACACCAACCCAGTCACACACGCTTTGACTACAATCTGCCTTACCTGAAAAATATGCTATGGCAATGGTGGCACAAACTTTTGGGAGTAACCAAAAAATGTATTGTTTTACTTAGAACCCATAGCCAACATTGCTTGGGCAAACAAGAAGCAGAGAATAGATAGCCCAGATATCCAACATAGAGCCAAATATTAATGTTATAAAAAGAAAAGAATGTAATGGTTAAAAGACTTCTAATGAGATACTGCAATACTCAACATCAGTGTCTTAATTGAGCCATTAGGAGAGAAGCTCCCTCCTGTAGCAAATGTGAACAAATACAGAGGCACACAGCCAATGCACACACACACACACACACACACACACCCACACACACACACAGAGAGAGAGAGAGAGAGAGAGAGAGAGAGAGAGAGAGAGAGAGACATACACAGACAGACAGACAGACAGACAGACAGACAGACAGACAGAGATAGAGACAGAGAGAGAGGCCTTGGAACACACAGCTCTAAATGAGAAGTCTCCATCCAACACTTCTCTCAGAGTTCAGGTAACTCTACAGAAGAGAAGATAGAAAGTGTAAGAGCCAGAGGGCAGGGAGGACAGCAAGAGAACTATACTCTCTAAATCATCTGAGCAAATCTCATGTGAACTCACAGATCCTGAAGCAGCAAGCAAAGGAGTGTACGTACATAGGTCAGCACCACATCCTCTACTCATACATGAGAGATTATTTCAGTTTAGTATTTTTATGAGACTCCTGAATTGTATGAATGAGTGGATCTCTGATTCTTGTGTCTTCTCTTCAGGAATTTTCCTTCTCTTGGTTTGTCACGTCCAACTTCAATATGATGTTTTTTTGTTTTATCGTACTATATTTTCTTTTGTCATGTTTGGTTGTTATCTGTGCTTTTCTAATGAGAGAAAAGGAGTGTATCCAGCTGGAAGGGGAGGTGGAGAAGAGTTTGGAGTAGTAGAGAAGGGGAATCTCTAATCAAGATATATTGTATGAGAAAATAAACTACTTTCAATAAAAGGGAAAAAATAAATTATGCCACAATGTAAAAGAATGACAACATTATCTCTGCCTAAAAATACTATATTAGATCCATTTATTTATAAACATAAATCTATATAAGTGTAAATAAGCAAAATTAAATACATTAAACACAGATTATTAAACAGTTTGTATTGGGGAACTCTATTTGTTTCTTTTCCTCTCAGTTTAATACAATCCTTGGAACATGTATTTAAAGAAAGAGGGGTTTATTTTATCTGACAGTCCATTATGGTGAATATGTTGTGGGAGTAGGAAGCTTGAGGCATCTGGTTGTATTGCATCTACAGCTAGGATGCCATTTTGTCCAACCTTGGACCCCAATCCATGAAATACTGATGACCACTCACAGGAGAAGTCATCCTGCCTGATATAATGTAATCTAGAGAATCCCTGACAAACATATTCAGGAACTTCTCTCCTGCGTGACAATCTATCTTCATCACCACAGGAACTATGATTATATCTTTGCAAGGAGTTTTCAAATAAAATGGCTTTTAAATAACATTTGTTCAGAAAATCAGATCTTGAACTATCCAGATAAAGTTTATAGCATTTGTTACACTTGTATTGACTACACTGTGGTCATGGGAAAGTTATATAGTCTCGCCATTTGCACAGTTGGTATGCCATCTATCTCAGTTCCAGTGACATCATTTAAACAGTGATAATGATAACCTACCTTACAGGTTTGAATTTTGTCAAAGTATCTAAAGAGACAGAATATCTTCAAAAATGGATTCTTAAAAAAACTCCATTACTGCATTCACATCAGCATTAGAGCATGTAGATGAGGCCAAAAGTGGATTAGCAAAGAAAGGGTTTTGATCCATATAATATGCCATTTTTATGAATTATACTCTGTCCATTTTTTATGAAGGGTTACTTTTTGACTTTTATTGGAGTGGGAACTTTTTAAACATTTCTTGATTACTTTGATTGATTCAACACCATGACACTAAAGAGTTCCTATAATTGTAACATTGAACAAAGCCAGTCAATCAGTCAGCCTCTCATAACGTCTTAAATCTTAAAAGAGAGAGTGTGAACTGTTTCTTTCAGGGTTCAGTTAGATTCACTTGACATCTCAAAAGCTAAGAAAATTTATCTTTTATCCCTCCATTTCAAACATAAAATTAATGACTTTGCAGCCACACTGATGAGAGCAGCACTTTTAATGTCTCTGGCAAAATAAAAAGAACAGTATCAGTTATTGATGGCCCCTTATGAAGACGCCCAAAGGTAGTGGAGTTCTTAATATATAGATTTACTTTGTGTATTAAGAGTTTCAAATCTCCTATTGGAGTCCAGAGAAACCTCCAGGAACATCCCACTTGTTCTTTCGGAATCAAAAGCACAGGGCAACATAATGATTGAGCGAGATATTGGCACCCAGGAATTAACCCTGAGAAAATGTCCTCCAATATATGACTGTTCCAACAGTCAAGTTTTCTCAGTCCTCGATAATGACATGAATGTCTCTACATGACTGCTGAAAGTATGTTCCCTGCCAAGGTCACTCAACAGCACATCCTGCTTCTCATGTGTTGATCATTTACTATTGCTTTTAAGCAGAGAACCGTTAAGCTATTTGGAGCACCAGTCTCTTTCTGATGTTATAAAGTCTGTTGAAAAGTAATGAGTGAATGGACATCTTCTGTAGTAAAGCATCTATTTAATTTAGAATTGGTGTCCTTTTTCCCTAATAATAATTTAGGGGATACTATGAGTTGTAACCGTTTTCTTTTCTTTTCTTTTTTTTTTTTTGAATTTACTGTCAGTTTTTGTTGAAATTGTTACAGTGATTAAAGGAGAGATTATGGAATGGCACCCAGCTTGCAAAATACAAATATTAAATGCATAAACTAGAAAAAACTCAAATAAAATTGTTTACTACTATCAATTACAGTTTTAAAAAACTATTTATTATTATTATTATTATTATTATTATTATTATTATTATTATTATTATGTGTGTAGTTATGCTGTAGGTGAGGATGTACCCTGTCACAATGCATATATGTACGTTTAAGAACACGTTTTGTGAGTTTATTCTTTTCTTTTACCATTATGTGGATTCTAAGGTCTATCTACCTTGGTGCACAAAACTTCAAGAAATGAATCATTTTGCCTACCCTCCAATAATTCTTAATCTAGAGATTTTCCCCATTATGCATTCTTCTGCTATTTCTATCTTTCTTAATATTTATTTGCTTATGTAACTAGTTTTATAACTGCATAAATGGTACCTGCTTTGGAAGACAATTTCATCATATACTGTAGAAAACCTGCATATACGAAATAAGTTTAATTCTCAGGGCATTAAACCAATGAAGTTTCCCAGAATATAAGTATCGCATTTACATAAGAATCTTTTGCCTGTCTCAAATCTATCCTTGGCTTAACATGTAAGATTTGTATTAATAGAAAATAATGTACATCATGATATGAAAAACTTAGATTAGAATTTTAGCCACCTTGGCACTTACTAGTTATATAATTTTAAATGCTTGACATTAGATTTATTTTTCTCATAATTTCATTTTAATGTATTAGTTTGTTTATAAATGTACACATTAAACAGGGCAGGGGAGGCTCATATATTTAGTCCCCAGCACTCAGGCAGCAGAGGCAAGAAGATCTCTGTGAGTTTGAGGCCATCCTGGTCTACAAAGCCAAACAGACAAACTCTGTCTAGAAAAATCTAAATAATAAATAAATAAACATACACATTTAAGATAACTCACAAGGTTAAATTGATAGTGTTGAAAGATTCCATTTGAAATCAAATATTTATCTACTAAAATCATTTATATACCATATGAGTCCTTTCTAACATGACATAAAAACTTGAGGACAATAGAATAAAATCCTTTTAGATATGTGTGCTTTTGTATGTGTAGATATTGGCATACATTTAAGTGTCCTTATATCCTGATACAATCTAGACACCTTCACTTTTGCTTTCAGAGAAAACTACAAATGATAGCACTGAAATTAGATCAATTACAGAAACTATTGAAAGAATGGACACATTAAAGTCATAGTCTCTTGTGTCAGGAAACAATCTGGAATTGATTACTGTAATTTAAAAAAAAATTATGGGAAGTTTGTGCTAAATATTTTTGTCCAAGAGATGGTGGTTTTTGAGCTTTCTATAGTCAGTCCCATACTATTTCAATGAAGCCAAATTTATATTGGTTTAATTTTCTACTAAAACAGTGAAAACATCAGATAGAAACAAATCTGGAATTTGATGGGATCTATGTAGATGCTAGGCAAGAATGCACTTGAAGAATTAATGAAAGTGTGCAGGAAATCAGATTGAAATAGACAGTTGCCTGAATGGAGACTGGTCATCTGAAAGGTTAGGTGTAGTGACTCATGTATATTACATGAGTCAACTCTATCCATATAAGACATCACATGATCTTTTCGTATTCCCGTCAGAAACAAGCATCACTTTCCATCTCAACCCAAAAGCAAATTGGCTCAACCCAAAAGCAAATCTTCCTACTGAGAAAACCACCCAGAAAGCACAACCAACACAAACCCACTATGCCTGTGACTAGCCCTACCTAGCATCATTATTCTCTGGAATGTGACCATTCTACAAGTCACTATATTGGAAAAAGGACAAATGTAATGTATAGTAAGTTTGGGGCGAGGTTGTCTGAGGTTTACATTTCAACATTCAAATATTTTCCCATAAAAGATAATTGGAAAGTTCAGGCAATGAAAAACAAGATACTGATGACTGACTTCCCAACACTAGTTGATTCTCCTCAGACATTATAATTCACATCACTGAATCTCAAATCAAATTTAACACTCCTGATGTTTTACCACAGAATCTACATTTTAGAAGATCATAAAAGAGTCCAAAGCAAAATGTAAGAATGCTATAAGTCAAGCACTGCACAAATGCTGATGAATGTCAAGACAGTTGGGTGGGTTCTTCACAGTGCCCAGAGTAAAAGAAACTTTAATGACTATTTGTACTAATGTCCTCCTGAAAGAAGTCCACTTTTAACCCAATTAACATTTTAAAATACTGAACCTGGATGAAAATAACTGAGTGCTTCTTTGAACTCACTGCTTTCCCTTGCATAATTCAAACCCCATCTCTGCTCCAGGGAAGTGGTTGGACATTCAGAGATGAAAGGCAGAATTTCACAGGTAAAATTATTCCAATGAAAGCTGCATCAATGCCACTGTAAGAGCCATGTGATACCTGACATGGTATCTGTTCTACATCCTTTGTAGTCTGCTACAAACCAAATCATGAAGGTTTTGAAGAAAATGCAGATTAAAGAGAAGCTACTCCTCCTTTATTTGGTATCATGGAATGCCAAATTAAAACAAATGATCACAAACCACCTCTTGTCTCAGAGTCTTTAATAATAGCTGTCATTCTAATACTGACAGTAAGTTACCCCTGAGGAAAGTGCTTCATCCCTTAAGCCTCTGTTTTATTATCAATAAATAAATCGTTGCCTTGTTAGATTAAGTTTACTGTGAAAGATTTTTTTTTTGGACAGGATTATTTTTTATTTAAATTAGAAAAAAGTTTGTTTGCCATGTCATTCCCAGTTACTTCTCCCTCCCCTCCTCCACTGTCCCCCACCAGCCCCTATCCCATTCCCTTTCTGCTCTTCAGGGAGGGTGAGGTCTTCTATGGGGGATCTTCAAGTCTGTCATGTCATTGGAACAGGGACCCATGAGTCTAGGTTGAAAGAATATCTCTCTATGTGGAATTGGCTCATAAAGTCCACTCACATGCTAAGGATACATACTGATCTACTACTACCAGAGGGCCTTTAGATTGCCAAGGCTTCCTCAATGTCACCAACATTCAGGGGGTCTGGATCAGTCTTATGTTGGTTTCCCAGTTATCAGTCTGGGTTCCATGAGCATCCCCTTGTTCAGGTCAGCTGTTTATATGTTTCTGTGGGCCTCTCCAGCCTGGTCTTGATCCTGTTCCTTTTCAGGATTCCCTGTCTACAACTGGATTCTAGGAGTTCAGCACAGTGTTTAGCTGTGGGTGTGTACTTCTGCTTCCATCAGGGACTGGATGCAGGCTCTAGGGTAGCATCTAAGGTTCTCATGAAACCTGTTTTGTACACCTCTGTATTGCCAATCATATTTCCAGAATGAATTACTATTGAACAAATACACAAAGTCTGTGTCTTTCTTATTGGTAATTCTGTAAGATCCAAGTCAAATGTGGTATTTATAACAATAACAAAATGAAAATTCTGTGTATAGCAACTTTGGATCCTTTTGGAATCTGTTTCTACTGGCATGGCTAATAGACACATTTGTTTCTCACATTAGACATTGAACATGGCTTGCATAACATTTTCTTGTGAATATGAAGCGGTCCTGGAAATATTCCGGTGCAAGTATGTTCATGGGAAGTCAAAGGCTTGAGTATGCCATCTACAAAAACCTCAAAGTTAAATTTTTTTCAGAATTTGAGTTGAAGAGGGTTGTATTAATTTGAAATTAGATCAATTGCCTGGAAATCTTGTCATTTTTGATCATGACAAATGTTATCTTTATCATATTGGTAAATATAATTTTCACATTGACAGCTTTAACCACAGTAATGTGGTTCATCTCAAGATGGATAGCCTTGGTGTTACATCAGCTAACACTTTTTACAGAATTATCATCCGCTTTCAGATTTTCCCCAGGGCATTTCCAGGACTGTATTCTGACTTTCATTATGATTCTAGGTGCTGTGGATTTGTCTGTAACTATTCCAGTCTGTCTTCATCAGGCCCATATCATTGTCCTTTCTTCTACTCAGATTTCTGGTGATAGCGTCTTAGGGTCTTCAAGTAGTACTGGCTGGAAAATAAGTTGGAAACACCATGCAGACTGTTAGCTTCCCAAAGATATGATATTACTTGTCTCTCATTTACTAAATTTTAACCTTATTTGCACAAGTTCATTAAGTCAGAGAGAAAAAAAAATTGGTAAAGGGGGTTGTTCCACATCTCTCATCATCCTTTACAGGATTTTGTATGCTATGTTACCATTTTCAATAGCATTCATTAAAATCCTTCATTGAAATTGACCTGAGTAACCCTGATGCTTTACATTCCTTTTGACTTTCTTTGTCAAGTAGAGGTACTAAATTTGTTTATGAGTGGTAAATTATGACAAACTTATAAATACATGTTCATGCTTCACTGAAAACATGAGTATATTACTCAATAAGTGAATGAAGTGATGGCATATTAGGGACTTTATTTCCATAAAAGTAGTGATAATTCAATAATATTTTGCTCTACATCCATAGAAAACCTCAGACTTTCATGAGTTCCCTTATAATAACTAAGTATTTCTTATGTTCACATCACCAAAACTTAAGGTCCAAACTCATCAACCTGGCAATCATAGCATTTATAAACCTTATGAAGTGGATTGAATAGGCTTCCCTTAAACCTTTTAAGAATTACTAAGCATTTTAAACACAGTAAGAACTTTTATGCCTTCATATTAACACAATTTAATTTCTTCTTCCTCAAATGCATTTTTTTCTTCTTAGTCAATTCATATTTGTTGTGACCACATCAATTTCCATTATCCTTATTTAAAATCTTCCAATTCTTTCAATTTCTCATTAATTAATAGCTTTTTAGGCAGGCTTTTTCAGCATGATTTCTTCCTAGACCTGACATTCTGATGCATTATTTCTTATCACAGCTGTGTTTTCCACCATAACCATTTAAAGCTCGGGAGTCTGTGATATAACTCCTACTATTCTCTTTTACCAGCTCTATGTAGGAACCAGAAAAGATATTCAGCTACTTTTTGTTAAATGAATCATGAATGAATGATTATATTAAGCTCTTCTTTATAACAATATGATTTGACTGAAATTCTATGATACAGATATGTAAATGTGTCTTTAAACATGGATTTGCTATGATATTTATGTTAATTTGCTATTCACAGGCACACTTTGCATTGTTTCTAAGCTCATTAGATACACAGCAGTTTGCATAATACTCTGCATGCTCTGGATTTTCAAAATCTAAAACTAGCAACCTGACTGAAAGGGCCTACAGCGGCCCGTGTTAAGTCTAACAGAAGTTGCTTTTCTTTGTGAGGTCCTCAGTGAGGTCTTGATTGTTACTGTAAAACCAATTTGCACATTCAAGTAAAAAATGGCACTGAAATAATATGACAGAAAACAATAAAAACCTGGAAATTCATGTTGAGGACAGAATTGCACCATATGGTTTCCACCTCTGTACCTAGACCCAACAGAGTACATTAAGAAAACCATTTCAGTAGTGTCCTGTTGTGACAAGTTATAGAAGGGCATATGGTATATTATCCCACATTGGGATAATTATAAATTTCCTTGTGTTGATCCTTGTCTTTCTCAATGCTTTGGGTTTTGGCACAGGGAGACATAACACAGGAATTTCTTGTAAGGCGGCTTCTTCTTTCCTTCCTTTTCATTTCTTTCTCTCTCTCTCTCTCTCTCTCTCTCTCTCTCTCTCTCTCTCTCTCTCTCTCTTTCTTTCTTTCTTGTACCCAGATTTACATAGGCTAAGTTGGGTTTGTTAACTCCATTGTTTCTTACAACTGTAATTTCAAAATGAAAAATAAATAGTGATACTTGAGGATTCAGAGATTTGTAGTTAAGAGATGAGCAATTCTGGCAAGAACTGACTTTCTGTCTTGTTGTTCTGGAGAGAATATAGCATATGGAAAGAGATTCATTACTGACTGAGTAAGGTTGACATGTTCTAATCCCCAAAACATTATGATTTCTTTGTACTAACTGCTGTGATAGACAAGTGGCATTATTAACTAAATTGCATCTTACAATGAGTTGAATTAGCATGATTTTCCACTTTATTTATACTCTTCAAATAGGTAAATTATTTATTTACGTATGCATTCATTATTTATGTCACTTCTTCTACTTGTATGTAAATTCCATAAACATCGATGTTTTGAGTGAATTCTACTCCAGAAGATACTGTTTCTGAATTACATATAGATACATATGTTACTTCATGGGAAGAAGTAACACACTTAAAATTTTACTTACTTTTAGCAACTGTAAAATATTGGTATATTAGATGTAATCATATCTGATTGTATGTTCATCTATGAATCTTTATATGACTTTAATAATGAAGGAAAATATGAGATTAATGGTCATGAATTTAAAGATTCCACATGTTTTTAAATGTAATCCTGAAATGTGGGACATGTGATCAGACCTCTAATATATATATATTATATATTATATATATATATTAGAAAATATATATGTTATATATATAACATATATATTATATATATATATATATTCAATTCTGTGACTCTGATGCATATGAATACTATGTGTTATATGTCAGGGTCAAGGCTGTAATCTTCTAACTGGGAGTATAGAGTTTCCTCTATAGGACTGACCAGCCTATCAAAGGAAAAAGTAAGTGAATTGATCAGTAGATTTTCCACGTCATTCCTATTTTGTCATGGGCTTGATTTTCAGTTGTTTATCTTTCTTGTTTTATTCAATCTTTTTACCATGCATATAGGTGTATCCTATAAGTTCATGTCTGTATATGTGTAGATATGTGTAAGACAAACTCTGTCTAATTTTATATCTCTATGGATGGATATACAGATGAATGTCTGAAATTTATATCTGGATCTTTCTTAATCTTTGAAATAAGGTCACTATCAAACCCAGAACATGCAATATCACTAATCTCCATAGCCACCTTGCTCCATGAATTCCTTATCTTTGAATTCAGAGTCTAATTTAGAAGTGGTTCTGGGAATCTAGACTCTGATGCTCTTGTTTGCATAGCAAACACTTTAACCATTGAACCAAATCCAGTTTTGCTTTTTCATTCCTTTTAATGGTACAACTATCACCTCAAAATCAATATACTTAATTATATCCATATAGTCACTCATCTAATTCTAAGTTTGAAGTCCATTAAACTTCTAGTTTCATGTTTTTGAAGCTAGTGTAGGGAGCCACATTGACTATCTTTATTTTGACCAATTATAATTCTGTGTATTTAAAAATTTATTAGAAATGTAGGCAATAAAAATTGTTGTATCATTTTGAATTTTGTTACTGGTGAAATACCCAGACCATTGCCAAACAAAGGACAAATGATTTATTTTGACAATCAATTACAGAGTTGCTACATTCCATCATAGCAGTCAAGTCATGGTCCACCACCTATCACATTCCATCAGCAGATAGGAAGCAGAGAGAAAGAACAGGACAGGCTATTTAAACTTAAAGCCTGCAGCCAACCCTAAAATAATATTTCTTCCAGAAAACCTATCCCTCTCAAAGATTCAACAGCCTTATTAAATGTTTCCACAGCTGGAGAAAAAGTATGCAAAAACATGAACCCATGAACGGCATTTCACATTCCACCCACAGCTTCTACACCTGGCCATTCAGTCTTGTGGGCATCTTATGATGCAAAATCCACTTAGTTCAATTTCAAAATTTCCAAAAGTGTTTATCCATTTCAACACTGTTCAGAAGTCTAAAGTACCCATCTGAGACTCAATTTCTGTACTAGTTTCACTTCTGTTGTTATGATAAAAATGTATGACAAAGACAACTTAAGGGAGAAAGGACTTATTTTGATGTACAGCTCAGGAGGGAATACAAGCCATTCTGTTAGAGAAAGCATGTATAAGAAGCAGAAGCATGAGGCTGGTCTGTCACTTAGCATCACATACATCTGAAGCAAATAGAGGTGGTGCAATCAAGGAAAAAAAACCTAAAAGCATATGTCTAGTGATATACTTCCCTCCTCAAAACCCTATCTTCTAAAAGTTTCATATAAAACCTTCTAATAGAGCAATATTAGAGAACCAAATATACATATAGACGTGTGTCAATGGGAATATTTCACTACAAACCATAAAAAATATACTTGTTAAATTTTCAATCACTGAAATAAGTCCCTATGGTCTTGCTAAAGTAATACTCAGGAATAGTGACAGAAATTCTTATTTTTCAAACATCACGTGATCAATCATAGCTATGAATCAACATTTCAAAACTTATCCTTCACATATGCTTTTCTTTGTATTGAGGTTTTCCTTTATCGGTTTCATTAAATAACTGTCTAAGGAAATGGTATATCTGTATATTTAAATTAGTTTTATATAAACACTTAAAGGTTTTTATTTCCTTTGAAGTAACAGAAGAAATGTCCAGCTCTGAGAAAAATTACCTTGTTAAGACAAGAAAAGGCGCTGAGCATGGTGAAATGCAGGCAATACACATTTCTATTTTAACCTGAAAAAAGTAAATTGTAATAAAGACTATATAACCCTAAATATCTTTCCAAAGTGAAATTCTTGGTAGATCTTAAGTGTGCTAAAAATGGCCTCTTGATGACATTTTTGCCCCACTTGTCAGTTTCCTCTTTCTATGGTTTCAGCGGTTTGAGAGTTGAGATACTGCTGCCAGGCACTTGTCAGCAAGTTTGAAGATTTAAACTTCTCTGCCCTTCTGTTATTTTTCATCGTCAAGATTTCTAAAAGCAGGGGAGGTGACAATGTACTCTAACCCTGTTTGAATATGGCAACACATTTAGAGGACTTGTGGTCTGAAAAGATACTTGCATTAAAATCAACAGCTGATGTTGACAAAACAGACACAGTGTATTAATATTTATCAAACTATTAAATAGGCATTTGTATATGAGAAAGGGTAATATCTTATAAATGGAAATTGAATTTATGTGACGTTCTGACCCATTATCTGAGTGCACCCTTTATCACTGAGAGAAGAGAACAAATGGTGACTTCTCCATGGGTGAAACTGTGGCAATTAGTTATATCTCCGAAAGCACAATTACAGGTGTAGCCCAGCTGGTTAGGCAACAATTTGTTAATGCCTGATGCATAGCACACCAAGTACTTTAGCAATTAGACACATGATACAACAATTAATTAGCGTCCCAAATTAAGTCAGGCAAGAAGTGTTATTATATTCAAAGCAGAAATATCACTAAAAAATTCAAAAGAAATCACCAGAGAAATCATTTTAAAATTAGTATGTAGAAGGCTTTGCAAAGCGACCTATTTCATAAGATTTGCCCACTGGGTACCTATTGTAAAAAACATACATTTTCTGATTTTGTGACAATTTAAAACTGAAGTAAATAGAAATAATCAGTTATATAATAAATATCATGGTGTCTATAATCATTTGCCAAAATGACAATTCTTCAGCTCCATATACCATCTGAATTCAAAATCTCTCATCTATCTTGGTTACTAGATATCAGTAAGAAATACTGGTTTCTGAATTGCTAAAATGAAATGGTTATGAATACACACACACACACAAATTTATATATATATATATATATATATATATATATATATATATATATATTCAGTATCATCTAGACCACACCAAATATACCTCACAAGATTATCAAAAGGTGTTTCTTCCTAACACGTTAATCTTCTTGTCACTTTAAAATGAGAGTGCTTCTTTCTTTATTTGGATCCTAGTAACAGAGGGGGACAGTCATTTTTAAATGTCATATCCGGTGAAATCTACACAGCATGCAGAACCTCAGACCTGGCTATTAATGTACCTGTAACCTCCTTTGCTGTATTTCAGGGATAAAAAACTTACGACCATTGGTGAGGGCAGAAAAGAACAAGCTGATAGAGATCCAAAAGTAAGCAATGTGACATAAAGCATGCACATTCAGTACATCCTTAGAAATAACCCCTGTACATCCTTAGAAATAACCTCTGCCATTGACAATAGTATTGCCATAATCATACTATATTTGAGTCTCTATTATGAGTCATGACTTGGGAATTAAATATGCAGGTTTTAGAATCTGTACTTAAAGCTCTCCTCTGCACACCAAAAACTTAGCAGTAGTCTAGGATAAAAGTGGTTTAAAATCAAGTAGGTGCTGCATTTTTGTATGATTAGACTGTTAGGGTAACACATTGGTTATTCCAAATGTTGAAGGAAAAATTCTTGCCTAGGGTTGAAGTGATCACTGAGCACACAGCACATTAACCAGATGAAATCATGCACTGTGCATAGTAACATGTGCTCACAACCCACAGGCAGACCCTGCAGCATGTAAGGCCACATGGGGTTGCAGTGAAAAACAGTGAGATACATAGGGACCACGGGAAGAAGAAATTGCAGGCACAGGAGAATGGTCATTCCTGCTCCTTAAACAGGTATATACCTGGGTTTGAAAACTTGCAGTTTGTCAAGGAAGTGAAAACCATTCCTTGCAGATAAGCAATACTGGCATCTCTTCAGCGTCAGGAGGACTATTAACTATGTGTCCTTATTCATGGTATATTGACTCAGGTTTTTCTGTGATGGCATTTGAAACTGTCACAGTTTTACCACATGTATAAGCATCATAGCATTGAGTCTTCTTTTATCATTAGACAGGCCAGTAGTGTATGATTATGAAAGAACAATATCAGGGACTGTGCTGTGTCTGATATATACTTGGTCATGTTAGGATTTTCATTGCTTCTACCTTCAAGGACTGCCTCTTAAGCCAGACAACTGTTTTCAACTTACCACCTTTGAGACTGCATGTCTGAAAACTTTATGGTCCTTATGACAATCTATGAATTAGAGAGTGAGAACTGAAGAAAGAGTGAATCTGTTGGGAAATTTGCTCAGCTTTGAAGACACGATTTAGTCTACTCTGCTTGGATAATGACATACTTTCTGTGTTTCATTTCTTTTATTTTTGTGATGACAGTATCACTTATGTGGGTAATTTCTTTGCCATTAAAATAGCATTTTAT